>NC_137156.1:13986648-14469894 GCF_951394435.1 Stenella coeruleoalba
GCTGTGTTTGTTCTTCGTTGCTGTGCGCGGGCTTTCTCTAGTTGCAGCGAGCGGGGGCTACTCTTCGTTGCGGTGCACGGGCTTCTCACTGCAGTGGCTTCTCTTGTTGCGGAGCACGGGCTCTAGGTGCGCGGGCTTCAGTAGTTGTGGCTCGCGGGTCCTAGAGCGCAGGCTCAGTAGTTGTGGCACACGGGCTTAGCTGCTCTGCGGCATGTGGGATCTTCCAGATCAGGGCTCGAACCCGTGTCCCCTGCATTGGCAGGCGGATTCTTAACCACTGTGCCACCAGGGAAGTCCCAGCAGTATGGCTTATTTAAAAATATTTCAATATTCACGGAAAAGCTATACAAAAAATTACTTTTCAGTGAATCTGATGGTAGAGGCATATCTCATAATACACATTAGGAAAGATCTTTAAATAAATTGAATTACATCTTAGAGTAAAAGAATTTAAGTTTAAAAAAAAGAGACAGGGCAAAAAAAAAAAAACAGGCATTATAACTTTTGTAAGCTTAGAATCTTTCCTAGCATCTCACTCTTCAATTTTTAAAATTTCCTTTAATGTTTACTTCTTATTTTTTTAATCAATGTTATAATGCACACAATTCAGAGTTCAACAGAGCTATGAAAGCAGCAGTCCCCATTTCCAATGAGACAAACATCTTTAACTCTTTTAGCTGAATCTTGAAATATAACTCAAAATATAACTCAAATAGCATGCTTATTTTGTATCTTCTTAATTTTTTATTTCTAGGAAGCATCTAGAAAAATAAGCATTTAGTCCTCTTTCAACTTCCCAACACACACACACCACCTTCTCATTTTTCCTATCCTTTCCATATAGATATAGCATATTCGTGATTAAACATTTCAAGTTCACATTATTAGGACTAGGTAAATACTATTCACAGGTAAGCCATATAGAATTCTATGATTACTTTTCCTTTCCTGTACAGCTTTTTATTCTGTAGTTAATAACTATCTGGCTTTTTCATTTATAAAATTTCAATATATTTATTACTAATTCAACTCTAAGTTCTCCCAATCTCCTGTCAATACACTCTCAATCTCTTCGCTTATCAGATATCCTATCAATGTCATCTCAGAGAATAGCCTTCTGACCTGGATGCTGTCTTCTCCTGGCACACAGTTAGCCTTCTGCGATCTTTATCTACCATCATCCTGGAGCCTTCCTTCTTATCTTTTGATGAATCTCCTGTTTCCTCTATTGGCTATTTTCCTTTTCTTTGGTTACCACCCTTATATTGGTAAAATACAACCTTTGGCAGCTTTCTGAGAAAGAGTGCATGGGAGAAAAGGCTTTTGGCAATTTTGCATGTAGAAAATGTCTCCACACTATTTATTCCCCATCCTCGATGTATAGTTTTGCTGGGTAAGAATTCTTAGTTAGAAAACATTTTCTCTCACAATTCTGAAGAAATCATTCCCTTGTCATCTAGCTTGTAGCGTTACTGCTTAAATTCAAAGACATTTGGATCTTGATATTTTCCATGTGGCCAATATTTTTCTCTCTCTCAAAGCTTTTCTTTGCCCCTTAGTTTTTGCAATTTCGTAATTCTATGCCTTACCCTGGGTCTGCTTTCATCCATCTGGCTGACTTCTTTTAATCTGGAAGCTCATATCCTTCAATTATGGAAAAATTCTTGAATTATTCAGATGATGATTTTGGTCCTTTTTTTCTATTTCTCTTTCTCGGACCCCTTTTTATGGTTGTAGAAGCTCTTGACCCAATGCTCTAAATTTCTCATATTTTTTTCTATTTTCCAACTCTTCATCGTTTTGTCCTATTTTCTGACAGCCCACCTTATTTTTATCTTTCTACCTTGCTATTTAGTTTTTCTTTTCTGCTCTCAAGTCTTTAATTCTCAAGAGCTCCTTTTTGTTTCTGATGTTCTCTTTTCATTTTATTTTGTTGTTACTTCATGTATAGAATGTATATAATATTTTCTCTTATTTACCTGCATGGTCTGTTACTGAGTCATTTTTTTCTGTTGGTTTTGTTTTCTATCTTTCAAACTAGTGACTGTCCTCAAATTCCTAGCAATTCTTATTATCTACTCACATTTAAGAGTAAATACCAAAAAGCTGATTATAAGTTTAAGTTTGTGGATGGGGCTTATTGTCTGTAAGCTTCTCTGTAGGATAATATGAATAAATATTATTTGGAAACTTAGATGTCATTATCTTTATTCTCTTTGGACTCATCAGACTTTCCATAGATGGACTTCCCAATTCCCGTTGAAAGTTTGAGTCCTTGGGACTATGGTTCTATACTCACACGAGAAAAGGATAAAAGTGGGAAAGGGCCCCAGCATTCAGTTTGCCTGTGTTCAATTAATCCCCATATTTTCAGTATGGTACTCCCACCCCCAACTGTGAACTGTATCTTCCCAGTCCAAAGACTGTACCCTCTCCAGGGAATAAACCCCCCAAAGTCTGCTGGTGTGGTGAAGAAGAGATACTTGGTTGCAGGGAATTGGGAAAGGGATCTGCGGACTTAGCCTTTTAGGAACCAGAATTTCAAGCAATCCTCCTAATTTCAACCATACCCTTCCATCTCCCTGAGGTACCTGGTGCCGCTAATTCCTGAGCATTGGGGGATTCTATAATGCAAATAGGATTGCTCATTGGCTTTCCCCATTGCTGGTTTAGAATTTAGCTTTCTTCAGTCTGCAAAATCCTTTATCACTCGTCCATCTGCTTTCTAGTTTCAAATTTTTATTGCTTTTATCTTTTCTTCTGTCTTCCCTTTATGTCTTTAAAAATCCTACTGTTGTTTTGGTGGAGTTTCAGGAGGAAGCAAAAGTAGATGCACAGATTCAATATCCCGTCTCTACCCTACAAGTTTGCATTTTCAAATAATTTTCTTATAGCTTTTGTTTTTGGTATGGGAAAATGCACACAAAGGCGTTGACCTAAAGAAAAACACACAACATAAGAGTTGTGAGTTTCAATTTTATTCGGGGACCTTACTGAGGATGATAGCCTGGGAGAGAGCCTTTCAGATACCTCTGAGGAACTGCTCCAAATATATATGTTCCACATGTATAAGATTTTTTTTTTTTTGACTAGGAAAAACATGTAGTCTAGCACACATTTTGGTAAAAGATTACTTTTTGTTTTGTTTTGTTGTTGTTTTTTTGTGTTTTTTTTTGCGGTACGCGGGCCTCTCACTGTTGTGGCCTCTCCTGTTGCGGAGCAACAGGCTCCGGACGCGCAGGCTCAGCGGCCATGGCTCACGGACCTAGCCGCTCCGTGGCATGTGGGATCTTCCCGGACCGGGGCACGAACCCGTGTCCCCTGCATCGGCAGGCGGACTCTCAACCACTATGCCACCAGGGAAGCCCAAAAGATTACTTTTAATCACAAAGAACAGATACCTCAAGTGAATGATTTTAGTGATTTCTATGTACAAGAAGATGTAAGAATCTGGGGCCATTGAAATTCTCCCTGAGGCATGCTATCTAGGGGCCATTTATACAAAACCCAGAATGCCTCACCCTTATTTTCCCTCCTGAAGTCCTAAATCGCCTGGGGTACATCACCCTCTGCAGGGGGTTGTGTTTTAACCCTTAGTATAACTGGTTGATGAGCAACATTCTTTGTTCCTTTTTTTTCCCCCTTTTACAAAGGGAACTGAGGAAAAAGGACATGTGAACATAACTGCAAATCTACCTGAAGGTATGAGGAAAATGTCTGTCCTTTCAACGTGAAATTTGTCATGTGAGGACGATACAGCACAATAGCTGTAACATATCCTTTGAGTCATTAGTGAAACTAATTTAGTTTGGATTACACTAGCAGGCTATTCTTGGTGGAGTTAATTTAATGATTCATCCATGAATCATTATTCATGGAAAAGCAGTTATTCAAGGAAAAGTTCCCTTTATGGCAAAACTTGGCTTCAGTGTGCTTAGGATTTAAGGAGAAGGCACCTCTCTTGGAATTGGGAACACAAATTCACTTCCCAGCAAACTTTTGTTAACAAATGGCTTTTGCAAGGCCCTGATGATGTCAAGAGGTGATGCTCAGGGTTTTCTGAGAGGTCAGAGGGAAGTATCTGATGTATTGGGTACAGAAAAGCAAAAGAAAGTTGCAGTTTTCCCATTTCCACATTCAGCCAGAAACTTTGGAACCTGAACTTGAGCCTTCATAAACAGTTCTCTACTTAAAACAAAAGGGAAGCATAATTTTATCACTAAGCCAGGGCAGCCTGGAATTGTTCAACTCTACCCCTCTCACACAAACTTGAAATATAACTTAACATCATGAATATAACTTAATCACTTCTTAGGTGTTCTCATAGCTTCTCAACCTGTACTTAACTTGTCCGCATCCTTTTCTGGGGAAATAAGAAGTTTCTTTCTACAAGCAAGATACAAGTGCAAAATTATAAGAATCAGAAAAGGCAAATTTCACAATCATTCTTACCCATACACAGAAATAGCAGATGTGCTAGTTTGGTCGCCCAAGTTCTCCTTGGGTGGACTCCCAAGACTGGTTTCCTCCTCACCTTTTCAAAAAGCATGTTTCTGCTTTAGATTTATTTTAAAATTTTGGTAAATTGAAGAATAACTTCCCTAAAGTGCACAAATTTTAAGAGTATGGCTCAGTGAATTTTTATACATGCATACAACCTATGCAATTACCATGGAGCAAGACAATATTTACAGCATCCCAGTTCCCCTCACTGTCCCGGCAAGTACTTCTCTTTTCTTAAAATCAACAATACCCGACAATGCTTTGGGGTCACTTTAACCATGGACTCAGAAAGATCATTCACTACCTGATCTCGTTATTCCTCGTTCCCACTCGGCTCCCTGAGCCCATTTCAGGGCGCGGATGGCTGGGACGCCCCGTTCCGGAATCCGATCACACACTCACACCTAGCAAACGTCCCATTGGTCATCGCACCCTCTCTGCACCCGGCGGAGCCTACCTTGTGCGCTGTCCGTCGCCTGCTGCTGGTTCTGGCGCTGCCGCGGGCCTCACCGGCTGAGTCCCTAAGCCCCAGGCTCAGCCCTGCTATTGGACCCGCCCCCGGACCCGCCCCTCCCGTGGCGCACAGACCCCGCCCCCCTCCCCACGCTCCCCGGCTTGCTCAGCGGCGGAAATGGCCAGGGCGGGGCGAGTAGCGCGGCGAAGGCGAAGGCGGGGACCCTACTCCTCCCTCTTCCCGCCGGCTCCTCCCACCCCGGGTCACGTCGTGACAGGGGCGGAAGCAGCGGCGGCGGCGGCCGAGCGGGGGCTGCGGCTCGCTGCGCGGATCCTGCAGTCTCGTGCGCTCGGCGCGCGGCTTCGGAGAGGCGCCCGCAGCTCTGGGCGGCGCGCGAGGTCTCGCCTGCGCTCTGAGGTGGGGGGCACGCGGCTCCGGGGGCGGGCGTGAGGGCGGCGGTGGATTTCGGGTGACAGCTCTGCACAAAGCAGCTTGGCCGGGGTGCACGCTCTCCTGCCCCTGTGCAGCGCTCCTTGCCCGGGTGGGAGGCGGACCGGTGCCCTCGGGGCTATACCTCCTTCCCCGGATTGGTAGGGGGTGAGAGGTGGGGATCCCAGCCTGAGAAAGGGGGAATTCCCGGGCTGGGGTGTTGCAGCGACCGGGTTCCCCGGTTCATCGCGGTGCTGCGGGTTTCTCCTAACCCCCCCTCCCCGCAATATTTCCTTTCTGTACAGCGGTGCCTTCTCGCCGCGACTCCTTGCACGCCTCCAGAGCAAAGGTGAGCCCGGAGAGGCTGTTGCTTCGACTTCGGAGAAGAGACGAGAAAGCTTTTCAGAAAGCGTGGCTGCTGCATCTGGCACAGGGAACGTTGGGGCTCCCTCCTGGGGGCTGTCAGTGCCCTGTCACCTGGGGAGTACCTGCTGCGGGGAGTAGGCGGGGGACCTACAGTCCGGGAGTAGGAACTCCCTGGCTGTTCTTCCCAGCCAAGAGCGTGGCGCCGAGGAGCCGGCACGGCCTCGCAGGTGTTATTAGTTCGACTGCGGCGCCGCGACCACGCGTTGAGACGCGATCTGCATTGCCAGGTTGCTGGGGTAACTCCGCCGGGACCTGGGACCCCTAGGGGGCGGCCCGATTACGGTAGCTGTTAGTCAACAGCCTAGCAGCCGGCAGGTGAAAGAGGAAGGAATGGGCAGGCCCAGCTGTAATGAGTTGGGGTTGCGTGATCTGGAACCTAGCCAGCTGGAGGCCCAGCCCTCCCTCGGGAGAGCGTACGGGCGTCCATAGACCACTCCCTTTGGGGAGATCCGTCACTCCACCTGTGCACACGCAACTCGAGGCTTTTACACTTTGGTTGGTTTTTTTTTTTTTTTAACCTATTTTAGTAAAAGGAAAGCGAGTGGGAGGGACGGTTTCGTCAGGAGGTACAGGAGAAAATGACCATTAATAATTATCTTCCACGCAGAGAAAGTAGTCAACAAAGCATTCGGGCAATTGAACTGGATCCATATTTCGGAAAATTTGATTATTGTGGGTAGAATTTCAGGTGGCCCAAAGGGAAACTTTTGCTCTTTTTGTCTCTGAAGAAGTTTCTAGTATTTTGTCCAGTTTTGAGAAATTATGCTAACACCACTATAAATTTTTATTCCAACCTGGAGTTCTTTAGATTCATATTTTTATGAATTCTGTGTCTTTTAAAAAAGCTTTTTGAGTAAGCTACTTCTGAAAAAATCCTGGGAATTATTAAAGTAGAAATCTAGACATTGATATGTTCATCTATATATTTATGCCCTCCCAACCATTTTTTTCTTTCTTTTGTCACATTGAAAGAAAACCAAAGCTATGAATTTAAAATTAGGAAGAAATATGCCTATAAAGTCATATTGAACCTGAAACAAATTGATCATACTTAACGTTAGGTGAGTTTATTAATTTGAAGAACCAGGTGGGAAAGCACTTCCAGTAAACTAATTTGTTTTAATGACACTTTTGATCATATTTCTAAGACTATATTTAAAAGCACAATTAACTGTAGTCCTTCCAACTTAAATATTTTTCCTCTATTTTAAGCCCCAAGAACCCAGCAACAGTGAAAATACAGAGATTACAGTAAGTGTCAAAAAAAGGATGAAGGTACACAACTGTTAATTGTATAATTAACTGAGACAAAATTACTGCCCTAAAAATCTTCAATCATATTTTTCCCAGACAACACAGATTTCTTTATGGCTTTTATAGCTAATGTTTTCATTTCCTGTTAACCATTTCTTGAATTACATATTTCTTCATTGCAATCAAATACATGTTTTTCAGTATACAGTTGGGTTAAAATGTTTGATGAAATTTCCAGAATCTATGCTTTCTTTTGGGAGAGCTTTCTTTTGAGAGTGCTTTCTTGCCCAGGTAACACTTTCAAATGTTGCATGAACCTGATTTTATTTATGTCCCTAAACCCCACATTAGACTCAAATATTTTTGCTGCAATACTTAAGATATACTGTATACGTGTTTACACATGCTTTATTCATGGTCAATTTTATTAATAATGTGGGATATATGTTTTACATAAAAAGATTGGTTAGATTGGACAGAATTTTGAAAATGTGATCCAGAAAGCCTCCTCTGGGTATAAGTATAGGTAGACAGTAGTACTTTTAAAATCATTAGTTCTTTATCCAACTGTATAATGAGTGCTGTGGCACTAATGGCAATTTTTTTTTAATGGTTAAAGAACTGTAATGCATTTCAAAATATGCGTAAGGTATATTGGTTCACAGCTAACATAATGGTTTTGAGAAAGTGAAGACTGAGTCAAAGAAAAACCATCCATAACATCGGTGTCAAGGTTTCTCAAAGTTGTTATAGATGGCAGACTGAAAGTCTTCACACGTGATGTTAATAATCCATGAAAAATGTGCTTATGAATGTTAGTGCAAACAATAGGATTACACTTTATAGTGAAACAATAGGACTACAGGCCCTTTAAAGCTTTTCCCCAGGATTAAGATCATATATGTGGGATTTGTATCTTAAGATAAAAACACTTTTCCACTTTCCATTTTCTTATCCATAGGTATGTCCTGTTTATTTCTCATGCTATCGTTTTGTGTAAGTGTATGTGTGTGTAGTAAATATGGATCAGGGAAGGAGATGTGTGATAATTGTAGGATCCATACACTGTTGCGTACTTATGCGAAGCATTTTTCATTCCTTATCGAATTTAATTGAAAAATACTAATATGATAACTTAATCATTCATGGTTTTATGCATTATTTTTCTTGTAGACTTTTGGTTCTTAATGTTTCTTTAACTGTGCTGTTATTAGACTAGTTGGAGAACTCATAAAATTTGTCCAGTGGAAGATATTAGTGACTATCTAACCCAGATTCCTATATTCAGTAGTGACTAGACAGTGTGCCTGAGATTTATTTGTTGGGTTTTATTGAGAAGGAATGAATGAGTGTTCTTTTTAAAGTATAATAAGAGAGCAAAATTCAGGAACTAAGAAGATGCAGTGAGATAGAGAGGAATATTACAAACAAAAATGAGATATTTTTACTCATTGAATTTTATAAACAGCAGTGTCAGTTGTTTATTGGTCATTCGTGTGGTTACATTTTTATATGTAAATATACATACTACTAATGGATAACATTTACTGAGTACTTATACCAGGCCTGGTGCTTTAAATTAGTTATTTTACTTAATCTTCACACCAATGCTAGGGTACACTCTGGCTGTGCCCATTTTATATATGAGGACACTGAGGTGTAGTCTTAGTGAGCTTAAGTAACTTGAAAGCAATAGCTTCACACTCAGGCCATCTGACTGCGGAACATACACTCTTACCAACTAAATTACATAATAACTTGACTCCAGAGTGTTGAAAGTATTAGCAGATGCTAATATGTAATGTTTGTTTGGTTTTTTTTTTTCAGATTTTCTGATACAATGGCAACCCCACGGGGGAGGACAAAGAAAAAAGCACCTTTTGATCATTCTCCAGATAGCCTTCCTTTGAGGAGCTCCGGTAGGCAGGTATCACTCATTTGTTCATTCAACGCACCTGTTTTGAACAACAGGCTACTGTGATTGGGAGTGAAGAATTAGAGTTGATATAATTCCAGCCCTCAAGGGGCTTGCAGTCTAGTGAAGAAATTCACCTTGGGACAATCAGTGTGATAAAGTGATAGAATGTAGGAAAAAAGTGTATCTGGCAGAGGGAACTGCGGAGATAAAAGGCGCAGAGTGTGAATCAGCATGGGGTGTTCAGAGAATCACAGCTGTAGGGTTGCCTCCAGGATATGAGCTGGGGCCAGATCATGCTTCGCTTGGTGTCATTCATAGGAATTTGGACCTCAGCTTGTAGTTGGTTGGGTGCTGTTAGCAGGTTACTTGCAGCCATCTCTCTTGTAGGACCTTTTTTTTTTTTAAAGAAAAATATTGAATGATGGAATTCTTTTTCTAGAATTTGTCTAGTTTTTAAAATCTATAATACTGAGAGGATATAACTAAGTAAAGAAAAAAATCTTGATTTGAGAGTGGCTTTTATTTCTGATGGCACAGCTTTTTAAAAATTTTTTAACTTTTTTATTGAAGTATAGTTGAAACAGCTTTTTCCTGAGAGAAGCTCATACGCATTTTAGTTCTCTACTCAGAGAGCTGTTGTTAAAGTGCTAGTTCTAAATTTCTAGCAAATTAGCGAGTTATTTGCACAGTGCAGTCTCAGGGAAATGGCTGTATCATCAACCCCTCCCCCACTGCCAGGATGCTGTTGATCTTCACGTTTAGAACTTCTAACGTGGAAGTGATTTCAGTAGTAAACCTCCCACCGCCTTTACCTTTGGCCCTGCCGGTGTACTCTTAACCTCAGCTGGTTCTTTCTCAGGTGAAGAAAAAGGCCACAGAGACGGCAGACGAGGATGAAGATGGTGGGTCAGAGAAGAAGTACAGGAAATGCGAAAAAGCTGGCTGTACAGCCGCATGTCCCGTGTGCTTTGCCAGCGCTTCTGAAAGGTCTGTTTAGATGGCAGGTCTTGGCCTCACCTTCCTGCGGGTGAGAGCCTTCATCCTCAAAGATAGTCTTCCTGAAGATACATAGAGATACTTGTTATCCAACAACAGAGACATTGTCTGCCCATTTTGTATACAGCACGCCCAACTCTGCCAATCCGTGTCCTCCAGTCCCATCCACAATGGCTGTACCTCTGGTGGTAGGGGATGGCAGGGGGGACAGTTTGAGGATGGGATGGGGGTAAGAGGTGGGGGCAGAGGAGAGAGAACCTTGACCTCCCTGGAGAGACAAGTATATGCTTATTTCCCTGTGCTGCTTTTCTCCCTCATATAACATACCTTCTCCTCCAACAGATATATACAGGTCTCATTAAAGCTGTGTAGCTAACTGTACTCTTGCCATTCTTATTAGGATGACCCAAGCATAACCTTTTACTTCCAGAGAAAAATCTTCAGTTAACATTCAGTAAAACCTGGAAAACATATCCTGGGTTTTTTTGTTGTTGTTGTTTTTGGTTTTTTGTTTTGTTTTTTTAATCACAAAGAGGTGGTGGTGTTACTGTTCATAGTGGCATTATATTTCCTTCTTTGACTACATGATTAGCTGTGTGGTAGGTTGTATTTACTAGATTGCATGCTGGATGGTCCCATTCCAGCTGGCCAGATTCGTTCACTGTTTAGTATCAGGCCAGATGTTATTACTAAAGACCGCACTTTGCTCCTTCACTCACATGCAGCAAGGCCACTGGCATCCCTTCTTTCATGTCTAAAACCCTATCATCACTCCGTGGAGTCTTGATAACACTGCTAAGTCCCAGGCCCTTCTGATGGGTACCACTGATCTAAGTCCCTGTGTCCTCACCATGCACTGTTAGGTATCAGTTGGCCTTTCCATTTCCCTTGTTGTAATCTGGTTGTTAGGATTCCCCTGTTATAATTCTGGTTGTTGTAATTCTGTCTGTTGGAGGTAAGGCAAAAGGGCTCCTAGGAGGTGCTTGATTAATTTTTTTTTTAAACGATTTGATAAATGTTAAAAAAAAAACAAAACAAGAAGAAATGTTTATTCATTACCAAAGCTACCCGTTTTTGCTGTTTTCAGATGTGCCAAAAATGGCTACACATCCCGGTGGTATCACCTCTCCTGTGGGGAGCATTTCTGTAATGAGTGCTTTGACCATTACTATAGAAGGTTTGTTCTGATAATTGTTTGAGGTTTCCGTGGTGGAAGGGATGGTGGCTTGGGTGGTGGAGGGGGTCAGATGGTTATGACTGAGCCCCCAGGCTTACTGAATTATTCCACTGTTTCAGCCACACCTGTGCTGACTACCGGTGGGCCAGGACTTTGATGCTGTAGTTTGCATGTGTGTACACTTATGTGTGTGCACACTCAGCGCTCAAAAAGCATCTGCTGTGAGACAGTTATTCTCCTTAGTTTGCAAATTCTGAAAAATCTAGGAGCTGCTTCTTCTGTGCCAATGCATGGGGGCAGAATGCAAAGATTAGGGGGAGGATGCTGACAACTAGAGGGTGCTGGACAGACAGGTAACCATCCCTTCTTGATAGTTTTAAGTACTAAAACTGATAGGAATCCCACCTGTTTTATGGGTGCCATGATAACTACCCCCCTCCTTAAAATATGGCTGGTTAAGTCCTTTATGTAAGATTTCTGCCACCTGTTTTGAAAACCTGAATAACTTACAGCTTGATATATTTATTTTTATTCTTTTTCAGCCATAAGGATGGATATGACAAATATACTACATGGAAAAAAATATGGACTAGCAATGGAAAAACTGAACCTAGCCCCAAGGCTTTCATGGCAGACCAGCAGCTTCCCTACTGGGTAAAGAAGATAACAACGCTTTACTGTTCTGTAAAGGATTTGTAGAGCTAAATGCAAGAGGAATGGATGAAAATACCAATTTTTAGGAAAGTTTTCTTTTATTACATTTATTCTTTCTGTAACTGTTAAAGCAAATCACATTTTTGATTTTTGTACAGAAATCACATAATTCAACCTATGGTGTAAAGAAGAAACTAAAGACTCATTACCAACTGGTGATAGTCAGTGTTTGGTCCATATCTCTCTCATCTTTTTTTCTATTCATGTTTTTCTGTGTATGTTTAAACACAATTTTATGCTTTATATACAAATCCTAATTAGGTTTAAAATCATACTTTGCATGTAAGTTTTTGCTAACTGAGTTTTTTTATTAATTTAACTTTATATCATTTTTCTATCTAGCTGTTCTTTGAAAACATATTTTAGCAATTGCATATATAATATAAATATAACATCATTTAATAAATGATTTGCTAATTTATTTAACATTACAGGTAATTTGAGCTTCTCTCTGCATACTTAAAAAATTTTTAATTGAAGTGAAATTCACATAACTTTAAATTTTATTTATTTATTTTTGGCTGCATTGGGTCTTCATTGCTGCAAGTGGGCTTTCTCTAGTTGCGGCAAGGGGGGGCTACTCTTCATTGCAGTGCACGTGCTTCTCGCTGTGGTGGCTTCTCCTGTTGTGGAGCACGGGCTCTAGAGCACAGGCTCAGTAGTTGTGGCACTTGGGCTCAGTAGTTGTGGCACACAGGCTTAGTTGCTCCGTGGCATGTGGGATCTTCCTGGACCAGGGCTCGAACCCGTGTCCTCCGCTTTGGCAGGCAGATTCTTAACCACTGAGCCACCAGGGAAGTCCCCACATAACTTTCAATTCACAAAAAATTCACATAAAAATTAACCATTTTAAAGTGTACACCTCAATGGCATTTAGTACATTCACAATGTTGTGCAACCACCACCTCTGTCTAATTCCAAAACATTTTCAACATCCACAAAGGACACCTGTGCCCATTCAGCAGTCACCTCCCATTCCTCCCTGCCTCCAGCCCCTGGCAACCACTAATCTGCCTTCTGTCTTTATGGATTTACCATTTTAGATATTTTATATTAAGGAATCATGCAGTGTGTGACCTTTCATATTTGACTTCATTCACTTAACGTAGTGCACTTGAGAATCATCCTTGTGGTAGCATGTATTAGGACCTCATTCCTTTTCATGGGGGAATAATATTCCACTCTATGGATTTGCCACATTTTACTTATCCCTTCATCTGTTGATGGACATTTGGGTCATCTCTACCTTTTAGTTACTGCAAACAGTGCTGCTGTGAATATTTGTATACAAATATTTTTGAACATCTGTTTTCAGTTCTTCTGGGTACATTCCTAGGAATGAAATTGCTGGATCATAGTAAATCTATGTTTAACTTTTCGAGGAACTGATAACCCTTTTCCATAGCTAACTGCTGCACCGTCTCTCATTCCCACCAGCAATGTATGAGAGTTCAGATTTCTCCACATCCTCACCAACTCATGTTTACCATTTTTTTAAATTATAGCTGTCTTGAGGCTTCCCTGGTGGCGCAGTGGTTGAGAGTCCGCCTGCCGATGCAGGGGACACGGGTTCGTGCCCCGGTCTGGGAAGATCCCACATGCCGCGGAGTGGCTGGGCCCATGAGCCATGGCCGCTGAACCTGCGTGTCCGGAGCCTGTGCTCCGTGACGGGAGAGGCCACAACAGTGAGAGGCCCGCATACTGCAAAAATAAATAAATAAATAAATAATAAAAATTATAGCTGTGTTAGTGGGCATGAAGTGGTATCTCCTGGTTTTAATTTGCATTTCCCTAATGACTAATGCATCTTTTCTGTGCTTGCTGGCATTTGTATATCTTCTTTGGAGAAATGTCTATTCAAGTCTTTTGCCCATTTTTAAATTGGGTTGTTTGTCTTTTTGTGGTCGAATGGTGAGTGTTCTTTATCTATTCTAGATACTGGGCCCTGATCAGATAAGTGATTTGCAAATATTTTCTCCTATTCTTTAGGTTGTCTTTTCACTTCTTGATAGTGTCCTTTAGTGCACAGAAGTTTTAAATTTTGATGAAGTTCAGTTTATCCATTTTTTCTTTTGATGCTTGTGCTTCTGGTGTCCTATCTAAGAATCCACGCCAAATCTGAGGTCATGAAGACTGACTCATATTTTCTTCTAAGAAGTTGATCATTTTAGCTCTTTACATTAAGGTGTTTGATCCATTTTAAGTTTTGTATGTGTATTAAGTAGGGGCCCAACTTCATTCTTCTGCAGATGGATATCTGCATGCTTTTTTATTTTGGAAAAATTTTAAATTTATAGAAAATTTGCAAGGATAGTACAGAGTTCCTGTATATCCTTCACCCAGTTTCTCCTACTGTTATCATCTAACACACCAGGATTATATTTTGAACTAAGAACTTAACATTGGTACAGTACTAATAAGTATGTTACAGACTTATTTGGATTTCTTCAGTGTTTTCATTAGTGTCTTTTTACTGTTCCAGGATGCAATCCAGGATACCACATTGCTTTTAGTGTGAGACTTTTTGACTACCTGCAACTAAATTTAACTCTGTTTCCTTAGGTTAGAGCTAGAAAGCCATTCTGACAACAGTACTAAGATCCCCTTTGCACTTCTGGGGGCCTGAGCTAGTATTGAATCAGAAATTAGACTGATGGGGTAAAAGTGGATTTTATGGGTGGCGATGGCGCAAGGGGAAGAAAAGGTATTTACTTGGAAGTGCTGAATGGTTGTTGACCAAATCATGTGAAGAAGATGGCAAAGTGAGAGGTGGAAGATAGAAATGCTATAGCTCGCGAGGTGCCAACCCATTGATCTTGACTTCTTACTTTCCATCTAGGTTCAATGTACAAAACCTGAGTGTAGGAAATGGAGGCAACTTACCAAGGAAATCCAGCTGACTCCACAGATAGCAAGGACGTACCGATGTGGTATGAAACCAAATACTGCTGTTAAGGTATGATCTCTGTTGGTTTTCCTTCTGAATTAATTGATGTGTTAGTTTAGTTGTCAGTAAATAATAATGGTGTATATTTTTCAATAACTCTGTTGATCATTGTATCAGGATTATATTGTCCTACGTATAACAGAATCTCAACTACAATGGCTTAACCAATTAATAAGGCTTTTATTTTTCTCTCACTATAAGCAGTTTAGAAACAGGCAGTCCAGAGTTGGTGTAGGTATCCAAGGAAGTCTCCTTTTAGTTTCCAGTTCTGTCACAAGATCATTACTGCACTGTCAGCCATCATTCCAACTTCAAAGCAGAAAAGATGGGAAAGGCTGGGGTATTCCAAGCCAAGTCTCTCCCTCTTTTATTGGGAAACCAGGAGCTTTCCTGGAAGTTCCAGCAGTAGATTTCTATTTATAGCTCATTGGCCAGAATAGTATCATGCAGCTACTCTGAACAGCAGTAGGGACCAAGGAAGAAAATATTTTATAACTGTTGCGTGTTTTATATTTTATAAAATATTTTATAACTGGAAGAAAATATTTTATAACAGAATCAAAATTAGGATCTTGTTAGTAAGGCGAAAAAGATATATATGTGTGGACTGTTAGCAGTCTTCCATAGTTGGTATAGTGTGCCTGTTTTGGGATTTGATAATTACTTGCGTTTAAAAATGTGTTAATTGCTTAAATGTGTTAAAGCACTCATCTACAAAATGTCTCTAGTTCCATCAGTACATTAAAGAATATTAGGAATCATTGTAATCTCAGAAGCAAGAGGCTTTCTTTTTTGAAAATTTTGATTTAATTCACATAGCATAAAATTCACCCTTTTAAAGTATGTAATTCAGTGGTTTGCTGTATATTCACAAAGATATGCGGTTATCATGAGCAAAATATTTTCTTTTTAAAGAAATGATGAAAAGCTCTATAAAGTTTATGATCAAGTTTTTAAAAGCCTGGGATTTAAGATACAAATATTATTAAAGTGACTCATAATTATTGTAAATATATTTGGAAGATTTTGCAAAGTGAAATGGTGAGAAAAAGGGTATGAACATTTAGGAGTTCTGTGTTTTATTGTTTTAAATTTTACACAGTTATTACATGAATATAATCTCGGGTTTAAAAAAAGTAAATTGAATATATGTATGTATATGTAAATATATACACACATATATAATTTACAAATAAAAAATGAAAGTGCCCCTTAACCATCTCTTCCTTCCCACCCTAATAGATAACCATTCGTAACGACTCATTTATCCTGCTAGAACTTTTTTTGTGCTTTGATTATCTATTTATGGTAGGTACTTTTTTTTGGCCGCGCCACGTGGCAGGTGGGATCTTAGTTCCCCCACCAGGAATCGAACCCGTGCCCGCTGCATTGGAGGCACGGAGCCCTAACCACTGGACCGCCAGGGTAGGCGCATTTTTTTAAGGCACTTGATACAAATATCTAAAACTTTTTAAAGGTTTAAAGAACTATAGCTCAGAGTGATCATTTTATCAAAACCTTACCTACACTGAGTGGTGATATTTTTAATAAATGTAAAATTATGTCTTGTTTTTAAAATTGTGGTATAATTACATATTGTAATTACATGCACAGATCTTAATTGAATTTCATTGAGTTTTGGATAATGTCCACACTATGTAGCCAGTACCCCAGTCAAGATACACGATGTTTCCACCACCCTAAAAAATTCCAGTCATTTCCTTCCCTCCCTCCAGAGGCAAACACTATTTAGACTGCCATACCCTAAACAGAGTTTTGCCTGCTCTTGAACTTTGTAAAATGGAATCAGTCAGTATATACTTTTTAGCGTTTGGTTTCTTTCACCGAGTAAAACAGCTTTTGAGATTCATCCATGTTCTTGCATGGATCAGTAGTTTTTTCCTTTTCATTGCTGAGCAGTGTTCCATTGTATGGATGTATCACAATTTGTTTATTCTCCTGTTGAAAGGCATTTGTGTTGTTTAAAATTTTTTGCTGTTATGAATAAATCTGTATGAACATTCTGTGCAAGTGTTTTTGTGGACTTATGTTTTCATTTCTGAAGGGTAAATACATAGGAAATTGCTGAGTCATATGGTAAATTTATGTGTAAGGAACTACCAAATGGTTTTACACAGTTGTTGTACCAAGACTACAACATTTGGAGGTGGTACTTTTTTTTTTTTTTTTTAATGTCAGCCATTCTAATGGGTATGTATTGTTTTATCATTGTGGTTTTAAAATGCAATTCCCTGATGACTAGTGATGTGGAACATCTTTTCATGTGCTTACTGGCCATTCATAGTTCCTCTTTGGAGAAATATTTGTCCAAGTCTCCTAAAAATTGGGTTTCTCTTGTCTTGTAGGAGTTCTTTATGTAATCTGGAAATGAGATATGTTATCTTGAATATTTTTCCCTGTCTTTGCCTTGCCTTTTCATTTTCTTAATAGACCCTTTGATGAGCAGTTTTTAAATTTTGAAGCCTAATGTATCCATTTTTTTTTTATGCTTAGAACTTTTTGTATTTTTTCTGCAAAATCATTGCAACTCTCAACTTGCACGGACAGCCTCCTATGTTTTCTTCGAGGAGGTTTATTATTTTAGCCTTTATATTTAGGACACTAGTCTATCTCAAGTTAATTTTTGGTTTTGATGTAAGATATGGGTCAAAATTCAAATTTTTTTCATATAAGTATCTAGTTGTCCAAAAGACAATTTTTTTCCCATTGAATTATTTTGGCAACATTATAAAAAAGTCAGCTGGCCATACCTGTAGCCAATTTCTGGACACTATTCCATTGATCTCTTTGTTTATCCTTAACCCAGTACCCTGCTGTCTTGATTATTGTATCTTTATAGTAACTCAGGTAGTATAAATTCCTCCAACTTTTTTTTTTCCAAGATTGTTTAGGCTATTTTAGGTCCTTACATTTCTATAAAAATTTTGTTATCAACTTGTCAGTATTTACAAAAACTTTTAGAATTTTGATTGGAATGGATTGAAGCTATAAATTATTTGAAGGAGAATTGACATCTTTACATTTTTTTGTCTTCTAATCCAGGGGTCAGCAAACTATGGCCCATGGGTCAAATCTGGCCCCCTCCACCTGTTTTTGTAAATAAAGTTTTATTGGAACACAGCCATACTCATTCATCATGTATTGTGTATGACTGCTTTCATACTACAATGGCAGAGTAGTTGCAACAGAGACCATGTGATCCGCAGAAACTAAAATATCTGCCATCTGGCCTTTTATTTATTTATTTATTTTTTGCGTTACTCGGGCCTCTCACTGTTGTGTCCTCTCCCGTTGCGGGGCAACAGGCTCCGGACGCGCAGGCTCAGCGGCCATAGCTCACGGGCGCAGCCGCTCCGCGGCATGTGGGATCGTCCTGGACCGGGGCACGAACCCGTGTCCCCTGCATCGGCAGGCGGATTCTCAACCACTGTGCCACCAGGGAAGCCCCCATCTGGCCTTTTAAAGAAAAGGTTTCCCCAAATGTATGGGCACAAAGTGGGGAGCAAGGGGACAGTGGTGGTGGTAGGATGAGTTGGGAGATTGGGGTTGACATATATACACTAATATGTATAAAATAGGTAACTAATAAGAACCTGCTGTATAAAAAAAATAAAATAAAATTCAAAAAAATAAATAAATAAAAGGTTTCCCGACCCCTGTTCTGACCTATGGGTGTGGTCTGTCTCTCCATCTTTTCAGGGTCTTTAATTTCTCCCAACAGTGTTTTCTAGTTTTCACCGAGAATGTATTCTGTTAAATTTATTTCTAGATACTTATTTTTTCTGTGATTGTAAGTAGAATTTATTTTTAACTTTTTAAGTTGTTTGTTGCAGTTATATAGAAATACAGTTTAATTTTGCATATTGACTTTATACCCAGAGACTTTGTTGACTTCATTTTAAATTCCATTTATATTTTTGTAGATTTTTTTGTTGGGAGGAATTCTACAATATCAACTGTGAATAAAGACTGTTTTGCTTTTTTAAAAAACTATCCTTTTGCTCATTTTTTTCCCTTACCTTATTGCATTGGTCAGGACCACCAGTACAGAGCTGAATAGAAGTGGAAGAGCAGACTTCCTTGCCTTGTTCCTGACCTTAGGAGTGATGTGTTCAGTGTTTTATCATCATGTGTAATGTTGGCTGTGGCTTTTCACAAATGCCCTTTATCAGATTGAGGAAGTTCCTTTGTATTCCTAGTTTGCTGAGAACTTTTTATTATGAAAGGATGTTAGATTTTTTCAAATACTTTTTCTGTATCTTTTATGATGATCATACAGTTTTTCTCCTTTAATCTGTTAATGTGGTGAATTACACTGATTCTTGAATGTTGAAGCAACCTTGCATTCCTGGGGGGGAAAAATTCCACTTGTTCTCAATGTATTATCCTTTCATTGTGTTGGATTCAGTTTCCTAATATTTTGTTAAGGATTTTGTATCTGTGTTCATGAGGTTTAGTCTCTGTCATTTTCTTTTCTTGTAATGTTCTTGTCAGGTTCTTCTGTCAGAGTTACACTGGCTTCATAAAATGAAATGAGAAGTATATCTTCCTTCTCTATTACTGAAAAGTTTGTGGATGGTTAATATTATTTCTTATTTCGTGTTTGGTACAATTCACTAGTGAAGCCATTTGGACCAATTTCTTTGTGAGAAGTTTTGAAATTACAAATTCAGTTTCTATAACAGATACATAGCTACTTAGGTGGTTTATTCTATCCATTTTAGAACATGGTGTTTTTCAAGAAATTTGTCTGTTTCATCTACATTGTCAAGTTTGTTAGCTTAAAGCTGTTTGCAGTGTTCTCTTAATTCTCCTTTTAATGCCACTGGTATTTATGGTGGAATCCTTTTATTGTTGATATTGGTGATTTGGGAGTGAAGAGTGGAAAGCATTGATCTTTCAGAGTCAGGGGTCAGGGTCCCGGAATTAACAAATCCTGTTCTAAAACCTTTCAGTTTAGCCCTAAATTGATTCTTGAGCTCAGCCTCCAGAGTAGAAGACCTCTCTGAGGGATAGAAGAGAAAAAAATGGGAGGGGGCTTACCCCGAGGGAATGGGTAATTGATCTTCCAGACTGAGTGGGTACACCAAAGGAAACTGGGGTTTGAGTGATGAAGGGACCGTGAGCTTGTGTGGTGAAGGGGAGCATGTCCAGCTGGCGGGAACAATATGGTTGCACTGAACTTAACCAGCACCTGTGCTCCAGATTACTTCTCAAGGGAAAAGTAGACTCAGTGGCATGTTATTGTAACGTTTGAAGAAGAGTTCAGCCAAGGAGCAGTCAAAAATAGCAGACTGTTTTAATAGATGCTAGCCTTTGGGTCATTTTCACTCAACCTATTTCTGTGAAGTTTCTGAACAGTTCCAAATATATATATATATATATATATATATATAGGAATATTTGCATACTAATGTTACCTTACTAAATATTAGGTGTGATTTTTATATTAAAAGTTCACATTCAAATCATTTTGTACTGTGCTTTGGTTTAACCACTGTTTAGAGTTATCCATAATCTCTCCTCTTTTTCACTTGCAGATAATTGAATCTAACTTTGACTTCATCTCTACTAATTGTTCAGATTATCCATGTTGCTTTTTTTGATTACTTGATTTTTCTTCAGGTGTGTCATTTACAATTTCTTCAATTTACGTTTTTTTTTTTTTTTTTTTGTGGTACACGGGCCTCTCCCTGTTGTGGCCTCTCCCATTGCGGAGCACAGGCTCCAGACGCGCAGGCTCAGCGGCCATGGCTCACGGGCCCAGCCACTCCGCGGTATGTGGGATCCTCCCGGCCCAGACCGGGGCACGAACCCACATCCCCTGCATCGGCAGGCGGACTCTCAACCACTGCACCACCAGGGAAGCCCCTGTGTAGTTTTTGAAAAGTCTGTTTTCTTTAGAATGAGTTTGTTTTCAGACAAATGATATTTGTTTATCATTGAAAAATTCAAGCAATATAGAAAAAAAGATTAAAAAAATTCATGCAGTCATCGTCATGAAATAACCATTATTAAATGAGATTCATTCAAGAGAATTCATGCATGTACACAAGGAGAAAGCCTGGCAGATAGATAACTTCATATTAAGGAGGAGTGCTGTATATGCTTGTTTTATGTAAAATGATTCAGTTCAGTACAACATAATTTAAAGTAAGTTTTTACAAAAGAAGCCAAAGTGAAATACGAAATTGCTGGACATAGGACAGTTATTTCTTCATCTCAAGAAATAGTAGTTTCTAAAAACTCCCTAAAAGGTTAAGAAAATACATGATGAGGATAAGTTGGAATCGCTCTAGCTTTTTAACAAAATTGCATGTTTCAATTTTAGGTTGTATCAATTGACACCCTGCTAAGACAGAGGGAAAAGTAAATGACACCTTACTTCAGCCCACCTCCCCTTTTTCTCTCTCCCATTTTTGTTAGGGTTTTGCTGTTTTGTGTTAGTTTAGTTTGCTCTGTTGGAATATCACTTTTTTTCTATGACCATATCCCATTCATTGTTTACTCTTGCACTTATATGCAATTACTGCTGCCCGCAATTTCTGTTACTACAGTTCCTTCTATCCCATTATTTTGATTCATCACCTGCTTGGATGTATTTTAACATCAAGTACTTTTTTCCAGGAGAGCTCTGAGGTGTCAGAGTCCTTGTTTTTGAAAAACTTAAATGCCTTTCTCTTCTTCCATCCATCTTCATGTTGAAGACTTTATGATCTTCTTAGATCCCAGCCTCTAAGGATGGTATCACATCTTTTAAATCTCCTCCCCCACCCCCGCCCAAGAAATCCTCCTTTGAGACTCTCCTGCTCCATTGCGATTGATTACCACCCAGAGCCTGAACTTTTGAAATATTTATTTAAAGGGTGTTTATTGACCCAGAGTCCTTTTGGTTTTCAGTTTGATCTTCTGTCAAGGACAAAGTCTGGAAAGGTTTATTTGTAGAACAGCATTAAAAAGAATCGTAGCAAACAACACACACTGTTTTGGAGCTTTTTGTCATTTAATATTTCTTAAAGATGCTTCTTAAAGATCTTGACGTACGCTTCAGTATGTAAAGACCTCTTTCTCTTTAAAGACTGTGTAGTAAATAGTCCACTGAATGGATATGTCATGATGAATTTGGTGTGACTGAAGGGCATTTAGGTGACTTTTAAACATTTACCGTTAGTGAGAGTGCTGTAATGAATAGCTTTGTATCTGTGCTATTTTTCAGTGTATTTGTAGTATCAGTTCCTAGAAATAAAATTGCTGTGTCAAAGTATATCCAGTTTTTTGTTTGTTTGTTTGTTTTTTAAAATATTATTTATTTATTTTTGGCATTGGGTCTTAGTTGTGGCGCACGGGATCTTTCATTGCAGCACGCAGGCTCTTCTTTGTGGCGTACGGGCTTCTCGGGCTTCTCTCTAGTTGTGGTGTGCGGGCTCCAGAGCGCGTGGGCTCTGTAGTTGTGGTGTGCGGGCTCAGTAGTTGCCCCGCACAGGCTCAGCTGCCCCGCAGCATGTGGGATCTTGGCTCCCCGACTAGGGATCGAACCCGCCGTGTCCCCTGCATTGAAAGGTGGATTCTTTACCACTGGACCACCAGGGAAGTCCCTATCCAGTTGTTTTTAATATGAAATAATTCTTAGACCCAGTAGAGTATTTATAACTTGTGTGTGAGGAATAAAGGATGAAGGTGAACACTCACTGTGTGCCCCCCAACCTGGTTTTAGAAACAGAGCGTTACCAGTGCTTCTGCAACTCCCTGGGTTCCCCCCAGTAGTTTTCTTCCTCTGCCTCTCCTACAAGAGCAAACAGTATTTCGCATTTTGTATTCATTTTTCCTCTGCTTTTTGTTACAGAGTTGATAAATACGTATGACACTCTAAATAACATGTAAAGTTTTGCATATTTTTATGTTGGTTGTAAATTGTATTCTATGGTGTGTATTCCTCTGAGCTTTGTTCTCTTACTTAACGTTGAGGTTTTTCCGCTGCATCCATGTTGATGCCTGCAGGTCTGGTTCATTCATTTTCCCTGCTGTGTAGTTTTGCGTTGTGTGAATCTACCCCAACATGTCTATTCTCCTGTTCATAGGTGTGAGGGTTGTTTCTGATTTGCGGCTGCTACACACAGCGCTCTGTGAGCATTCTTGCACGTCTCTCCTAGTGCATGCACACATGCAAGAGTTTCTCTGGAATATATTCCAAGGGCCAGATTTCCCAGGCCATATGGTATGCCAGTCTTCAGTTTATTTAGGTAACTTTTTTTCATTGAAATATCACATACAAACAGAAAATGCACAAGTCAAAATGCATAGCTCAGTGAATTTTCAGAGTCCCCATTTAGCCAGCTCCCAGTAAAGACACTGAACACTTACCAACCCCTCAGAAGCCCCCTTGCACCCCTTTGCACTCACAGAGTCCATCCCTTGCCTCCCCAGAGTAACTACCTACTAACTCTTCTCCCCCATGCAAGTACTAACCAGGCCCACCCCTGCTTAGCTTCTGAAACCAGAGAGACTAGGCACATCCAGGGTGGTACGGCTGTGGATCTGTACTTACCCCTCTGACTTCACAACACTATGGCTGTTTTGCTTGCTTTTGAACTTCATGTACATGGAGTCAGACAGTATGTATGCTCTGGGGTCTGGCTTCTTTCGCTCACCATTATGTTTGTGAGGGGCGTCCATGTTGTAACATGTAGCTGTAGTTTATTCTCTTGACTATAATACAGTTTATTTCTCCATTCTACTCTCGATGGACTTCTGGGTTGTGTGTATCTTCTGTTTCTTAAAAACAGTGCTCCTTTGAACATTTTCTAATCTTTCTCTTGGTGCACATGGATGAGGGTCTCTCTAGAAAACACAGGTGTGCCCTGTTTTATTGTGCTTTGCTTTTTTGCGCTTCGCAGATATGCATTTTTTTTTTACAAATTGAAGGTTTGTGGCAACCCTGCATTGACGGTTAGCATTTTTAGCAATAAAGTATTTTCCAATTAAAGTATGTATGGTAATTTTTTTTTGCTATTGCACACTTAGTAAACTACAGCATAGTGTAAACATAACTTTTATATGCACTGAGAAACCAAAAAATTCGTTTGAGTCACTTTTATTGCAATATTTGCTTTATTGCAATGGTTGGTCTGGAGCTGAACCCACAGTGTCTCTGAGGTATGTCTGTATAGCAAGGCTGGAATTGCTGGGCATAGATACAAGATAATGCCAAATTATCATGCATTTAAAAGTTTCGTATGTTGTCAAACTGTTCTCCAGAGTGGTTACATTCTTTTAGATTTCCAGCCAGGACATCTTTACAAGAGAGGCTGTCTTCCCCGTACCCTCATTCATGCGGTGTTTTATCACACTTTTTTTTTTTTAAACCAGTCTAATCAGTGAAAAGGGGTATCTTCTTGAAGGTAATTGACACTTAAGACTATATTTTATAATTAAACCTAATTAATGCTTGTTTTTTGTATTGTTTTTGCAGCCTGAGACCTCAGATCATTGTTCCCTTCCAGAGGATCTCGTGAGTATTTCTGCATGTTCTAGCCTAGAGTGCGTCACGCCTTCAGTGATAAGTGCTATAAGTAAATGACAGTAACAGTTTTATGAGTATCTCTCTTTTTTTTGGTTGCTGATCCAAGGGGTTTTTATCTAACAGGATAACATGATGAAAATGCTAGCAATAGTGGTATTGTGGGTGATCCTCTCCCAACTTAAAAAAAAAAAACCTAAAATGTTATTGCTCTATGTTAAAAGGAAACGAAAAGGAAGAAACGGACACCTTGCCTTCCTACAGGGACTAGACTTGTTATACTTGTTTTTCAAGGGCGACTTTATGACCTTCTCTCCACTTGAATCGTTCCAGGAAGAGAACAAGAGGCCCATAATTTGATGGTCTTGGCCCAGACTCAGCTGTGAAAGTGTTTTTGTGTATTCTGACCTCAGCATAACTGCTTTGTCCCATCCCTGCCCAGATGTGGAAGGGGAAGCAGCTGGCAGAGCCTCATCACATTTCATCTGTCTTAGGAAACTTTGCCACCTGAGCTGGCCAATTTTGCCACATAGCTAGATCCAATAGCTGTTTCAGAAAATGATTTTTTAAAATTCTGAGTTTCTGAGTTATTCTGCATTACAGCGATCCAAGATAGTTTGTAGTTTTTCTAGATGTCTGAAACCCAGGGACTGTGACTGATGTTTAGGCAAAGGGAGAATTGACGCCTAGCATATCTATTCTGTTACATAAAGGGCTGTGTGAGATGCCCGCGTGTGTGCGTGCGTGCGCACACAGACCCATTAAAAAAATAAAAACAGTGGTACCGTCAAACATTTCCATAGTAAAGCAGTGGCCTAAATAATTTCTGGATTTAGGGTACACAGGATGACATTACAGAAAGAAAGGACAAAATAACTTTAAATAACACTTACAAATACCTTAAGAATATTTCCCCATTTTGCGCGCAAGGAGTCTGAACTTTAGGACAGAGGCCATATTCTTGGGATATAAGAACTTTAAAAAGCTTGGAAGAGTCCCTGGATATTCATCTGCCCGTTATTTATTTTTGTCTTTGGTTAAGAAAGAGTCCGGAGCAGGTTTATAGCCATGTCACCTATACCTGCTACCCTTTTTCTATTCATATGGATTCTGGGGTTACCTTTAAAGCAGTTTCTAAATTTTGAGTGCCTGTATTAGTTTCCTAGGGCCGCTGGGACAACTTGCCACCACCTGGGGGGCTTAAAGCAACAGAAGGTTATTGTCTCATAGTTCCAGAGGCTGTAAGTCTGAAATTAGGGTGTTAGCAGGGCCGTGTTCCCACTGAAGTCTCTAGGGGAGGATTCTTCCTTGCCTTTTCCAGCTCTGGCACTGCCAGCAATCCCTGGCATTCCTTGGCTTATAGCCACATCACTCCAATCTCTGTTCCATCTTCACATGACCTTTTTCCTCTTGTGTGTCTCCCGGTCCCTGTGTCTCTTCTCTTCTTATAAGGACACATTAGAGTGAATTTAGGGTTCACTGTACTACAGTGTGACAAATTACATCTGCAAAGACCTTGTTTCCAAATAAGGTCACATTCTGAGGTTCTGGGTAGACGTGAATTTGGGGAGACAACTTTTTAACCGAGTGTAGTGGGCATTTCATTAAATATGCTAATAGACTGACTGTATCCAGCACAGTTTCTTCAGTGGTATGTGTATTAAAAGCGAGAGTGGAACATTTGATGGCATATTGACAAAATTATAGTCAGGTGTCCCAGAATGGTGAGTGTGCTAACACACTCGGAATAGCAAGACCACGTGTTTGTTTACCAGTCATTGAGTTTCTCCTACGCTAAGCCAGAGGCTGGTTGGCGCGCCCTCAGGTGGGCTTCCAAGGAGAAGAAAGCCTGGGGCAGGTAGCAATGGCAGGGTCTCTCTTGGGTCCTGACTTAATTTCCCAACACAGCTGCAAGGCCCAGGAAGTGGATTAGAATGGGAAGCACTTGGGTATGTGGTTTGTTTTTGTTTTTTCCTCCCTTTTTTTTGGTTGGTTTACTTTATTTAATTTTGGGGGGTTCTTGTTTTTTTAAGGCATCTACATTCTGCCCTCTTTGGTCCATTTCGAGTGTCAGGATCTGAACACCCAGTTTTACTCTGTCGGAGCCAGGAAGGGGGTCCATAGAGGCAGCCCTGCTGTGTTGGAGAAGGAACTGAAGCTTTCCTTCTTTTTGGTCCAGCACAGGCTGCTCAAGGGTAGCCAAACCTAAAACAAGCCTTGAGGACAAAGATTGCAAACTGAAAAGCCTTCACGGGCCGGGCAAGTAAAATAAATGTGTGTAGCAGCTGGGAGTAACTTATGGGGGGTGTTAGGGTTTGTAGTAAGCCGAAAAATGCTTGCCCCAGATTTGGACTTTGAAGGGCAAATAAAATGCATCTTGAGATCACAAACCCCTGCTTGATGGCAGGTGGCATTTGCGTGGAGCCTGGATAACTAGCATCAGAGGGTCCCTGAGCCCAGAGTTCTCCTCTACCAGGTTCCTAGAGTTCCTGGAGCGTACATTCAAGATCACGTGTAGCAAAGGCTGCCTAACATAGGGTATGTGGCAGTTTCGCTTTAGAAGCCAGGTAAATTTTATTTTTATCACAATAGTTAGTCATCACGGGGCTGCTTTGATCGAATGGCTCCGTATGTTAAATCATCTCTGGAATATGATCACATATTTTAAGACTGAAAATAGCTTTTTCAATTCAGTTCTACATGGAGCATTTTATTTTGATGATTGTCATGTACTTTTCCCTCTGAAGTTTTTTTAGTAGCCTCTGGCAAAAAGCAGTACTGTTTGGACTGCTACTCCAGAGAATAGTTTTTTCTGCTGAATTTTGTAATTTCAGTTATCTTTAGATCCTCAGTTAAAAGGGGGAAGGGATGGGCGATAAATGATTACGGAACAGAAATAAGTTTCTCATGTCAGACTCAAACAAACCTGGGCTTGCGGTAGAGTCAGTGGGGGTAGCTTTAAGACTTACCTGGTGTTGGTGGGGTTTTTTGAGGGAGGGAAAGGGGGAGGCCGTTGCTGAAGATCTGAAAAAACTCGGCCTAGGAAACATTCTCTCCAGGTCTCATCAGGCATTTTTTGTTTCTGATCTTCCTGTGCAGAACTCTGGTCTAGGACTATGGAGTGGGAGAAGGCAGAGTAGAAGGGTTAAGGATGAATGAGAATGGATGACACGACGAGAACCATCTGCATGTACATTTCTTGGTTGCCATTGTCCCTCTTCGTTTTGCTCTGCCCCCTTGCAGAGAGTGTCGGAAGTTTCCAACCATTGGTGGTACTCCATGCTCATCCTACCTCCTTTGCTGAAAGATAGCGTGGCAGCACCCCTGCTCTCTGCCTACTACCCCGACTGCGTTGGCATGAGCCCGTCCTGCACCAGCACGCACCGCACGGCCAGCGATGCCAGTCCTGGGAAGCTGGAGCACTCCAAGGCAGTCCCCTGTGTGCTGGGTGAGAGCTGGTCCTGGCCCTCCCCGCTTTCCCTCCTCCCTCCGCCCTTGCCCTGGAAATATGTGGGTGAGCAGAACGGAAAAGATTTTTTTTTTTAATGTGTGCAGCTTGCTACAAAGCACCTCATTATTTCACGGATCTGGTTTCACTGTGGATCACTCGTATCATTTGTATATATTGGACAGTTAATTTTGCCCTCAGTCAGTGGGAAAGCCTGTAACACTGGTCCAGGAATCATGCCTACGGAGTTCAACGAGCATTTCTTTGAAAGTTGGATAGCTGCATAATTTGATGATAATACCTACTCACTCTGACATGCCAGAAGAAGGTTTTGACCCTATGAGCCACCCTTCTTTTTTCTCCCCGAGTCTTTCTGCTTCTAATTATGCCATTGCTAATCTCAGCCAAACAACCCACTCTTGGAAAAACTTCAGGTCAAGGCAGGCAGACTGATAACCATTTACTTTAAAGGGATCTTTAAAATTCTCCATCAGAATTCTTGGTGTACAAGCAAGAATTGTAGGTCATCTCCTGCACACTAACAAACTTCATCTTTGATGGTGCAAGTAGGTTTTGACATTGTAGCCCTATCTTAAGGTTTTTAACTAATAACACTGGGCCCTCTAAAAATGCAGGTGTGGTCAAAATCAAAGCTGAAGTGATAAATCCCAGTATTAATGAAGGAGGAATAAAGCAGGCAACTCAGATACCACTAGTGTATACATTTATGAAGGACAATTTGGCAGCATGAATCAAAAACCTTAAAATAGATGTTCTTTGGATGTAGGAATTTATCCTAAATAAATTATCAAAGATTATCAAAAGTAAGTCCAAAGATTTGTGTGGCATTGTTTATAATAGTGAAGTAATTGGCTGAAATTTAAGTGCCCAGCAATAGGGCAGTGGTTAAATAATAAATAGGATAATATTATATGTCCATTGAAGTCATATTTAATGACATGGGACACTGTTCTTGAAAAGCAGGTAGGAAAAACAGCCTTTTTATTGCATTTTTTTCTGGCTTTGTAAGAAAAAATATCAGTTATATTTATATTCTCTATTCATAGAAACAGAACCAAGGTTAGACTATACTCCTAAATGTTAACACCGCTCAAGGATTATCAGTAGTTAGTGATTGTTATTTACTTCTATGAACCTATTAATTTTATAATCAGAAAAATTCCAGTAAAAGTTGCTTTTAAGATATATTTCCATGGGGACTTGGCATTCAGTTGGGCTTGGAATTTTGGTCTTGCAAGATGAAGATGTTCTGGAGATCTGTTGGAAAACAATGTGAGTATACTGAACACTACTGAATGGTAACATTCAAACATGATTAAGATGGTAAATTTTATGGCACGTGTTTTTTTTAACCACAGTAAAAAATTAAAAAAAAAAATTCCAGACTTCCCTGGTCTGTGGTCCAGTGGTTAAGACTCCGTCCTTCCAATGCAGGGGACACAGGTTTGATCCCTGGTCGGGGAACTAGATCCCACGTGCTGTGTGGCGTGGCCAAAAAATTAAAAAAAAAAAAAATTTCCATGCCACAGAAATTGAATTTTTGAAGAACGAATGGGAAAAAAAAAATTGTTTAATTCACGCCTATTTTGTCTAACTGGACAGAGGAAGTGGAAATATTTATGTAGGACAGACTGGGGAGCTTGTCTAGGCTTTCCTTTCTGGTTTCTTTTTGCTCTTCAATTTAGCCAGATTTAGAATTTACAGCTTGTGAGGTTTGCCCATTCTGTGTCTTCTCTCAGTTCCAGGCATGAACCGGTACTTCCAGCCTTTCTACCAGCCCAACGAGTGCGGCAAAGCCTTGTGCGTGAGGCCAGACGTGATGGAGCTGGACGAGCTCTATGAGTTCCCAGAATATTCCCGAGACCCCACCATGTACCTGGCTCTGAGGAACCTCATCCTTGCCCTGTGGTACACTAACTGCAAGGTGAGTGAAGGGTGTGTTAGCCAGCAGCACATGGACACAGATTTCTGTTAAGGAGAGAAGTTGCTTTGACTGTGGACAGAACCTTTGGATCCGGGTGTCTCCACCTCAGGACTCCTGACATTTGGGTGGATATTCTCTGTGTCGGAGCTGTCCTCTGCATCATAGGATGTTTAAGCAGCATCCCTGACCTCTACTCCCCACATGCCATAGCACCCCCTTCCCCCAGTTGTGACAACCAAAAATGTCTCCAGATATTGCCAAATGGGGGCAAAGTCTCCCCTTCCTGAGAACCACCACTTTAGACCATGTGTCATCAGAATTCTTCACTCTCTAGTTATATGGTGCAAAATTTGGTTCAACGAGTTCCAGTGACAATACCAGGAGAAAAAAGAATAAAATATTAAAGATTGGATTATAAACCCCTCGAGGGCAGGGATTCTGACTCACCTGATTATCCTCAAGCATCTGAGACCAGCGATTCGCTTTTTGCTGGGACTGAATAAATGTTAGGGCCCTCACACAGTGCCCACCTTGAAAGGGATGAAGATAAATTAGAGGGTGGGCAGGGCGGGACCACGAGTTTTGTTTTCTTTTTAAAGCAGAGGCTTTCCTGACGCTAGTCTTTTTCCAATTTATTAATTTCTTCTGCAATTATCTGAGTGCCTGCTGAATGCAGAACATTTTACAAGACTGCCAAAGAAATCTTGGTTAAAGAAAGATATTCCGGTTCCAACCCGGTATTTCACTGGATTAGACTCCAGTCTGAGATGACTTGATTAAGTTTTGGCTATAAATGCAGTTTATATGAATTACACCCAGGTGAGTGGATTGGACAAGGTAGAATTATTCATTTCCTCTCCAGCAGGCTTGAGGGAGGTATTCAATAAACATTTGCTGAACTAAACAAAACTGGTCAGAATTTCCTGTAAATAAGTTGTGAAGATGCACTTTTCAGAAACAGCCTTGGGTTCATTTTTCTTCCCATTTCTTTTTAGTTGACTTTGAAATTTGACTTATACAGGAGAAGAATCTTATAAAAAAAACAAATCCTCCACTTATCAGTGTGGATCTATTTTAATTTGTAATAAGATAGCAAGTATTGTATCTATTTAATACTCTAGTGGGAAAACTCAAATATGGTTGCTTTAAAGGGGTCAGACTTTGAAATGATTTTTTAAATCTTTATTTATTTTATTTTTATGGCTGCGTCAGGTCTTAGTTGTGGCATGCGGGATCTTTCTTTGCGGGGCGCGGGATCTTTCATCGTGATTTTTTTTTTAACGTCATGAATACCAACACGTGTTTTAATCTTCTGCAGCAATCCAAGCCAATGCTGTACGTGTTATTTCTTTCACATTTTGAGTATATAGTCATCTTCCTGTGTTCAGGTTCTGTTGGAGCTGGGGCTTGGGGACAAGTAGAGGAAAGGCCAGGGTGGGCCCTCTCCCCACTCCGCCACCGCCAGCATGGCCCAAGCCTGTTCTAACTTCGTGACACTGGGCAGAGGCCACATTACTCTTGAATCTTTGAAACAGACCAAGGCCTTGCCAAAGCTGCTGGGGTGAAAAGAGAAAGGCAGTGTCTTTTTTTTTTTTTTTTAACAAGTTCCTAAGTCCATTCCCCCCATGTCTTATCAGTGATGAGTGTCCAGCTTTTTCTGCTGCCAGTGCAAGCAGCATCCTGGGTTTCTGTAATGGCCTTTGTTGTGTGACTTATTGAATCAGGAATATATTTGTGGTATGGTCTGCCTCCACACTCCTGGGTCAGTCATTCGGGTCAGTCATTCTCTGCGAGGGGAAACTTAGGTGATAAAATGCAGATTGCTATGTGCTTCTTTTGTCCCTTTCTCCTTTTTTTCCTTCGCCAGGCAGACCTTCCTTTGGTCTTACTATATCTTAGTGATAAATGATGGATTCCAATTACCTGGAGAGGTTGTTTTTTTTTTTAATTGTAGTAAAACACACAACATAAAATTTACCATTTTTACCCTTTTAACCATTGTAAAATGGATAATTCAGTGGCATTAAATATGTATACAGTATTGTGTAACCATCACTTCTACGTAGTTCTAGAACTTTTTCATTACCCCAAGAGGAAACTTCACACCCATTAAGCAGAGACTCCCCATTCCTCCCTTCCCCCAGCTTCTGACAACTACTTTCTGTCTCTATAAGATTTGCCTGTTCTGGGTATTTCATATAAACGGAATCATACAATACGTGGCCTTCTGTAACTAGCTTCTTTGCTCAGCATAATGTTTTCAAGGTTCATTCCTGTTGTAGCATGCATCAGCACTTCATTTCTTTTTATGACCAAATGATATTCCATGTATGGATAGACCACCTTTCCTTTATCCTTTCATCCACTGATGGACACTTGGTTGTCCTGGCAATTTGAATAGTGCTGCTGTGAATTTTTTTTGAACCTATGTTTTTAGTTCTTTGCAGTAAATACATAGGAGTGGAATTGCCGGGTCATACGGTAATGCTACGTTTCACTTTCTGAGGAACCAAGAGTTGTTTTTGGTTGGTTGGTTGGTTTTAACAGTTTGGTTTTATTTCCAAACACAGGAAGCTCTTACTCCTCAGAAATGTATTCCTCACATCATCGTCCGGGGTCTCGTGCGCATCCGATGTGTTCAGGAAGTGGAAAGGATACTTTATTTTATGACGAGGAAAGGTCTCATCAACACAGGAGTTCTCACCGTCGGCACCGACCAGCATCTTCTTCCTAAAGATTACCACAACGTAGGTGACTGTAGCTCTAGCAATACCACCACCATCGGTCATGATAAATGCTAGTACACTAATGTTCATAATACAAGTAAAACTCCCGTAAGCACTATAAAAGTTAGAAGGCAAGACTTTTGTAGAATATGCATTTCTCCAAGGGAAGAGAATATCAATCACTATTCCTCTAGGCGGTAGAAAGGAGGAAGGGCTGACTCAGGACAAGTACTAATGTATTCTTCAGGGAAATAACTTGTACAGACAGGACATCAAGGAAATACAGATGAACGAACGTTGCTCAGCAGCTAGTACCTTCTATTACATTGTTTCCATTGCTCTAATTGGATTTTTGTTTCTTTTTCTTTTCTTTCTTTTTTTTTTTTTTTTTTGTTAAAGAAATCAGTCATCATTATTGGAGCTGGTCCAGCAGGATTAGCAGCTGCTAGGCAACTGCATAACTTTGGAATTAAGGTAAGATTTGGGGGACATGGAGGCGGAAACAGATGGTTAACTGCTCCTTTGGTCCGAATGTTCTAAGACTTGGAAACTAGTTCCTGATTTTAGCAAAGAATGCTAAATACATTATATCTTTATAACTTTACAATAGATCCTAGAAAAGATACAAAATTTGCAATTGGTTTAATTGAAGAAAGGTAGAGGAAATAGAAACTCCAGCAGCTTTGGAGAGGATTTTAGACTATGATGGGCAAGACTCAAGAGACTCTAAGATGATATTAAAGCAGAAATTCTTGGGACTTCCCTGGTGGTCCAGTGGTTAAGACTCTGCGCCCCTGCTGCAGGGGGCACGGGTTCGATCCCTGGTCAGGGAACTAAGATCCTGCATGCTATGTGGTGTGGCCAAAAAATAAAATAAAAAGTAAAATTTAAAAAGCAGAAATTCTTGACATGTCATTATTGACACAGCAGTGAAGAAAAAGCCCTTGTTTCTGCAATAGTTTGAGACAACAAATAGCAGCTTGGAAATGCACCATTTCCTGCATAAAAGTTAATGAACTATCCAGTTACATTTTCTTATGAAAATCACACTTTGAAAACAAACAATCTTTGCTTTTGGAAGCAGGATTGAATTAGTTAATCCAGGGTTAAGACAGAATTATGTGACTTTTAAAGTACTGTATATTTTTGAGGTATCCTTCTTCCCCAAGGAGAAGGATATTGCCTTATTCTAATTGTTCAAAATTAGCCAAAATAGAGACGATTACAAAAAAACAAAAATTGTGCAATTCAGTATCTAATTTCCATTAGATTCATTCAAATCTTCCAAATTTCTGGGACTTGCTATGTCTGACTCATTTCTCCTTTTTTAAAAACTTGTTTTGCAAGGACTTTGGTCTTCCATTAAACCAAATGTGAAAATCAGTTTGGTAGAATTGAATTAGTCTTTCGCTGTATTCTCTCTGGCTGAAAGAAACAACTTCTTTTTCACAACGTTTTTCTCTGCTGGAGGAGTTTCGGCGATGAGAAAGTTTTCAGTGGCTCTGCCTAAGAGGTTTTCCTTTTGGTGGAATGCAAGACCTACGTCTTGGATTCTTATATATATTGCTGACAAAACAGAAGAATCTGAGTTGAATGTATAAGAAGTCTGTTTGCATTTCAAAATATTGTCTAAGTGGTATTAAGCTATGAGGTGTTTTAATTGGTCATTTATGTATTTCAGCATTAGATATTAGGGCCAAGGTTTCTTGTTCATTTTTCACTTGGGAAACCCACAGATTATGTTACAAGGAAGGTTAGTCCTAGCCAAAGTCTAGGAGGGGTGCTGTCTTTAATGTTCAGCCTTCCTCTTATAGACTAAAATAAACTAGAAACGGATGGTTCTGAGTTCATCTGAAGTCAGAGAAAGAAGGTGGGGAGGGGAGAATCACAAGCTGTAGCCTTTCTAGTTGGAGAAAATGAGAAATATAGGTCCAAGGAAGAAGCATATTTAGGGGACCTCTGTTATTCTCCCCTTTCTCTAAGGAGACCCTGGGGAGGTCACCCCACTCCCTCGTGGTTAGGAAGTAGACTCCTAACCTAAGAGATGTTTAGCTCGGGGAACCTCCTGGAGCAATTTGAAGAAGTGCTTTTAGGGATCCAGAAATGAAAGGACTGGTTTTGCCCTGAAGAGGATTCACATTTTCAGTTACCACAACCAAGGGCAGTGAAGCTCTTTGAGCCACGGGGCTGTCCACCTGAGAGCAGCTCCCACCACCACCAGCATCAGAAATTTGGAGGAGATAAAACGGTCTGGGTGTGGTGGGACCAACCTGCTTTGGCCAAGCCTGTGAGGCCATACTTAGATATAATGACATATGATTTTTTTTTTTAATAATAGTCATAGGGAAGTTAAGGCCTGTTTACAATGCTAAAGGAATTTTGCTACAGACACAGATATTTCATAGGACAAAACCACCTCTTTAACTTAGTTTTTTTTTTTGCGGTACACGGGCCTCTCACTGCTGTGGCCTCTCCCGTTGTGGAGCACAGGCTCCGGATGCACAGGCCCAGCGGCCATGGCTCACGGGCCTAGCCGCTCCGCGGCATGTGGGATCCTCCCGGACCGGGGCACGAACCTGTGTCCCCTGCATCGGCAGGTGGACCCCCAACCACTGTGCCACCAGGGAAGCCCCTAACTTAGTTTTTAAGAGTGCCTTTTAATTTATGGAATACTATTTAATAAAAGCTTTCAATATGCATTTCACATGCTAGTTCATCCAGTCTTATCATTTTGGGATTTGAGAAGAAACAGTTTGAGGGGCTTCTCCAGCAGACCACTCACTTACTCCTTGCTAGAGCTTGCGTTGTTTGTTTTTAACATCTACTTGGGCTCCTATTCACACTGCCCTCTTTTTTTTTTAATTTATTTTATTGAAGTAGTGTTGATTTACAGTGTGTTAATTTCTGCTGTACAGCAAAGTGATTCAGTTATACATATAGGTATGTATACATTCTTTTCCATATTCTTTTCCATTATGGTTTATCACAGGATATTGAATATAGTTCCCTGTGCTCTACAGTAGGACCTTGTTGTTTATCCATTCTATATATAATAGTTTGCATCTGCTAATCCCAAACTCCCAGTCCATCCCTCCCCCTTGGCAACCACAAGTCTGTTCTCTGTGTCTGTGAGTCTGTTTCTGTTTTGTAAATAAGTTCATTTGTGTCATATTTTAGATTCCACATATAAGTGATATCATATGGTAGTTGTCTTTCTTTCTGACGTACTTCAGTTAGTATGATCATCTCTAGGTCCATCCATGTTGCTGCAAATGGCATTATTTCATTCTTTTTTATGGCTAAGTAGTATTCCATTGTATATGTGTACCACATCTTCTTTATGCATTCGTCGTTGGACATTTAGGTTGTTTTCATATCTTGGCTATTGTGAATAGTGCTGCTATGAATATAGAGGCGCATGTATCTTTTTGTATTATAGTTTTGTCTGGATGTATGCCCAGGAGTGGGATTCCTGGATCATATGCACACTGCCCTCTTTTTAAAGTTGTTTCTCTAATAATATAATAATACATTAACCGGATATGAAACTCATTTAACAATGTCACTGTACATTTATACTGCATCCTATTCAGCTTCCCTGATTGTCTTTTTAGGTGACTGTCCTGGAGGCCAAAGACAGAATTGGAGGCCGAGTGTGGGATGATAAGTCTTTCACAGGCGTCACAGTGGGACGAGGAGCCCAGATTGTCAACGGCTGTATTAACAACCCAGTAGCACTAATGTGTGAACAAGTGGGTTTCTTTAAGATTTGTATTGTAGATAAAGAAAAGAAAAAATGGTCTCAGTTTGCTTGTGTGCAGTATTAATATGCTTCTAAATAATATGTAACAACCCCAAAATGATTTCTTGCCCCCTCACGCCCTCTGAAAAGTAAATAACAACAAGTATAGTTCTTCCTTTCTGCGAAGGTGGAACTAGAGGACTTAAAATATTCCCCCCCCCCCGCCCCAAGGTCTTTAATTGTATTTGTGCGTTATTCGCAGGCCACTTGATTAGGGTTGCCAGGTTAAGCAAACAAAATTACAGAATGCCCACTCAAATTTGACTTTCAGATAAATAACAATCATTTTTTTAGTATAAGTATGTCCCACATATTACACGGGATATTTTGCATGCAATATTTGGGACATACTTATCTTAAAAAAAAAAAAAGTATTCATTGTTTATCTGAGAATCAAATCTTTCATCAGGCAAACCTACCTAGTGTCTTTGAAGACCTATGGTAGGCCCAAGGATTTTTCTGAACTATTTATTGACAGTCAATTCAATTACAACTTCTGTGAGCGTTCGTGTGTTTGTGTGCTCTTTCACATGAGATTCCACAGAGGAAATAGGATGTCAGAGCAGAGAGAGGCGGTGCACAGCTCTAGCGTCTGAAACATTGATAAATACTGGCTGGAAAGCTGTGGAGGGCGTGGCATAGGAGCTGTTGCTGGCACGCTGACATTCGCAGATTCCATGCTGGTTTTTCACTGCCTTACTTTGCTGCCATTCCCCAATCAGCATTTGTTTTTGAGAGGTCCTAGACCCTTTTCTCCATGAGAGCTCTGTCTGATTTCAGCTTAGAACCTGTACCTGTTTTTTCCAGGGAAAACTTTTCACCTTCTTATTCTTATTATTTTGAAGCTTGGCATCAGCATGCATAAATTTGGAGAAAGATGTGACTTAATTCAGGAAGGTGGAAGAATAACTGACCCCACTATTGACAAGCGCATGGATTTTCATTTTAATGCTCTCTTGGATGTGGTCTCTGAGTGGAGGAAGGATAAGACTCAGCTCCAAGATGTCCCTTTAGGAGGTATGGGGAGAATGGTGTTCTGATTGTTCCATCTGAGTCTCATTCTAACCTGAGCTTGATTAGCGGTAGCATCATTCATCCACAAGCCTGGATGGATGCAACAAGAATAGTCCTCAGGAGCGTTCCTTTTGAACTGACCATTCCACAGAGGGGAGCAGAACTGCCTCAGGGACCTTTAGATGCGTGTGTGTGTGTGTGTGCGTGTGTGCGCGCGCATGCACATACGCACACATAATTCTTTACACAATAGCCAGTGTTTAAGAAAATTATTTAAATGTTTAATTTTCAATTTCCCAGAAGAGCTTACTTTTAAGGAAGCATGTGGTAAGCTCTATGTGAATAACAAGCCACCACATAATGACTCTTCTAGATAAGAGTTCCTGTGTGAAAGGATTCCTTTTCTTCTTTGGACAGTAGGTTAAGATTTTTTTCCAGTATATTTTGTTTAAGAATGCAAGACTCTGTATTATGATTTAAGAACTTTAATTCAAAGTTTTTAGGCTTTGGTACTAAATGGACAATATTCACCCTTTAGAAAACCTGACTGTAACAGCTCATTTCCCTGCGGGCGCCCGCTGAGATCTTACTATATTGCTTCTTAAATTGATATTTGTTTAACCTACAATTTCATGACCTGAATGTATTCACTTGTAATTCTTGGAAGCATGTCGGAGTTTCTTACAGTACGAGCATTTGAATCCAATTGGCAGGGTATTAATTTGCTTCAGCTATGTGTTTCTGTGCAAGGGGTCTCAAGTCTCCATCCTGGAATACACTCTGTCTCTGTTTGGGGTACATTTCTCAAGAGCAGGGACTGTCTGTCTCCTCTTTTTATCCTCTCTCCCCGCCTGCCCCACGCCGCCAACCCCCCTCGCCCCCCGCCCTCCCCACCGCGACCTCAATTCTTCGCCTCTGAGACCAACCCACATTCTAATCGCCCTTAGTAAGTGTTGACTGACAAACCGTAACAGAACATTTTTAGAAACTTAACTGGGGTTGACAGGGAACATTTAACCAAATGTGGTGTCCAGACCAAGTGGTGAGTTGTTGAATTTTCTGGAAATGAAGACAGCGACTAGGCGTACTTGCATTATGTTGTCAGAATCTGGTTAGTGTTTTTGCACATGTGTGATAGTCGCTGGGTGGCGTTTTTCTTTACAATTCTTTCAGGGCCACCAAATACAAAAGTTAACAATATTGCTTTGTCTTGGCTTTACTTAAAACAAGTTATTAAGGGAGGATCAGCAACACTTACTGTGTAAGTAGTTGTTTCATCTCATTAGTATATTTTTGGAAAAGCTTCAATAATAGTATGCACATCTCTCCATGAGGTTACAATTAGAACCTGCCTAGCCCTATCTCAGCTGTCTGAGCTCTCACCTTATTAGCATTTAGCTGAAAAGACAAAAATATAAATACTAAGAAGCTAGAGTGAATTTCACAAAGCAAATATACTAAAAGCTTTTAAATGTTATTTACGTAGAGATCACACTGAGGCTTCTCTCAGTCTGTTTATACTGTTCTAGCAGTCTTGGTTCTTCCCACACCTCTACGAAACCGAAAGGAAAATAGAAACCACATAGCAGGAGGCAGGAATGGGATTGCTACAAAAAGGTATTAAAAGTGGAAAAAAGCCCAGTGGTCTAGGGGCAAAAGCCTAGCACAGAGGTGCCACAGACATCCCCATACTACAGTCTAACATAAGAATGGAACATTTTAATGAGAACCTTGAGTTGTCAAAAAAAGAAAAGTTAACTGATGCTCCGTTCTGTTTCTAGTCAAGCATGTGCACAATACTTTATAGAAGCTTTGAGACTGCAATGTATCTGTGGGGTGGTTGTCACCACTGGGAAGGTTATAAAGAAGTAACCTGTGCTAAGATTCTTATACTTTGTCAGGCACAAGCCTTCCCCCACCCCCCGCAAAAAGGAATCTAAGCCAATCATTGGAACGAAGTTCCAGGTGAATGGGATAGATAAGTGCTGGGGGTTGATAACCAAGGAGCGATTCCTGAGGCTGGTAGTGACCAGGTGACGCTGGTCTGTAAAGGACGGATGGGACTGGGGTGGGGAGGGCATTCCAGGGAGGGGCGTGGTAGTAGCAGACTTTGCAGGGTTGGCATTTCCAGGAAAAGATTGAGCAGCAGTGCAGCAGAGCCTGTGAGTGGACAGGTGGTGTTTGCTGTCTTTGGAAAGGCTAAAAATGTGCTAACACTGTCTGGCTGTGGTTTTTGGAATTTATTACATAGGCAATGGAGAACCAGTAATTAAAGGTGTTGAGCCAGAGGGTTGGCATGATGAGAGTCCATGATGGACTATTTGGAATGTTTGGGAGAGAAGATAGCCAGTAGTCAGTCTATGATAGGTCTCTTAGTTGAGGTGAGCTGTTATAAGAACTTGACTTTAAGGTGATGGCAATAGGACCAGAAAGGGAGTGGGAATCCTCTCTCTGTCTTTATATGTGCAAGGGTTACTTTTCCTTTATCTTGAGCAAAAGAAGAAATAGTCTCTCCACTAAGCAGAAATGAAACATGGTTGAAGACATAGAACCTGCATAGTTTTGTTCCCCATTAAGATAAGCTTTTACTTCCTGAGAGAAACCAACCTTATCAAGACAGATGCTCTTTCCCCCTGAGTTTACCTGGGAAAGGTCTTCGAAAGTTTGGGGCCTTGCAGGTTGAAGGAGGTGGAACGCAAAAGATAAGGAATTCGAGAATAATGTTAAAGTTTTTTTTTCTGCTTTGCTCCATTCCCATTGCAGAAAAGATAGAGGAGATCTACAAAGCTTTTATTAACGAGTCTGGAATCCAGTTCAGTGAGCTGGAGGAGGAGGTCCTTCAGTTCCATCTCAGTAACCTGGAATATGCCTGTGGCAGCAGCCTCCATCAGGTGGGCTTTGAAGATGCTTGTTTCTGTGTATGTGTGTGTTTTATATATTGAGATATTTAGCCTGGGATGGTCTGGATAAACGGGGAACAATGGGTCTGCTGCTTAAAAGATCAAACACCAGGACTTTAGAGTATATGAAACCCACAGTGGTTTTGGAAAAAAAAATTTTTAAAGCAAGAGAAACCTGTCTTCAAATCATACCTGTGAAGACACCCAGTCCGTAAACCTGAATACAGGAGGGCTGCTGGGCTGAGTCAGGGAGGCGGCAAGAGCCAGTGTCCTTGCCTTCCCCTTGCCCTCCTTGGGGGCCCTCGAGCCATTTCTGTGCAACTGTGGGCTGAAAACACTGCTCCTAAGAAACCAGAATAGAGCATCTTTGCAATTAGGATCTGTTCATCTTGCTAAAATAAATTTAAACTTGCCTAATTCATGTCACCAACTGTGATCTCGATACTTGGATATGCTGTACATTGAACAGCGGTTCTGTGGATGACCCCTCACTTAATAATCCTCTTTGGTGGGGCGGGCAGGGACAACAATTCATGTTTCCATTTGGTGATTCTTTGCAATTGGAATCACACTTTTCCAAAATCATGCTGCATTTCAGTGTCTGTGGAATTTCCATGTTGAAGACATCTAGGTGGCATATTTATATATGGATTTGATTGAATGCAATTCTCCTCTCATGGAATTCTCCTTATCCAGGGTTGTTGATGTATAATACACCTTTCATTTTTATCAGGGAGTGGTACCCATGCCCAAATCACGTCTACCTTTTGTTCCAAAATAAGCTTTCCTGTGCTTTATTGAGAGATCTCCTTTCCCTGGCAGCGGTATCCACCTGGGTTTATCTATTCATGCCCCACCCCCCCCACCTTTCTGTTTTGCCCTCTGCCCTCTGGCCTGAGGTGGTCTTTCCCACCTTGGGGCTCCTGTTTTTGTCCCTCAGGTGCAGGCTCCAGGGTTTACACCACCTCTTGTTTCCCAACCTATCCTGATGTTTCCCAGGTGTCTGCTCGCTCCTGGGACCACAATGAATTCTTTGCCCAGTTTGCCGGTGACCACACCCTCCTCACTCCCGGATACTCCGTCATCTTGGAAAAACTGGCAGAGGGACTGGACATTCGGCTCAGATCTCCAGTGAGTGTCCACAGTGGTGGGAGGCTCTGGTTTGGTGGTGTTTGGAGAATGTGAAGTTTGGGGCACGTGGATTACACAGGAGACAGGTGCCTGCTCTGATGTTCAGCCAGTGTCTGCAAATACTTTTGATACTATGATCAGTCACATTATCCTTGTCGACGAGGTAGCTGCTGCTGTTTGGAAACAATAGTGGCTGAGATGCATTTTCATTAATAATCAAGGGGCTGAGTGAGAGTTCCCTGAAGTAGCAATACCTGTTGTTTAGTTCTCTGAATGCCAGGAAGTGATTCGCCATGGCCTTGGAAATGTAAACTCCCATAATAAGAGAATTGGAAAGGATCCTGGATCATATGGTTCCGTCCCTTATTATGTTTTTCATAACTGCTTTTCTTGAGCAGGTGAAGAGTATTGATTATTCTGGAGATGAAGTGCAAGTTACCACTACAGATGGGACAGAGTGTACAGCACAAAAGGTAAGTGCTGTGATTCCACTAGGTGCTGCCAGGGGCCTGGGAGTAAGGGAGACCAGTGTTTTCCACCAAGCAGTTTGCCTTTGGCAATCTGCCCAGAGCCTTGTTCGATTTCTGGAGAGCTCTGTATCTCTACTTGTTGTGTATGGATATGCAAATCAGATTTAATTATTCAAACACTATATAGATTCATGGCAGATGGAATTCTGAATAGTGTTTCTCAGAGTGGGTTCTACGGTACATTAGTTCTGAGAGTTGACAAGAGAAGAAAACTTGGCCAAATTAGTTTGTAAAGTATTATATACTACAGTCTAAGTTCAGGGTTAAATAAGAGCACATTAAAGGCTCTGAGAAGTCCTGCATTTTAAAAACCTGTTTTACTTTGTGTAATTCAGTGGTTTCCAAGTTGGTGGTGTTTTTTGTGTTTGTACCATGGAAACTTTTTTTAAATCAGCTCAAGAACACTCTGCATTTTTATCTGGAAAGTGGCAGAAGTACTTTTATATCATTTGAATTTTTTGTAAACAGCTTTAGTAGGCGGACAGTGAAAGGTGCTGTAATGTGATCTATGAAATCACACTGAGATTTCTGTAGTGTTGGAAAATAAAGTGTTGGGGGTGGAGGGGGATTAATAAACCCCATAGATTTATTTAAATTTAGTTATGTCTGAAGTGATTACCAAAAAGTGTAATTGATGAACCATCATAAGTTCCTAAACTAGCTGTGTTTTATGCTTTTCAGCTAGCTAAAACAACATTTCACAGTCCTTGATATTCATACAGAAATGAAGGACTGCCTGTCAAATGGGAAAGACGGGGTAGAGTGTATGAGCCCAGGGGGATGTTTCCTCACATTATTCCTGCCATTTACTAGCTGGATAGTGAGTATTGGTCATATAGGCTTTGGAGTAGCAGTAGTTCTCAATCCTGGCTGCACCTTAGAATCACCTGGGAGGTGCTTAAAAAGAAAGCTTGCCAAGCCCCACCCTGCAGAGATTCTTGCTGAATTGATCTGGTCGTATTTTTAAAGCTTCCCAAGTGATTCCAACATGCGACCAGAGTTAAGAACCACTGGGCAACAGTGTTCTTATCTGTGAGTCCCCAGGTGAGAATCAGGCTAATATCTAACATTCTTCCTGGTGGTAAAAAAATTTTTTTAATATCACCTTATAAAATTGGAAGTCGGCTGATGGCTCAACGTCTGGTATTTTGTGACTTTGCTTCTTTGCATCCAGGACAACATGCTAGGTGTGCTTACCCTGCTGGGTCACCCTCTGCCTGACCCTGACCAGGCATATTTGCTTTCTTTCTTTGTATTCTGGCTCTTTAGAATAATTAGAACATAGTTTCAGGCTGTGATTCAAAGCCTGCTCTGAAATGCGAAAAGCAAATGTGTTTATTTTTAGTAGTCAGCGCAAATCACAGAGTTTCAATTGAAAGCTTCCCCAGCTTATAAGTGAAAGATCTCCAACCCAACAGCATACACCGATAAACACTTAACAAACTGTAATTCAGTCTAGGCTGCTTCCACTGAGACCTAGCGTTAGTTCCTTACCGGGGTATGTTTATATCTTTTGCCTATTTGTTTACCTGAGTTTGTGTGTTTCTGAAAGCTTTTTTTTTTTTTTTTTTGTCATTAAGAAAACATCTAGATCTTATTTACTTATAGTCTTATATACCCAAGAGTGTAATTGTTCCTTTTTTTCTTTTTTTCTTTTTGTTGCATGGTGGCTATTATCTATAACCACATTGAGGAGAGAGAACATGTTTTATATTTTATAAAATTTTCACGTGGCAGAAAATAGTGACAAAATCACAGGAAGAGCTCTGAACTTCCAGTGATCCTGGAGTTGGGGTTTCAATAGACTACATCTTTGATGAGGGTAGCAGTCGATATGGTCCTTGGTGTTCAGCTCCTTTCCCATCCAACTGTGTTATCCTGTACTGCAGATGATGGAAAGTACACACGTACACACACACACATTTCCCAGTCTCCCTTGCAGCCGAGGGTCTAAATATGAATTGGGTCCAGCCAGTCAGATGTATTCGCATGAGACTTGGGAGGTGTGGTATGGCTTTTGCTTCACTTCTGCTGCCTTTGCTGCCAAGCAAAATGGTCTAGATGTTGGGTTCTTCCACAGCCGGAACATTAGAGGTCCCAGGATCCACTCATTTACTACCTGGAAGTCAAGAGCCAGGGCATGAGGTATCCTTTTTGCTGGTGCAGCTTGTTCGATAAGTGGCATGTTTCTGGAGCTGGTAGCCGTAGTAATGGCTCCTGACTGTGACAGTGGTAACATGGTTCTAGAGCCAGAAATTTCTTTTTCTTTTTTTTTTTTCTTATTATCTGTTTTATACACATCAGTGTATACATGTCAATCCCAATCTCCCAATTCATCCCACCACCACCACCACCCCCCCCGCCGCTTTCCCCCCTTGGTGTCCATACATTTGCTCTCTACATCTTTGTCTCTATTTCTGCCCTGCAAACCGGTTCATCTGTACCATTTTTCTAGATTCTCCATATATGCGTTAATATACAATATTTGTTTTTCTCTTTCTGAATTACTTCACTCTGTAGGACAGTCTCTGGGTCCATCCACGTCTCTACAAATGATCCAATTTCATTCCTTTTTATGGCTGAGTAATATTCCATTGTATATATGTGCCACATCTTCTTTATCCATTCATCTGTCGATGGGCATTTAGGTTGCTTCCATGACCTGGCTATTGTAAATAGTGCTGCAATGAACATTGTGGTACATGACTCTTTTTGAATTATGGTTTTCTCAGTGTATATGCCCAGGAGTGGGATTGCTGGGTCATATGGTAATTCTACTTTTAGTTTTTTAAGGAACCTCCATACTGTTCTCCATAGTGGCTGTATCAATTTACATTCCCACCAACGGTGCAAGAAGGTTCCCTTTGCTCCACACCCTCTCCAGCATTTGTTGTTTGTAGATTTTCTGATGATGCCCATACTAACTGGTATGAGGTGATACCTCACTGTAGTTTTGATTTGCATTTCTCTAATAATTAATGATGATGAGCAGCTTTTCATGTGCTTCTTGGCCATCTGTATGTCTTCTTTGGAGAAATGTCTATTTAGGTCTTCTGCCCATTTTCTGATTGGGCTGTCTGTTTTTTTAACATTGAGCTGTATGAGCTGTTTATATATTTTGGAGATTAATCCTTTGTCCGTTAATTCATTTGCAAATATTTTCTCCCATTTTGAGGGTTGTCTTTTCTTCTTGTTTATAGTTTCCTTTGCTGTGCAAAAGCTTTTAAGTTTCATTAGGTCCCATATGTTTATTTTTGGTTTTATTTCCATTACTCCAGGAGGTGGATCAAAAAAGATCTTGCTGTGATTTATGTCAAAGAGTGTTCTTCCTATGTTTTCCTCTGAGAGTTTTATAGTGTCCAGTCTTACATTTAGGTCTTTAATCCATTTTGAGTTTATTTTTGTGTATGGTGTCAGGGAGTGTTCTAATTTCATTCTTTTACATGTAGGTGTCCAGTTTTCCCAGCACCACTTATTGAAGAGACTGTCTTTTCTCCACTGTATATCCTTGCCTCCTTTGTCATAGATTAGTTGACCATAGGTGTGTGGGTTTATCTCTGGGCTTTCTATCCTGTTCCATTCCATTCTATATTTCTGTTTTTGTGCCAGTACCATATTGTCTTGATTACTGTAGCTTTATAGTATAGTGAGAAGTCAAGGAGTCTGATTCCTCCAGCTGTGTTTTTTTCCCTCAAGACTGCTTTGGCTATTCGGAGTCTTTTGTGTCTCCTACAAATTTTAAGATTTTTTGTTCTAGCTCTGTAATAAATGCCACTGGTAATTTGATAGGGATTGCGTTGAAGCTGTAGATCGCTTTGGGTAGTATAGTCACTTTCACAATATTGATTCTTCCAATCCAAGAACATGGTATATCTCTCCATCTGTTTGTGTCATCTTTGATTTCTTTCATCAGTGGTATAGTTTTCTGAGTATAGGTCTTTTACCACCTTATGTAGGTTTATTCCTAGGTATTTTATTCTTGTTGTTGCAATGGTAAATGGGAGTATTTCCTTAATTTCTCTTTCAGATTTTTCATCATTAGTTTTTGGAATGCAAGAGATTTCTGTGCATTAATTTTGTATCCTGCAACTTTACCAAGTTCATTGATTAGCTCTAGTAGTTTTCGGGTGGCATCTTTAGGATTCTCTATGTATAGGATTATGTCATCTGCAGACAGTGACAGTTTTACTTCTTCTTGTCCAATTTGTATTCCTTTTACTTCTTTTTCTTCTCTGATTGCCATGGCTAGGACTTCCAAAACTATGTTGAATAATAGTGATGAGAGTGGACATCCTTGTCTTGTTCCTGATCTTAGAGGAAATGCTTTCAGTTTTTCACCATTGAGAATGATGTTTGCTGTGGGTTTGTCATATATGGCCTTTATTATGTTGAGGTAGGTTCCCTCTATGCCCACTTTCTGGAGAGTTTTTATCATAAATGGGTGTTGAATTTTGTCAGAAGCTTTTTCTGCATCTATGGAGATGATCATATGGTTTTTATTCTTCAGTTTGTTAATATCGTATATCACATTCATTGATTTGCGTATAATGAAGAATCCTTGCATCCTTGGGATAAATCCCACTTGATCATGGTGTATGATCCTTTTAATGTGTTGTTGGATTCTGTTTGCTAGTATTTTGTTGAGGATTTTTCAGTCTATATTCATCGGTGATATTGGTCTGTAATTTTCTTTTTTGGTAGTATCTTTGTCTGGTTTTGGTATCAGGGTGATGGTGGCCTCATAGAATGAGTTGGGAAGTGTTCCTTCCTCTGCAATCTTTTGGAAAGAGTTTGAGAAGGATGAGTGTTAGCTCTTCTCAAAATGTTTGATAGAATTCACCTTTGAAGCCATCTGGCCCCGGACTTTTGTTTGTTTGAAGGTTTTTAATCATAGTTTCAGTTTCAGTGCTTGTGATTGGTCTGTTCATATTTTCTGTTTCTTTCTGGTGCAGTCTTGGAAGGTTATACCTTCCTAAGAATTTGTCCATTTCTTCCAGGTTGTCCATTTTATTGGCATAGAGTTGCTTGTAGTAGTCTCTTATGATGCTTTGTATTTCTGTGGTGTCTGTTGTAATGTCTCCTTTTTCATTTCTAATTTTATTGATTTGAGTCCTCTCCCTCTTTTTCTTGATGAGTCTGGCTAAAGGTTTATCAATTTTGCTTATCTTCTCAAAGAACTAGCTTTTAGTTTTATTGATCTTTGCTATTGTTTTCTTCGTTTCTAGTTCATTTATCTCTATCTGATCTTTATGATTTCTTTCCTTCTACTAACTTTGGGTTTTGTTCTTTAGTTCCTTTAGGTGTAAGGTTAGGTTGTTTATTTGAGATGTTTCTTGTTTCTTGAGGTAGGATTGTATTGCTATAAACTTCCCTCTTAGAACTGCTTTTGCTGCATCCCATAGGTTTTGGATCATCGTGTTTTCGTTGTCATTTGTCTCTAGGTATTTTTTGATTACCTCTTTGATTTCTTCAGTGATCTCTTGGTTATTTAGTAACATATTGTTTAACCTCCATGTGTTGTGTTTTTTACATTTTTCTCCCTGTAATTGACTTCTAATCTCATGGCGTTGTGGTTGGAAAAGTTGCTTGATATGATTTCAATTTTCTTAAATTTACCGAGGCTTGATTTGTGACCCAGGATATGATCTATCCTGGAGAATGTTCCATGTGCACTTGAGAAGAAAGTGTAATCTGCTGTTTTGGGGTGGAATGTCCTATAAATATCAATTAAATCTATCTGGTCTATTGTGTCATTTAAAACTTGTGTTTCCTTGGCTTCCCTGGTGGCGCAGTGGTTGAGAGTCCGCCTAATGCAGGGGACATGGGTTCGTGCCCCGGTCCGGGAAGATCCCACGTGCCGTGGAGCGGCTGGGTCCGTGAGCCATGGCCGCTGAGCCTGCACGTCCGGAGCCTGTGGGAGAGGCCACACCAGTGAGAGGCCCACGTACCACAAAAATAAATAAATAGAATAAAATAAAACTTGTGTTTCCTTATTAATTTTCTGTCCTGATGATCTGTCCATTGGTGTAAGTGAGGTGTTAAAGTCCCCCACTATTATTGTGTTACTGTCGATTTCCTCTTTTATAGCTGTTAGCAGTTGCCTTATGTATTGAGGTGCTCCTATGGTGGGTGCATAAATATTTACAGGTGTTATATCTTCTTCTTGGATAGTTCCCTTGATCATTATGTAGTGTCCTTCTTTGTCTCCTGTAACAGCCTTTATTTTAAAGTCGATTTTGTCTGATATGAGAATTGCTACTCCAGCTTTCTTTTGATTTCCGTTTGCGTGGAATTCTTTTTCCATCCTCTCACTTTCAGTCTGTATGTGTCCCTAGGTCTGAAGTGGGTCTCTTGTAGACAGCATATTTATGGTTCTTGTTTTTGTATCCATTCAGCAAACTTGTGTCTTTTGGTTGGAGCATATAATCCTCTCACATTTAAGGTAATTATCGATATGTATGTTCCTATTACCATTTTCTTAATTGTTTTGGGTTTGTTTTTGTAGGTCCTTTCCTTCTCTTGTGTTTCCCACTTAGAGAAGTTCCTTTAGCATTTGTTGTAGGGCTGGTTTGGTGGTGCTGAATTCTCTTAGCTTCTGCTTGTCTGTAAAGCTTTTGATTTCTCCATTGAATCTGAATGAGATCCTTGCCAGGTGGAGTAATCTTGGTTGTAGGTTCTTCCTTTTCATCACTTTAAGTATATCATGCCACTCCCTTCTGGCTTGTAGTTTCTGCTGAGAAATCAGCTGTTAACCTTATGGGAGTTCCCTTGTATGTTGTCATTTTTCCCTTGTTGCTTTCAGTAATTTTTCTGTGTCTTTAATTTTTGTCACTTTGATTACTATGTGTCTCGGCGTGTTTCTCCTTGAGTTTATCCTGCCTGGGACTCTCTGTGCTTCCTGGACTTGGGTGGCTATTTCCTTTCCCATGTTAGGGAAATTTTCAACTAGAATCTCTTCAAATATTTTCTCAGTCCCCTTCTTTTTCCCTTCTTCATCTGGGACCCCTATAATTCAAATGTTGGTGCATTTAATGTTGTCCCAGAGGTCTCTAATACTGTCCTCGATTCTTTTCATTCTTTTCCTTTATTCTGTTCCACGGCTGTTTATTCCACCATTCTGTCTTCCAGGTCACTTCTCCGTTCTTCTGCCTCAGTTATTCTGCTGTTGATTCCTTCTAGTGTATTTTTCATTTCAATTATTGTATTGTTCATCTCTGTTTGTTCTTTAATTCTTCTAGGTCTTTGTTAAACATTTCTTGCATCTTCTCGATCTTTGCCTCCATTCTTTTTCTGAGGTCCTGGATCATCTTCACTATCATTATTATGAATTCTTTTTCTGGAAGGTTGCCTATCTCCACTTCACTTAGTTGTTTTTCTGGGGTTTTATCTTTTTCCTTCATCTGGTACATAGCCCTCTGCCTTTTCATCTTGTCTATCTGTCTGTGAATGTGTTTTTTGTTCCACAGTCTGTAGAATTATAGTTCTTGCTTCTGCTGTCCGCCCTATGGTGTATGAGGCTATCTAAGAGGCTTGTGCAAGCTTCCTGATGGGAGGGACTGGTGGTGGGTAGAGCTGGGTGTTGCTCTGGTGAGCAGAGCTCAGTAAAACTTTAATCCTCTTGTCTGCTGATGGGTGGGGCTGGGTTCCCTCCCTGTTGGTTGTTTGGCTTGAGGCAACCCAGCACTGGAGCCTACCCGGCTCTTTGGTGGGGCTAATGGTGGACTCTGGGAGGACTGAAACGCCAAGGAGTACTTCCCAGAACTTCCACTGCCAGTGTCCTTGTCCTCACGGTGAGCCACAGCCACCCCCCGCCTCTGCAGGAGACCCTCCAACACTAGCAGGTAGGTCTGGTTCAGTCTCCTATGGGGTCACTGCTCCTTTCCCTGGGTCCCGATGCGCACACTACTTTGTGTGCCCTCCAAGAGTGGAGTCTCTGTTTCCCCCAGTCCTGTTGGAGTCCTGCAGTCAAATCCTGCTAGCCCTCAAAGTCTGATTCTCTAGAAATTCCTCCTCCTGTTGCTGGACCCCCAGGTTGGGAACCTGACGTGGGGCTCAGAACCTTCACTCCAGTGGGTGGACTTCTGTGGTATAAGTGCTCTCCAGTTTGTGAGTCACCCACCCAGCAGCTATGGGATTTGATTTCATTGTGATTGCACCCCTCCTACCATCTCACTGCAGCTTCTCCTCTGTCTTTGGATGTGGGGTATCTTTTTTGGTGAGTTCTAGCATCTTCCTGTCGATGATTGTTCAGCAGACGGTTCACCAGAAATTTCTTGATTGTATGGAGAGACAGCAGCTCTCTTTGATGGTCTGGTTTTGTGAGTTGTTCTTGGAGGCTCTAAATGATTCTGTAAACTAGTTGAAAACCTGCAATAAATTGTTTCCTCTTTTAAAAAAAAAAGGTATGTGGCTTTACATGATTATAATAATCCCTAATGTTTGTGATGTGCTTTACCATTTATGAAGCATACTGATGTATATTGTAAGAGTTTTAGTTTTAAGCATATCCCCAATCCTTTAAGGTTAGTAGGGCAGGTATTACCTTGGCCACGCATTAGAAAGTGTCAGGAATGATACACAAAATCTGGTTCTCCTGACTCTGTATTTAGGGCTATTTCCTCTTACAGCATTGCTTTTCAGGATTGAGATCTGCTGACTCTTCTTACCCAGGGTTATTAATGCATCAAAACCTTAATGCCGATTCCTCCATATGAATGTTGCTTCTGCTCAGCCAGTCCACTCTTGTGCAGTGAACAGCCTGCACAACTGTACATGGCCGTTATTCTTCTTACCAGTGTAACAACATAGGATGTTGATAATCTCATGACTGGCAATAAAAGGCGGGGGGGGGGGCAGATTTTCCTGGAAATGAACCCACTGAGTATTAGATTCAGTTGCTGTTTGTATGTTAACTGTTCATTATTTCCCACAGGTGTTAGTCACTGTGCCCCTGGCCTTACTGCAGAAAGGTTCCCTTCAGTTTAATCCACCGTTGTCAGACAAGAAGATGAAGGCTATCAACAGCTTAGGTGCAGGCATCATTGAAAAGGTAACTGAATTACTTAAGCCTCAGAACTAGAGAGATGAGTATCAGATGACAGGGGTTCTTTAACTTCTGATATTGGGAAGCAGCAGGTAATTTTTGAATCCAAATCAAATTCGAAGATTTCCTTTTCCTTTGAGTAATTGTTCATGAAGAATATAAAAGGATATTAACAAAACAAAAAGAGGAGAGCTGGCTAAGGTCTGCAAGTTTTGATTTTAGGAGAATGACTCTTGTTATTCAGAATTTGAACTGGGTATATAAATAAGCAATTCTTTTTTTTTTTTCTGCTTTCCATGTCTACCCTGCACTAATTAGCCCCAGTGACGAGAGTGTTTTATACTTCCTTTGCCTTGAAAAGCTCCTTTAGCAGAATCTCTCAGCGCTACAGTAGATACCAGCAGACCTATGATTAGTAAGAATTTATCTCATGGACGTAAGGTTCAAGACCAGGTCTCAGGGATGCTCTGCATCTTCAGATTAGCCTAGAGGCTGTCAGTGGTTCCCACCATTATCTGTGGGAGTACAGGACTGAGTGGCATAAAAAGCCAGATGGTCACAAAGAGAACAAAGGAGGTTAGGAGAATGGAAAGGGAATATTTAGAAATGTTTGAGTTTTTTGAACATCTTTTTTTTTTTTAATTGAAGTATGTAAGAGCTATAGGTGGCTTCTTAGAGATTGCTGTACTTCTGATTTCAAGAAGCTGTTAACCACCTTTCTCTTGCTCGCTTTCCAGATTGCCTTGCAATTTCCCTATAGATTTTGGGACAGTAAAGTTCAAGGGGCTGACTTTTTTGGTCACGTTCCTCCTAGTGCCAGCAAGCGAGGGCTTTTTGCCGTGTTCTATGACATGGATCCCCAGGTAAAATCGTTGGTGGAATGTGGTGTGAATTCCCTGATTACAGTTTAGAATTCGGTTTGGTAACTACTCGTGTGTCCAGCCCAGGAGATAATGGACATTGTGGACACTCCAGATGTCTGTTTATATTCTGGGGGGACACTTGGATGGGACATTTTCCTGTAGGAAAAGAGCCCCAGTATCTGCCATATTTTCTTAAAGTACTAATATTGCCTCCTGGGAAATGAATTTGTTGCCGTGGAAATGTGTTATTTCAGGCTGATGGAAGGATTCCTTTTAGGGAGAATTGGTGTCAGCACAGTAACGAGTGGTACTTGAAATGTACTCCCCAAGAGTCCGCCAGGGAGCCCTGGTTAGGGGTGGGATATGCCTGGCGCAGGTGAGGGCAGGTCTGGGAGTCGGTAGATGTGATTGGTGGGGCAAGGAAGACGAGGAGAGGACATACCTGGGGCTTTGCAAGTGACAGTTGTGGTGATGTCCTGCCAAAGAATCACAGTTGTTTTTCCTCCTGCCTCTTTGTTCCAAGACACTTTATCTTCAGAGGTTCCATGTGGGAGCCAAGGGCAAAATGTCCTTACTGTTTGAGAAGGTTTTTTCCCATTATTTGACTGGCAGACTTCCTTTCTCAATGTCTTTCTACTTATTCTAAAACAAGTTCTTAGAAGGGAAAAGCCAAGAGAACCCGGAATTTGATATTTACATGACTTCCGGAGTTTTTCCAGCAGGGAACAATAAAATGCGTAAATGAATAATGAGTATGTGTGGCCTGGGTGATGGAAAGGAGGCTACAGGACAGTAGGAAATGATGACATTTGATGTGAGAATGAGGTCCTTCTCTGTTTGGAACTGTGCGTCTAGAGACTTTGGTGCCCGAAGTCCAAAGTGTAAAGTGCTTTTCCCGTCACGTGTCCAGAAGCAGCACAGCGTGTTGATGTCGGTGATCGCGGGGGAGGCGGTGGCGGCCGTCAAGAGCCTGGAGGACAAGCAGGTGCTGCAGCAGTGCATGGCCACCCTGCGCGAGCTCTTCAAGGAGCAGGTCAGACACCCCTCTTTGAAAAGAGAAAGACTAGCCACATAGCACAGGGAGATCAGCTCGGTGCTTTGTGACCACCTAGAGGGGTGGGATGGGGAGGTGGAGGGAGGGAGACGCAAGAGGGAGGGAATATGGGGATATACGTAGGCGTACAGCTGATTCACTTTGTTATACAGCAGAAACTAATGCAACATTGTAGAGCAATTATACTCCAATAAAGATGTTAAAAAAAAAGAGAGAGAAAGACACCCTTGCTGCTAACTTCACTCTTTGGAGTGGTTTGAACCCAAAGCTAATCCGTCAATACCAGACATGAAGGGGCTTGAGGCAGTGGACCACATTCTTCTTACTTCTTTCAGTATCCAACTTGCCACTTAAGTACCTGGATTAGTTTGCTCAGGCCGCCATAACAAAATGCCACAAACTGGGTAGTTCAAGCAACAGGAATTTATTTTCTCACAATTCTGGAGGCTAGAAGTCCAAGATCAAGGTGTCGCCAGATCAAGGGGTTGGTTTCTCCTGAGGCCTCGCTCCTTGGCTCCCAGATGGCTGCCTTCCCCGTGTCCTCACATGGGCGCGGCTCTGTCTCTTGTCTGTGTTCTAATCCTCTCTTCTTAGAAGGACACCTGTCACACTGGATTAAGGTCCACCCTAATGATCCCATTTTGACTCAATTACCTCGTCAAAGGCCGCATCTCAAGTACAGTCACGTTCTGAGGTACTGGGGGTTAGGGTTTCATCATCTGAATTTTGGGGGGACACAGTGCAGCCCATAATAGTACCCCATTCCTCCTTTTACATGATTGCCTTCCTCCCTTTTGTCTCACATCATGCACACCCCCATTCTTTCCTAAGGAGGTAAAAGGCTCAGCATTTTCCACAGATTCTGTATTGACCCAAACCCTAGCAAGCTTTGACGACAGTTTTCCAATCAAAGGGACATTGTCCAGAATTTTCTGTACCCTGCAGCGAGTCTCTTCTCCCCCTTTTCTCCAAGAAGCTTAAGGTACTTTCTAGTTGCCAGTTTACTAAATCTCACAATCTCTGGAGAGTATAAATGGCGTGACATGTAACTTTTTCAAATAAAGGAGGAGAAGTACAAAGAAATGAAAATGCCTCAAATGTTACATACAGTCAAGAGAGGGGGGCCCTCGGGGTATTGCGTATTTTACATGATGTGATTCTATCTCACAGTAGTTCTTATTAGCTTGGGGCTTTTGTTCAAAAATTTGTTTTCAAATCAGTTATTTGGAACTTAACACAGGCTCCGTAGAAATCTATTTCATGGTGGCTCTTGGCAGAGGTCAGCCTAGAAAATTATTTGAAACGTAGAGTGAAACCTAACCTGTGTAGCTGCTTTGTGGAGAAGCCTGTTGAGAATTCCACTTAGAGGTCCTAAGACCCTGCCCGTCCCTTTCCTCCCCTGGTCCAGCGCATTTCAGGCGATGGGAAGGGGAATGCCTGGACTCTTAGCCGTTGGTGATGGCCCCTGGTAGGTGGGAGAAAGCATCTCTGGCAGAAGGATAAAGTGTTAAAGCGAGGAGATGTGTGTGTGCTGGGGAAGGTCAGAGAGATGGGGCAGCAAAAGAGGAAAATGCAGAGACGGCGCCTGGGCAGAGCAGCAAGGGGGCTGGAGGGTCATGCTGAGAACTGCTGTCTCAGAATGCTACAGGGATTAACTTACTTTCTAGATGGAGGAAGAACTGTAATTTTATACATTGGGTTGCATCAAGTCTAAGTCCCTTCTTGATCCCGTTTTCCAATTCCTTCTACTTGACACAGGAAGTCCCAGATCCCACGAAGTATTTCGTCACCCGGTGGAGCACAGACCCCTGGATCCAGATGGCATACAGCTTCGTGAAGACAGGGGGCAGTGGTGAGGCCTACGACATCCTTGCTGAGGAAATACAAGGAACCATCTTTTTTGCTGGCGAGGTGTGTACGGGGACTCCGACCCCGATTGCTTTCATTTTGATCACTTGCTTTTAATTAAAGTGATCTATGTCCAGAGTTTAAAAGTAACATCAAATGCCGTCAAAAGTCTTACGGCAACAAGCCCCAGGTACCCTGACAGCACCCTCCTCAAACTCCCCGAGCAGCCATTTTTAACTCTTTCTCCTGTTTCTTCTGGAATTTACTTCATGCTTTAAGTTTTTTTGTTTTTTGGGGTTTTTTTTTTTGCGGTACGCGGGCCTCTCACTGTTGTGGCCTCTCCCGTTGCGGAGCACAGGCTCCGGATGCGCAGGCCCAGCGGCCATGGCTCACGGGCCCAGCCGCTCCGCGGCATGTGGGATCCTCCCGGACCGGGGCACGAACCCGCGTCCCCTGCATCGTCAGGCGGACTCTCAACCACTGCGCCACCAGGGAAGCCCTGCTTTAAGATTTTTATACTGTTGTCTTCTGATTTAAGAAGTTAGACATATCTCCCGACTTCCTATCAGGTTAAAGGTTTAGCCCACCCTGTTTTTTAACACTTTTCACTAAATTGGTGTCAGTGCTTATTACTGCTGAGCCAGGAAGGAAGGCGTTCACTGATTCCTTTCTTACACAGCTGTTTTCTCTTCGGTCATAATGGCCTCTTCTTTCACTAGCTTAATTCTTTTTATACCACTCCTTAAGCCTCCCCACTCCTTTTTTTTTTTTTTTTTTTTTTTTGGCCACGTTGTATGCACGACTCTTAGTTCCCAGACCAGGGATGGAACCTGTGTCCCCTGCAGTGGAAGCACAGAGTCTTAACCACTGGACTGCCAGGAAATTCCAAAGCCTCCCCCTTCTTGAGTCATCTCTAATTCACAGTTGAATCCCTCTGGCCGGCCTGTAGGTTCTGTTTCTCAAAGCCCCCTTTCCTGGCATCTTCCCTCTACTCCAGGCTGCACTGATTGATCCCAGGGACCCCTGCAGAGCTGTCCTCCCAGCACTCCTCCTTACCACTTTCCAGGCTTGGGGTTCTTATTTCCTAGATCCCTCTCTTTTTTCTTTTTTTTAATATTTATTTTTAAAATTGTGGCAAACAACACATAACAAAATTTACCACCTTAACTATCTTCAAGTGTCCAGTTAAGTGGCGTTAAATACATCCACACTGTTGTACAACCATTGCTACCATCCATCTCCGGGACGTTTTTATACTGCAGAACCGAAACTGTGTACAACTCCCCCTCCCCCAGCTCCCAGAAAACACCATTCAACTTACTGTCTGTCTCTCTGAATTTGTTCTAGGTCCCTCATCATATAAGTGGAATCATAATAGAGTATTTGTCCTTTTGTGACTGGCTAATTTCGCTTAGCATAATGCCCTCAAGTTTCATCCATGTTGTGGCATGTGTCAGAATATCCTTCTTTTTTAAGACTGAGTAATATTCCATTATATGCACCTATCACATTTAGTTTGTTCATCTGTCATGGACACCTGAGTTGCTTCTGTCTTTTTTGGCTATTGTGAATAATGCTGCTGTGAACCTGGGTGTACAAATATTTCTTCGAGAACCTGCTTTCAGTTATTTTGGGTGTATACCCAGAAGTGGAATTGCTGCATCATATATTAGTTCTGTTTTTTAGTTTTTTGAGGAACCACCACTCTTTTCCACAGCAGCTGCACCACTTTACCTTCCCACCAACAGCACACAAGGGTTCCAGTTTCTCCACATCCTCGGCAACACTTACTATTTTCTATTTTTTTATGATGGCTGTCCTAATGGGTGTGAGGTCAGCCTTTCTTCTTTCTTGATTTACTTCTGTTGAGAAATGTTTTGCGGTTCTAATTCCTAATCCTTTCTGTGCCATTTTTTTGCATTCCTTATAATCTTGGAGCTCATGTCCTTCATCCTCTAGATTTTTTTTACTCTGCTCATTTCATTCCTACAATTTTTCTCTTATTTCTAGATCTTCTATTTCATATATTGGAACTGTTGAATTGATTCTAATCTTCTTTGCTGTTACTCTTTGCTGTTTTTTATATTCTAACCCTTGAGTCGATTTTTTAAACTTTGGCTCCTTTACTTTATGAGCACTTTCTTGTTCTAAGATTATTCCTTTTTGGTAGCATTTTCTTCTTGCTTCGTAACTTGTTCCTTACATGGCTCCTGAGTTCCTATTTTGTTTACTTTAGCCTTTGCCTCCCATATGTCCGAATGTCCAGTCCTTGACTGTTCAGATTTGAGTGAGGCACTTTTTAAAAAGCCAACTGAAGGTTCCAGCAAGCTTGTCAGCTGGAGGTTGGGGGCCCAAACATCAGGATCTATCTATAGCTCTTTTCTCTTAGTTTCTCGTTTGCATGATAGAGGCTCACCTCCTGGCATTCTGGGAACTCGAAGCCTCACTCTTAGTTATATTTAATTGCATTTTGTTTGGCACCTCACCCCTGCCCTGTACCTCAGAACTCCTGGGGGTTGCAGTAGGGGGAGTGGGGAACCTGATGAGGGACCAAATTGCTCTTCAAATTCTTTTTATTTTTTATTCGTTTTGGCCATGTTGCATCTTCATTGTTGCGCATGGGCTTTCTCTAGTTGCATCTAGCGGGGGGCTACTCTTCATTGCAGTGCGTGGGCTTCTCATTGCCGTGGCTTCTCTTGTTGTGGAGTACAGGCTTGAGAGCACAGGCTCAGTAGTTGTGGCTCAGTAGTTGTAGGCTCAGTAGTTGTGTTTCTTAGTTGCTCAGCAGCACGCGGGATCTTCCCGGACCAGGGATGGCACCTGTGTTGCCTGCATTGGCAGGATTCTTAACCACCAGGGAAGTCCCGCTCTTCATAGTCTTTTAAACCAGTCCTCAGTTTTTCACCCTTGCCAAGCCTCTGCCTCCATGATGGCACCAATGGCTGAGATTTATGAAGGATTTTTCAGGGTGAATTGGTTTCCCTTTGCTATCTCCCACCCCCACACACACACATCCACCCAGTTTAGCAGAATAAACGAATTCTCAGCACTCTTTGATCTGCCTTCATACTTTGTATATTATAGTTTGGGATTATACAGGTCTTCCTGGTTCATCTAAAATAGTGTTTTTAATTTTTTCGCTTCAGGGTTTTTGAATTTTTACAGAAGAATGTAATTTTAAAAACAGCTGTCTTTGATTCCTCCTTGGCCTGTGAAGAGCCAACTTTGTAGGAACAGAGCATAATGGTTACATTCCAGGCAACAGCTGTGAACTGCTTCCAAGAGATGGCCCTATTAGACTAATGTGCCGAAGGGTCATGAACAGGGTTTGGAAGTTTTTGACTTTCCTTTGCTGCTTTGATACAGTTGTTACCTCATCTTCTTGTAAAAGCCATTTCTTTGAAGTTTCTGTCACTGTGACTCTCCCCCCCTCCCCCCGTAGCTGTATTCCTACTGACCTCCTGGTCATTCCCCCATTTACTAAAGTCTTTGGCACCTGGATGCTTTCCATTCATCAGTTTAGGTGACATGGAACCTAAATTAGTTCACGTGGAACTTCATCTGTTTCTTATCCTCCCTTTTCTGTGACCTACTCGACTCCCATTTCAGCTACTCTTCCCCATAACCACATCCCAGACCTTGTCTTTAATATCTAACGGTCATGAATTCAAGTTTCCTGTCCTCCTGGTTTGCTTATTCTGTTCCCACTGTAACCTCCTTGAAAGTGAGGTTCTCCTGTTGACAGTCCTCACCTTTTGTCTTTTCCCTTCCTGTTGAACTGATCTAACCTTGGAGTAACCCAACTCTTTCTGTTATACCCATCTAGCAAAACTCCAGCCGTGGATGAACTGTGATTCACTTTTTGTGCTTGTTTTACTTATCACTGATTTTAACAACTAAGATTGTCTGATGGGAGGGGACTGTGTCTTATTATCCTTAACTGCAGCACCTGGCACACACAGACAATATCTTAATGAATGTCACACAGTATTTCACGGGAGCACTGACTATATCGTAGAATAAATTTGGTGAAACATGGTGCTATGGATGGGTGAGTAGAGTGTTCATGTGAGCACACAGGAGCGACAACAGTCTGTATTTTAGGAGGATCAGAGAAAGTGTAAGTTTGTATTTACCTTTTGATTTTCATCTAAATTCTTTATACATGATCTCAAATTATAAAATTATTTTTTTTTTACAGGCAACAAACAGGCATTTTCCACAAACTGTTACAGGGGCATATTTGAGTGGTGTTCGAGAAGCAAGTAAGATTGCGGCATTTTAAACAGAATTTATCTGGACCCAGCTTTCTTCTCCCAAATGGGAGAGTCTGAAAAACATGTTAAACCTCACTTTGATAAAGTCAAACAAAACATCCTCTCTGGGTAGCAAAACTGAAATGTTCTAAGGTGGCATGGTAATGTAAACCCATTTTACCACTCTGAAAGCACTAGCCCCAAGAATCCTTCTGTAAGCACTTATATTTAATGGCATTTTCCATAGGTCTGACTAGCACTAAATCTTCCGGATCTCAGAATAAGGCAGAATATAACCTTAAATTAAGACCTTGGATATGATCCTTCCATGGTTGGAGATTCCCTTTAAATCTGACATTTTTTTGGCTGACCAATTTTCACACATTTAGAAACCAAGTCAATCAAGCAGGATTAAAAAAAAAAAAAGCCATGTACTTTTCCTCTACGACAATTTATCAGTATCTTTGCCAATGAGCCTTAAGAGTTTTATGTAGCTCCAATATTGAGCTTTTACTTAAAATTTAGAAAGAAATCTTTCCATTTTGAATACAGCACAAACTCTTCAGTCAAAGGTAAATGAAACTTCTATTTTATATTGTACATATTTCTTCCCATTGGGTGTTCAAAAGAAATTTAAATTCAGGTATCTTATAAAAAAAATTTTAGATTTGTGCACTCATTGGCAAAACAGCAAAATTTTCAGTTCCTTCAACAGTACATGTTATTGTATCACTGAGAACTGGGAAGAGCTAGTGTGGTCTTCATACTTTAGACATAGAATATGGCTATTTTTCTTAGTCATGTTTGGGTGGATGGCACACTTTAAATAGCTTCAATTTTGGCAACCACTCGCAGAAGGATCTTGTCAGAATAATTAAGCCTCTCCCCACTGCCTCTTTTTAAAATAACTGATTACATCTCTAGGAATATTTTTTATAGAATTACGTTTTCAGTATTCCATAGGCAGGTCCACTGGAAAACTGCAGAAAAATGTGTAATATCCTGGTAAATATTACACATTTTATAAGCCATATCTTAAAAGCCTGAGTACATGGTAAATATTTACTTTTTCCTTCTTTCACTCATGACAAGAAAAAATAAACATTGATTTCAGGGTCTTCAGGATGCCCATCTTGCCAGGAAACTTCAGTTTACAGGTTAGAAATATGGGTAATTTATGTGCTTTTGTTTTAAAAAGTCTTTGAATAATTCTTTCAATATATTGGTCAGCTTAAAAAAGGACTCAAAATGACTTTAAAACCACTTTTCAAAATATTAGGTATTTCTAAAATTTAAAGTCAGCTTATAAGTAGAAATCGTATTTAATAGAAAGAACATACGGTGAACTTTAGACAGAGCTGAGACACACCTCCCTCCCCAGCAAAGTATTCTACAACTGAAAGAAAGCAAATAGCAGTATATTGGTTTCAAGGTTAACACAGGAAAATGTTGATATTTAGGTTATCTGATGAGACTCATTGGTACTGATTGGGAAGTATTCTGTTTTCAAGTGTTTTATGTATTAAAATGTTAAAAGAATAGCATGTGTCGAGTGATAAATGCAAAATATTTTAAGGTGAAATGGTTCACAGTACATTACTACTTTAGTTTCTGGGCACTTAAACTTGTACAGTGCTATAAGCAAACAAGGGGAAAACCTACCTAAATAAAGTATGGTAAATTTTTTTAAAAAACCCCTCATTTCCTGTCTCAAGTGACATCAACTAACATTTTGTTCTTTAAAGAACCACGGTACCTTTTTCTTCTTGAGTTATTTGAGTATGTTTTTCACTGCTGTCTGAAGATTTTGTAATTGAGTAGCAGTGAATATACACAATGTTTGAACTGCAGACTGTGAACCGCTGATTGTGTAAAACTGCTTAATAAAAGTTGTTTTTCAAATACACTGTGCACTGTAGTGGTGAATGCACACTCTTAAGCAGATACATCTTCACCACAAACTTTCACATACACCAAATCAATCCCCTCAACCTCTAAACCATCTTTAGACTTCTTAGGTCATAGGCATTACTGCATATCCCTTTCAAGTAAATGGTCACGCATAATTGTTAACTTTGATCAACTTAGTTTCATGAGAGCACTTCAAGTTTTCCCTAGGGATTTCTTTGTAATGTATTTAATTCAAAGTAAAATCAGTCAGTTACCACTGACAAGCACTCCAAATTATATAGGCTATGGGGCTAAATCCATTTAAAAATCTCTATTCTGAAATACATGTTAAAACATCAAATGCAAAGAGACAGAGGTGGTGATTTATTATTTTTATTGACAAGGTTTATAGGAACAAATTAAATATTTAAAACCAAATGCCAATTATTAAGTCTCATTTAGTTGTTTATTCCATTAATTTGTATTAAGTATACCTTTCTCTAATGTCTTAATAACTTTATCAAGAAACAAGTCAAACCTGTGAAAACACCTGTTAACAGTCAACATATCAATTTTATATATTTCTGTTCTATGATGCAAGATATTTTAAACACTCAATGGTTTATCAAAGGCCTAATTCTTGTATAAGCAGCATGTTTTATTTTAAAATTAAGAGATAATTTAATAAACCGATTAAGACAGTTAAGTTAAAAGACAAAATTAGTCTCATTCAGGAGTGGTCCATACGTTGATCACCTAGAATCCTAATTGGCCAAAATTTAAAGCCTAACACCCCTGATTCCACAAATACATTAAGTTTCTTTAATGTTAAAAATAAGTCTGTTATCACTTGAGAAATACTTTGTCAGATACCCACTACTGTCTACACATTATCTTAATCTGGAATTACAACTGGTACTTTCACCATAATTATAAACGTGGCCCGGTTTCCTGTAAATATCAGCATTTTATATGGGCAAAAGCAGTTAATAAAAATCAGTTCATTTATTATAAGCAAAATGTGCTTCTACTTAATCCAACTCTCCCAAATTTTTGAAGTTTTGATGTGTTGATTTTGGTCTATCCTCACTATAAAATGTATCTACAGACACTGTTGCAGGGTTAACACTAAAACTATAAATTGATGACACTTCCAAGGCAAAGCAGAGAACTATATGTTCCTTCAGTATTTTCTTCACTGAATTCTGACTTTCACTGCTCCGTCATACCATCTGGCTGAACACTGACGTTTCATAGTTTATAATAACTGTAAAGATACGTACTTATATGAGTTTAAAAATTGATCTGCACAAAAGAAATAAAAAAACTTTATATACAACAAATTCGTTTTTAAAAATACAAAAATAACATCTGTCACTCTTGTCATGCTGACAATTTGACATATATACACATGCAGGAGAAAAGTTCTGATTCAGTCATCTGGACGGCTGAAGCTTGTGTATTTTTAATATGATGAACACACACTGAGCTTTCACACTGACAGATGTGTATTCAAAATATTTCATATGCTAAATACTGCAATAGTCTCTGCATGTATAAATGCCAGTTATGATCGTTTCTGTTCTACGATTAAAAGTATGTCAAGCTAATATTGCGCGCACACTAAAAACTACAACAGTTCAAGAATCTATAGTCTTATATAAAGAAATCCAAAATGTACAAAATACAACTATAAAAGCAAGGGACAATTACTGCCATGCAAAAATTTAAACTAAAAACTGCATAGAAATGCAATTTAAAATGGCAAACGCAAATTCACCTAACACTCAAGATAAAAAGGTCAGAAGGAAGTTCTACCAACACAATGCTTGCAAAGATTTAGAAAAGGAAATACATTCTCTTTGCTGGTATAATGGTATAAATCAGATCTTTAAATCCATGGGTACAGGTCATCTGTTTCTGTCCTCTTAAGAAATTAGCTGTAATGAAAGAGAAACGTTATTTCCTCATACCCAACATACAACAGTTGGAACACATAAAACCTCATTTTATTTTTTTTTTGTGGTACGCGGGCCTCTCACCGCTGTGGCCTCTCCCGCTGCGGAGCACAGGCCCCGGACGTGCAGGCCCAGCAGCCATGGCTCACGGGTCCAGCCGCTCCGCGGCACATGGGATCCTCCCGGACCGGGGCTGGGGCACGAACCCGTATCCCCTGCATCGGCAGGTGAACTCTCAACCACTGAGCCACCAGGAAAGCCCTCATTTTATTTTTTAACTTCTATTTTACTACTGTGACCTTGGGAAATCAGCTGGGATCAATATAAGACTACAGCTACTGTTGATCTTCTCCTGCCTTTAACTGGTGGACAGAAAGGAACATGTGCTCAAGTGGTTGTATGAACTCTGAGATGCCCAGCTACCCATGTACACTGAACCCACATCTTCATCTGAGGCCAGGTTTTGTCACTAATGTTCAAACTTTATTTTTAAGCTCTAAAATGGGAATGAAAATAACTATCTTTCCCATTTTGAGGAAATCTGAGCATCACGTGATATTTAGTGACATAAATACTTTGAAAAACACGCAGTATTTGATACATGTAATTTCTTTTGTCTTATAAGTCCAAAATGATCCAAGTTCGAAAAGTTGGATATAGTTACCTCTTTAACAGTTGTTTTTATGAACTCTTTTCTTTCAGTTAAGTCATAAGCAGGATAATTTTCATATACCTATAGTGAAAAGGAAAAACAATGTTAAAAGTAGATTTAAAAATCCAATAATATTCTCTATCTTTGGATAATGAAGAAATGTGTGCCATGGACAAGAGCTGCATGTACGTTTGAATAGTACGTTCTAACCACCAGTGGTTCACCATGTAGCATTCTACAACAAATGAGTAGTTTCAATAATACTGTATATAGAGCAGTAAACTAGCATGAAAACATTCTCAGTGTTTTATAAAAGTGGGAGTTTCAGTTGAACTAACAATAAACATGGATGAGGAAAACTTCTAGATAGACCTTAGGTTAAATGGATTAAATTCTTTATATTGGTAGGTTATCTATCAGATATTTTAGGTATCCTCTTATTTTTTCTGTTACATCATCTTAACACTACTTATGATTGCTGAACTTCAACTCTAATGAATTTCAGCCCCCAGAGCATTGCTCAATCCCCTCCCCAAAGCTGCATCACTGAGATCCAGTTGCATCACTGAGTCCTCCACTCCTAAATTTTTACTCTCTAAATTTTCCAACTTGATACCTCCTGCTTGGCTTCACAATGACTTCTGGTCCTGAACTGCCATATACACCAAGCTGGCTTCACTCCTATTGTCTAATTCAAGGTCAGCAAGTGTTTTCTGTAGAGGGCTAGACAGTAAATGATTTCAGCTATCCAGTGACAGTTTCCGTCACAACTACTCAATTATGTCATTGTAGCATAAAAGCTACCATAGACAACACTTAAAGGGATGGGTGTATGTCTGTGTTACAAAGGCCCACAGGCTGTAGTTTGCCAACCTCTGCAAATATAGTCAATCATTTACATTACTCTAATTGTTTGCCCTTTGTTCTTTCTGTGTAAAACTCCAACCCTTAATTGGTCTAACTACCAACTTTTATATGGTTAAATTCTGAAAATGTAACAAATGCGAAAATGTAACAAATTTGAAAAGAATGGTTCCATTTTATCAACTATACTTGAATAAAGTTAAAAAAAAAAATGGTCCCACTTGGTACTCAATGTCAAAGCCTCCCTAGAAATCCCAAGGATTTCTAATCAGGTCCCCCTTTACATTCTCATCAGTGGCAATTTCATCCCCTTATTCAAGTGTCCCACACTCCTGCTCTCAGCCAAGAAGCCATTACTATGAATTCCTTCAACTTCCTGACGTGCCTGTTCTCCTCCAGTTCATTTGTGTCTGGATTCATCAACAGTCCTGTTTCCTCTACCTCTGCAGGGACCCAACACTCAATGCTCCTGTACCTTCATCTTCTTTCCCAGAATTGTCCCTTAGCCTAACGCATGCTTCCACTCTCCTCTGACCTTAAAAAGTATTTTATCAACTTGTATCTTCCCCCAATTTAACTACTAAATCAGAAGCTTTCACTTTCCTCACTATTAATTCCCAGTCCCAGGGACAACCCTGGCATTTACCACCCTTCAAAACTGCTATTATGTGAACAACTGTCTCTTAATTGCTGAGTCCAAAAAAAACCCTTACGTTCTTCTCACCTGACCTCTCCATGTTATTAACAATCCCCTTAAAATTACACAAATGTATTCACAAAACTCATTCAAATGAACAGAACTAGTCTCCCTTCAATCTTCCTTCCAGTCTGCCCTTGTTCCTCTCCCCTAAAGGAAACCAGTTATCAATTTGCTGTGTATTCTTCCAGACCTTTAAAAATGAGTTTATATACAAACATATAAATATATCAATGGCAATATAGTTTTTCTGTATTTACACAAATAGGGAAATAGCTCTGTTTTAAAAATCTGACAATACCTGGAAGGTTTTCCATGTTCTTTTGAACTGCTACACAGTTCATATTCCTAAAATATGGATGTACAGTTTAAACATTTTCCTACTGATGGCCATTTAGGTTGTTTCTGACTTTTCAGTATTACAGACACGCTTAACATTACTGAAATCATTTTGTGCAGGTGTGACTATGTCTTTAGGATACAGACCTAGAAACGGAATTGCTGGGTTAAAGGGTATTTGCCACTTAAATTTTAATATACTACCTAATTATTCGCCAAAGTTATTACAACTTAAAGGATGAGAGTACGTTTCCCTATTCCATTGCCAACCTTGAAAACTGTTAATCTTTATAAAGATTTTGTTAAAGCTAATAAGCAAAAGTATTTCCTTTTGATTTCTATCTTCCTCATTAGTAGGGAAGGTTAATGTTTTCACGTTTACAGGTCATTTATGTTTCTTTTCTGTGACCTGACTTTCCACAGCCATTGTCCAATGTCCCATGTAAGTTAATTACCTTTTCTTAGGCAGGGAACTACCCCTCCCTGCCCCTTCTTGAAACTCTCCTCGCTTGGCTTTTACAGCACTATTCTCTCTGGCCTTCCTTCTACTACTGACTCTACAATTTCTTACATTTTGTAGGAATTACTTCCCAACTCTGATGATAATGGTCTCCAGGTCTGTCCTTTGCCTTTCTCATCCTTTACCTTCTTCTCTAGGCCACCTTATCTTCTGGTTTTAACTCCCAGCAATATCCTAGTCTAGGTTTCTCTCCTACCTTGGAGAATTACAATGTTCACCATTTCTCCCACTTGGATGTTTCAAATACTCCATCTTCAAATGTCTAGAACAAAACTCATCTTTTCCTCAAGAGGTAGCCTTTTGTTCTACTCCCTATTATGATTAATGCACCCAAGCCCTTACACCCACACGGAGTAACCTGTGATCAGGCTCTCGATTTCAGACTTGGATTACGGCAGCCCTATAACTCTGATTATGATGTAAAGGTTTCTCTTGACTCTTGTCTCATTCTTCACCAGTCCGTTCTTCTTGATGTGTCTAGGATGACCCTTAAAAAATAAAAATCTTTTTTTTTTTTTTTTTAAGAGTCATCCTAGACTGCTCCTGCCAAATACCTTTCAATAACCTACCCTGCCTCCCAATTCCTCATTAGCTTCAAGGAGAAAAATCAAACTCTGTAACAACACATATAAAATCTGCAGAATTCTTTAGTATTCTCTCCTAACTTCTGTGAAGAATTCCTTCCAACTCTAGTCTTCAGCCAAATTAAACTAATGACTATTCCTTGCAAATTAAACTAATGATTATTCCTCGCAGTCATTACGTGTCATGTTTTATGTGAATGTGTTGATGTTCCTCAATTGTATGAAAGCTGAAGCTCTAAGACCTCTTCCAAGATGCCTTTTCAGACTCCCCCAACCCCCATTCCCAAGCAGGTACCCTCTGTTCTGTGGTGGTGTGGCACCCTCTGTACTCTTCTAACACAGCTCTCACACACTGTACTAAGTGACTAAAACAGCTGCCTCTTTCTACCCACTAGATTACACAAGACCCCGAAGCCAAATAATGGCTTCTCCTGCTCCCCCTCTAACATCTATCCCAGTGCCTGATATGTAGCAGAGGCTCAGCGAATGCTGAATAAGAAAAACAGTATGTCTTAAAAAGGTAAAGAATATTCCACCTTTGGTACATTTCAAATTTTAATTTCATTTTACCATAAGAAACTAGATTTTAAAACCTTCCAATTTTGGTCTACAGTATGGAATCGCTACAGAATCATATTCAAGACTAGATCATTTCATTTCCTGAGAAGCATCAGAAGAACTTAAGAGAAGTTTGAGCTAAGAACCTAATCTATAACATCTCATTTATCATAGTAATATTGAAAATAAGGTGGTCCACAAGATCCTGCTTATTTAAACTAACATAATCTAGGGGTGCATCAATAAAAATAGTTGCTAGATCAGGAAAAGAACATCTACGGAGTTTGAAATGTATTACCTTAACTTTACTCACTGTATACATTCAAATGTTATTTACGAAATGACTCCAATAGGACAGGTTTTGACTATTTTACTGAAAGTGGTATCCCAGCACCTGTAAGAATACCTGGCATGTGGTAGTTCAATAAATATTTGTTCAATGAATGAATGCACATAAGAATCTAGCTTCCAAGTGAGGGATGGGTGAAAGAATTTTTCAAACAGAAGCAAAATGATCTCAGCATTTGTCCAATTACCTCTTTGCAAATCTGTTTCATTGTGACTTCCTCCAAGTTAGCACTGGCCAATAATTTCTTTACTGTTTCCTTTAACTCTTCATCTGTAGGAGGCTTCTTCAATTTTTTAATTAAAGGTTCATCATCTGAACTATCCTCAGATTCACTTTCTAAAAGTAAGACATTTTATGACATGAAAATAAATTTTTCTTATAAAGCAAAGTAAATTAATATTCAAGACACATTAGGAAGAATTCTGTAAGTATTCATCAGATCCTTGAAAAGGTATTAGATTAAAAAATTAAAAACTAAAACACTGGTATACTATTTTCCCCCCTCAAATGTTCCTCAGAGTTTACCTATTTTCCACACATGCTTAAAAACTGTATTATAAAAAAACAAAACAAAAAAACCTGTATTATAGCATATAATGTATATCTTTAGGCTGCTGAAAATGTGTCATTTCTAACATACCTTTTTTGGAACTATTTTGATTCTTCTTGGTGGTACTGCTATCTGCCTTCTTAACATTAGCACTTTTTACAGACTTTTTACTTTTAGAAGTGGCTTTCTGTTTGGGTTTTTCTCTTTTGGATGTCTTTTTTGGTGGCTGTTGGAAAGAAAAACAAAGTACATACACTGATGAGAGATTACCTGCGATCCCTCTACTCCTCCACACCCCTCAACAATATTAGAGAAAATTAATGTGTTCAATATCACCAATGAAAAATTATTACTAATTATTAATTTTTGAGATGACTAATACACTCAATGAACTTAATTTTATCCCAACACGAGACTAGTCAGGTGAGGTCAAGAATCAAACATTAAAATTACTAGGTGCTCACATTTATTACACACTATGGATAGAAAACTGTCTACCCCTCCCTTAACTAAGGTCTACCCCATCAGACCTTAATCTTGAAAAAAACTCTAAAATATAGGTACTATTAATATTCTGTTATTTATTGTCAGTCTCTCCCAACTAAAAGGTAAGTTCCATGAGGACATGGATTTTTTTGACCTTTTTGTTTTCACTGACATATCCCTAACTCCTGTAACAGTGCATGGTGCAAAGGAGCTGCTCAAAAACTATTTATAAATGTATGAGGAAACGAAGGCTCAGAGAGGTTTTGTCCAGTCACATAATAAAATAAAGAAGTGAGATTCAAATAGATCTGACTCCAGAACTTGTTTTCTTAAACATTAACTCACAGATAATAAAATAAAAGCAAAGTATACACATACGGTTAGATTAAAATGACAAAATTATCGTTCACTGTAACTTTGTCTTAAGCAGAGTCTATGAAATTAGGAAACGTTAATTCATTAATGTTCCTGAAGGTAAAAGTACCTGTATATAAGGCAAGTACCTCAAGATAACTTAAAATCTCATCTTTACACACCAAAAACACCGCAAATCACTTTTGACAGAATGTTTCTCCAAATGTTTTATACTCTGAATTTCAGATTATCATCAAAATTCAACCTTTTTTTTTTTTTAAGGACAGAGACATTATGTTGAACGTAAAGAAAAATTAAAGTACATAGACCAACCTGTTCTAAACTTAGGTGGGCTCAAGCTATTTCTAAGTGAAGTTCATTGGATTTTAGTGCTTGTCTTTCCTTTTGCTACACTGCCATCCACTGTACATATTTACTTAAGTGTAGTATCACCCTACACTACCTCAATAATACACTGTTGGCCGGAAACTAGCTAACCTATCTAGTTTAACTGCGACTAAAAAAATGGATTTAAGCAGCGTCAAAGGGCCAACATGCTTCTAAAAATAAAGTCTATAAGCTTCACCTATGGATTTTTGCTATTTAGAGGCCATTTATACTTTTTTCCTAATTCTCAGGTGTTCCAGACACGGGGGTTGCCGGAAAGGCATCAATGGTTCATCAATTTTCTATGACTAACCTGAACTAAGTTTTAAGTTTACTAAGCATCCACTTAATTCCTAAGAACCACACGAGGCTCTGAAAGGAAATACTAAAACTTCATAAGTTCTGTTGATGCACTTAATACACAGAATAATGACTATTACATATCACTCATCAGTCAAAGGTTAATAAAATCTGGACCTGCGGGTCATTCAAATATTTTATAATAAACTTAAGTTATTACAGAAAGCATGGGGGGGGATGAGGAAGGGAGAGCAACAATGTTATAAGCATTACCACTTGATCCCCATTCAAATCAGAGAGTTAGAATCAGATGATTAAAATACTTTCAGAGCCTTTAAAGGCCAGGGTATAAGGTAAAATTTTAGAAAGAACACACACTATGGTGCCATTTTTAAACCTGCATTTGGGAGTAGTAATAATTGGATAAAGCATAAAACTGTGCAGTGATAAATAAAGCATAATCAAGCCATCTCCATAAAATGTTACTATTGGGGCTTCCCTGGTGGCGCAGTGGTTGAGAGTCTGCCTGCCAATGCAGGGGACACGGGTTCGAGCCCTGGTCTGGGAAGGTCCCACATGCCGCGGAGCAACTGGGCCCGTGAGCCATGGCCGCTGAGCCTGCGCATCTGGAGCCTGTGCTCCACAACAAGAGAGGCCGCGACAGTGAGAGGCCCGTGCACCGCGATGAAGAGTGGTCCCCGCTCGCCGCAACTAGAGAAAGCCCTCGCACAGAAACAAAGACCCAACACAGCCAAATAAATAAATAAATAAAATAAATTTTTAAAAAATGTTACAATTGGCCTCTTTCCCGGCTGAAACCATGGAAGGTGCTGAGGAGAAGAAAAAGAAGGTTCCTGCTGTGCCAGAAACCCTTAAGAAAAAGCGAAAGAATTTCGCAGAGCTTAGGATCAAGCGCCTGAGAAAGAAATTTGCCCAGAAGATGCTTCGAAAGGCAAGGAGGAAGCTCATCTATGAAAAAGCTAAGCACTATCACAAGGAGTACCGGCAGATGTACAGAACTGAGATTCGAATGGCTAGGATGGCAAGAAAAGCCGGCAACTTCTACGTACCCGCGGAACCCAAATTGGCATTTGTCATCAGGATCAGAGGTATCAATGGTGTGAGCCCAAAGGTTCGAAAGGTGTTGCAGCTTCTTCGCCTCCGTCAGATTTTCAATGGCACCTTTGTGAAGCTCAACAAGGCTTCAATTAACATGCTGAGAATTGTGGAACCATACATTGCATGGGGGTACCCAAACCTGAAGTCAGTAAATGAATTGATCTACAAGCGTGGTTATGGCAAAATCAACAAGAAGCGAATTGCCCTGACGGATAACGTGTTGATTGCTCGATCTCTTGGCAAATACGGTATTATCTGCATGGAGGATCTGATTCATGAGATCTATACTGTTGGAAAACGTTTCAAAGAAGCAAACAACTTCCTGTGGCCCTTCTAATTGTCTTCTCCACGAGGTGGAATGAAGAAAAAGACTACCCATTTTGTAGAAGGTGGAGATGCTGGCAACAGGGAAGACCAGATCAACAGACTTATAAGAAGGATGAACTAAGGTATCTACCATGATTATTTTTGTAATCCGGTCAGTTAATAAACAGTGACTGCTCTCAAATTGAAAAAAAAAAAAAAAAAAAAAGTTACAATTGGACAAACAAAAAAAAAATTAAATTTAAGCTTCTTTCTATATTTAAATCTTCTAAAAGGGAGAGTGTTCTACAGTTTTTTAAAAGGACAACTAGCCTATTATCATCTATTAACAAAAAGGTTGCAAACATACTGTCAGAAGTACTATAGAAGATACAAACTAATAGATAAGAGTGTAGGCTCTGGAGGCAAGCTGCCTAGTTTCAAATTCTAGACCTAGTACATCTCTGGGCCCTAGTTCCCTTGTTTATAAAATGAGGGAAATCATAGTACTCAGTCTTAGGGGGAGTAAGTACATTAATACACAAAAGTACTTTTAATGGTGCTGGGCACAGAGGAAACAATAAATATTAGCTATTACTACTATTATGAGTGCTTCCTTTTGTAAAGGAATTCTTTCATCATACAAATGTAATTTCCTCCAATAACCTGAAGTTTTCTTTAAAAGGCAAACACATAGAATAGATACATAGAATAGCAGTAAGACTGCCTCAGTGACACCTGTGTTAACTAACCATGATACATCATGCTTATTTCATTACATTCTGGTAGAACTGGACCCACAAATAACCGAATCTCTGTAATAACAAATTATGTTATTTACACTGGAATTCGCTTATCTTTAGTAATCAGTTACAAATTACTCTGTGACAAACTTAAGGTAGGAATTCAGTAAAGTATCTTTTTCATACTGGTAAGTGCTGGCATGGGGAAACAGTGAAAACTGGGTAGTAAAATAAACTGTAGAAACTCATACTTATGGGTTTCATCTTGAGCAGGGAGGCAATCAGATAAATAACTCACATCATGTGCTTTAGCCCTGCAGCTGCTAAGAATCATTTGAGCTGCCCTGAAGATGAGATATTATGTATAGGAAAAAAAGGTAACTTTGGGAAACAGGGCATCTCAAAAGACAGACCTTGATATTGGAACCCAACGTACAATTTTTGGCAGTTAAGGCAAACATGGCAATCTGGTATTTCTGAGGTAATGAAAAGGGGCCCTGGGAGAACTGAGAAGTAAAGTTAAAAAACATGCCTACTTAAATTTTACATGACCTTTCAAGTCTTCATTACTTTCATTCCCCCTCCTGTACTTAGGAAAACCTCACTCATGAGTCTCAACCCAATTTAGCAATCACCTCCTCCAAATCTTTTATAATACCACCAACTTGATTAATCTGTAATCCCACAGTACTTGACCTACAATTCATTTGCCCCTTCTTTCTGGAAGGCACTGTGAAGCAGTGAATTAGAACACAAGTTTTTAGAGCCAAACTTCCTTGGTTCAAATCCTGACTCCACCAGTGACTAATTTTGCATTCTCAGGCAAGTCACTTACCCTTCTGTATCTGATTCCGCATCTGTAAAACTGGAGGTAATAATACCAGACTTTGCTAAATTTAACACTCCCCCCTCCCACACCTTATCTCAGATCCTGGGGTACATTTTGCAATCTACATTAAAATGATGCCTTACAGGCATTGCAGATTTGACAAACTATGGCCATGTTTGTAAAATTTTGTGAGGATCAAATGAGTGAATACATAAAAGGCACCAAAGAAATATTTAACGTATTTATGTTTTTTAAACTGTAGGTGGTTGCATGTCTCTTCTCCCACTACACTACAAGTTTCTTAAGGGCGTTATCTGACAATCTCCACAAGAAGAGACACCTATCTAATTTAGCTCTATCTGTCCCTAACAACCACAAGAGTGTTCGCCATAAAGTAGCCATGTAAATATTTCTTGTCATGTTCACCTCTGTATATCGTTTGCAGGATCTGGTTTACCTGTACTCTGAACCCAGGACATGGTTAAAAATGTAATTAAGAGGAAAAAGAAAAAAGGCATTTGTATAGCACTATTTTCACATACACGATCTATGACCTAAAAAACAAAACAAAGCACACACACAAAAAATCCAAAGACGGTTGATCTCATTATAAATAAGGAAAATTTATCTGTGTAGTTAAGTGAGCCAATGTCTTACAGCTAGTAAGAAGCAAGACCTGGATTAAATTCAGTGTGCCTCCTGCTGCATTAGTTGCTTATAGAAATGACTAAGGTACCTGTGTATTTCTTTAAGCCAGAGGTGAAACTACTGAACTAAACCAATGCAGTAAGTCAATGATATCATAATCTATTTATCATACTGTTAAATTTAACTTTTTCTGTTACATACAAATGTTACTGATAATAACAATGAATAAAAAATGTTGGCAGAAAATATAGAAGGGCAACAAAGGACAACCAAACTCAGTATCAGGGCTGTCTCTGGCCCTCACCTCCTAACTTTGTATGGGCTCAAGATCATTTCTTTAAAAAAAATTTTTTTTTTTTTTTGAAGCCAAGATGGGCCTTTGGTGTAATCCAATTTTGCATAGTTTTCTCCAAATCTTTCTTTTGTTATGCCAACCTCTCCTGTTTATCCTTTAAGGCTCAGATCAAATTGCTACTTCCTATGACGTTTCCCTGTCTGGATCTTTGCTCCCTACCCGCCTCTAGAAAGAGTTAAATACTCCATCTTGAGCAAACCACTTTCTTAGCTCTTAAGTTATACCTTACTGTACTTTCTCCCTCCTAATCTTTGACCGCTCCCCTCCTACCAACTAGATTGAACGGCTTAACACAGAGACTCTTATTTGTCTCTTGATCTCCACTGCAGAGCTTAGAACTGGCACACAGCAGTTGCTATGTAACTATTTGGAAAACTGGGATGGGAAAAGATCCTTGAAGACTAGATAACTTTAACGATCTATTCCAACCCTGAGGTTCTATTTCATTAGAATCACTCTGCTTGCTAAGACAAACATTTTTTCTATCAATAGCAGTTAGCCAAACTTCTTGATTTTTAGTATCAGTCTTCTGGCACAACTTACCTAAATAGGTTGTACATTTAAGAGAGAGAGAAAAAAAATCAAGTGTGCGGCCTGGGGACCCATGTATTTTTTAAAAGCACCACAGTAAAATGAGAGAGAAATATATGGTCTAGATCTGTCACCAAGCCTTTTCTATGAAGTGCCAGACAGTAAATATTTTAGCTTTTGCTGGTTCATATGGTCATTGTTGTACATTCACCTTTTTTTTTACAAATATTTAAAAAATGGAAAAACCATTCTTAGCTTCTCGGCTGTACCAAAAAAACGGATCTGGCATACAGGCCATAGTCTGCCAACTCCTAGTCTAGATCATGAACTACTGGAGACATATAGGGGAAAGACAGAGCCAGATAAAGAGATCAATAGGATCCTTTATGTCAATAGCTTTTAGTTTTAAATTTTTTCCAGCAGAAGTGGATATATGCCCATATTAACTTTCCTAAAGCTACTGCTTAAAATCAGATTTGGACATAGAGCTGAAGACAAAAAGTATGACCTAAAGCTCTGGAAAGTTGGTTATTATATCCTCAAAGTACAAAAATGAGGATATATCACCTTCTCTCATGGAGTCAAGACTAAATAAGAAGCAAGATGTGAAAGTACATGGCACACAGCAGATCTCAATAGTATCCTCCTTGTTACATACCAATAAATGCTTATGGAATGAGTGGTACTTCTCCCCAGATAGACTGTCAGTTCCTGGAAGACAGAGGCCATGTCTCTTTTCCCCACTTAGCAAAATGCTCAGGTAGAATAAGACAACCATTCTGAAGGAAGGAGAATGATCAATCTACCCCCAAAGGTTGTATTACACAGCCATGCCCAACCACGTGGGTTCTCTATAGTCTGGTTTCAAGGTACGTTGCTCTAGCTTCATCTCTAACTGCTTTACTTCTGGACAAACTACCTAACCACAAACAAGCGTGTCTGTCACAGTACTTTCCTACTCTCCATCTTTGTTCACGTGTCCAACTTTCCTTTCTATCCCCAAGGTCAATTTCAATTGGTATTTCTTCCATCTCTCCCCAGAGCTTTCACTCATCAACAGAGAGGTTCTCTTTCTTTTGAAATCCTATATTAAGCGTCAATCAAATGGTATTTGGGTAGGAAAATATTTTCTGTAACCCCAACAGCACTTAGCACACTCTCAATTTATTGAACTGAGCAATCGAAAAGTGATTACATTAAAAACCAAGTACTGGCCCCCTATTTTAAGTCTTTTTAAAAATATTCTGAATATTTCAGTAATTAAACACAATACGTGGCATTATAAAGCAAAAACCTTGGAAGTACTTATGATACTTAACACCTTTGTTATTTAATCAAATAGGAGGCAAGACTGTGAGTCTTTTAGCAAAATGTATGGGAAAAAATTAGGTGAAAAAGAAAAAGCTAGTTTCCAAATTCTCACAGGATTTATTTCTAAGATTCTGGCTTGCCATTTTTGAATATGCTGTGAGTGGTTCAATCAGGACCATCCAGTACTGTAGGTATTTTTTACATGCTAAAGAGAAACAGATAAAACTGAGAGCTGCCATTAATTTCAGGTAGTACAATGTACTGTCATCTAAACTTTTTACAATGTACTGTAGTAATATAAATTTTTAAAAATTTGAAGGAGATTTTCCATGTGTCTGATAACCGTGAAGGTATAGAATCAGAGGAATGACACGAGCACTTTTTGAAGGAAGGCAAAAAAAAATTCTTGGGAGAAGGCTTACCTATCTTTTATAGGCAGCAGGGCTATTGAAGGAGGGTCTCCAAAAAAGACGCCTGTCACAGAGCCAGAATCCTGTCCTCACAGCAGAAAGGTTGTACTGGGTGAACAGATGAACAAAATAAGTATTAGCTTAAAATACACTATTCTTTTAACAACTTGGCTGAGAAAACTCAAGAATGCCAAGAGTAAAGAATGTGCAAACCTTGCTATATTCCACAAAAGATTATGAAAGCAAGTTTAACCCTAAACAGATTTTATTATGGTAATTATTCAATTTTGCCTTCCAACAAAAGGTTTCAATAGTTTATATAATTCTGTAATTCCTCTGATCAGATTGAGATGGGGGAATTCTTATTTTTTAGAACATATTTAAGGACTAACAAAGCTTTCACGTTCACCCTCCCACCACTACCAAATAATTTCTCAAATGGCCCAAATGTTTATCAAAACTATAACTGAAAATTTCTCTCACTTGGTAAACATTGTAGGACGCCTCACTCAACATCACACTTTTTATCTGCCTTCCTCTTATAGATGCAGGAAAGCTAACACTTGGGTCTTACTAGCCTCCCCTACAACTAGAGGTGGCTGGGTAAAAAGTTCTGGCCAATGAGATGTACCTGGAGATCTCTGGTAAAAGGTATCCCTGCCAGTGGGGGAAAAAGCCAAAACATCACTAGAAGAAATCCCTTTACTCTTTTTTTATCTGGAACAGGGATACAATGCCTAAAGGTAAAACAATCATCCTGAGATCATGAGGTTTAATGCCACATGTAAAGATGGTGGCTCAGGAAGAGACAGTCCCCAAATTCTTAGTACCTTTCTTGAGCCACTCTACTAGCCCAGAATTGCCTCTCTGCGGACTTCTTGTCCTGAAAGAAAAAGGGAACTCCTGTTTTGGACATTATCAGTAGGGCTTTTAAGTATTCAGAGCTGAAGATATTCCTCATGTATCTGGGAACATTCAGATAAATTCAATACTCACAAAGTAAATATCTATAGTTTGTTTTATACTTTCCTAGAGATAAAGAGTATTTATAAAAACACTAGGAAACAAAAACTGAAGAAGCATTAAGCTAGCTTTTAAGGGTCTAAAATATAATTAGAATTGTTTTCTCTAATGTGGAGAGCACTGCTTCTCCGTTCTTTTTTCTGTACTCTCAATAATTTCTCTGTACCTAAGGTAATACCTGTTGTGAATGGCATGCCTCAGTATGGTTTAATCTCACTGGTTCATTTCAGGAATCCTCCCCTAAAGATCTACTCCAATGTGTAAATCAGTTGATTTTCATAATAAGTTTACAGAAAATAATTAAACCTCTATTCTCTCATTCTAAAGAAATCTCATCTATCAGTTTCTTCCTGGTTCCAAATTGCTCTCCTTCTACTGCCCTAAGTAAGCAAATGTCCAAGAGCCAAGGTGATAAAGAAGTTTAGACCAGCTCTTTTATAAAGGAATTATTACCCAGGTCACACTCAGAAAGAGCACCTCCTTATGTGAATTAATTCTAAAGAAAAAGAGAATTAAAAATCACTGGGAACCGCTCGCTGCATATCATAGAAACAGAGGTATAGGTACAGAGAACCTCAAACAAAATGTCTTAGCAATTGCTGGCTAACATGCTAAATGTGACATATTTCATATAAAAGACTTAAAAAGAAAAACAAAAACCCTGTCAATTCTGTTTCAACTGCAGTTTTCAGTGATTACAAACATACATTTTAAAATAATATTTACTTATAAATTAAGTATCCTACTCTTTCACACAGCTAAATATGGAAAGTAGCAGGTGAATAATATTCAGCCTCATATAACTGGCTAATGAACAACTATAACTTGAACTGGATTTCTGCTTAAAACTTCTGACTTCAGCAATATGATACAGATTATTTGGTCCAAAGCTCTCAATTTACAGAGGAAACAAGAAACAAGTTCAGTTATTTACTCCAAGAATCTAAAATAACAAGCAGCTGATCTTAACAGGGAGAACTCTTATCTATGAAGGAAAAATTCATTTCAGGAAATAAAAATAAATAATATTAACCCAGTAATTTTCCATGAAAAAAAATCTGCAAAAAACATTACATCTATAGGGCTTCCCTGGTGGCGCAGTGGTTGAGAGTCCACCTGCCGATGCAGGGGACGCGGGTTCGTGCCCCGGTCCGGGAAGATCCCACATGCCGCAGAGCAGCTGGGCCCATGAGCCATGGCTGCTGTGCCTGCGCATCCGGAGCCTGTGCTCCGCAACGGGAGAGGCCACAACAGTGAGAGGCCCGCGTACCACAAAAAAAAAAAAAAAAATTACATCTATAAGCAATCCTCAACTTTTCCAATCAACCTGCAATTCCTCTGTATAGCCTCTTAGAAAAGAGGTCTTTTCATAGTATTGACCAAAAATACCTCAGTTTATGAAGTCCCTAACAAGGATGCCATTTAACAGACTCCTCAAAACAACAGAATAAGGGAAAACAAAGTTACTATAGAAATACTATCCTTCCTGCCAACACTTACCTTTCAAAGGCAATCAGACCCTTTCACAGCAATGGAATCAGAAATAAAGTTTTTGAGGAGGATGGCCCTAAATTTGAAGGAGTCTTTAAAGCAATGAAGAATACCTATGTTTGCTAGAGGGTGATTTATCAGGAAAAGAAAAGATTTCTCAGTCTAGATTTTACTGACATTATATTTTATGAAGTCTGTCAATACCAGTCCAAGTAGAAAAACCAAAGCAGAAAACAGAGCATTATGATATAGCTTTTAGACTATGTGGCTTTACATACTTAATGTCTGAATGGCATTTTTGTGTTTTTTTTTCTCCATGGATTTTCATCATTGACCTGGGTTTCTAGCAAATGATCCTCATTTAAGGCAATGAAGAAAGAAAGGCTTTGATCTGTAGTGGAACAGTTCCATTTGTGATCATTATCCAGGAACCAATATGGTTATAAATCAGGAGTCATCTACATTCACAGATGTCAACTAACTCTATTCAGAACAAAGGGACAATAATCTGGAAAGCAAATGAGAAAACGAGTGTAAAATATCCTCACTTTTTAACCTGCACCTTAGTAATGACAAGAAGACTGGATTTATAAATCTTGCATATGGTAAAATGTCATCTTAATACTAATAGTAATAGCAGCAGCTAATACTTATATAGTACTTGTGCCAAGTACTACTCTTAAGTGCTTTAAATAAAGGCACTTAATACAACCCTTGGAGGCTGGTACTATCATTATCCCCATTTTAAAGGTGGGAAACTGAGGTACAGAATTTACAAGTAACTTGCCCAAAGTCAAACAGTGACAATCAGAGTACAGCTGGGATTTGAACCCAGTTTCCAAAGGCCATGCTAATCATCTTGCTTCTACAAAAAAAATTAGATGTTTATATTCTACGACAACTTTTCATGCTTTAAGTCTGCCTTTAAAAAGGTCTTGGGAAGCGTGCGTAGTGAATACACAATAGTAGATAACCCAAAATTTGCTGAATGAGGAAATCTATTACTGCAAAATTGCCACTATTTATATTCACATATAAATAACACGTTTTCCTCCTACATGTCCTTAAAATCTATTCCATAAAAACGCTAGTGCTCAGATTACTCATCTTCCTTCATACCAAAAATATATTAAGATACTAGTTATGAAACACCTGCTGGATCTGTAGTATCCTTTTTAAAATTATGAAGCATTCTATACTTAGCTTTATAGAAGTCTTTATAAAATCTGACCTTAAAACAAGCATGGATTTTAAATACCTAAAGACAAGTATACACAAAATGCACACCTATAAAATCACAGTTCACCACATCTTTATTCTCTCTAATCCAGCAGTTATCAACTGAAGGTGATTTTGCCCTCAGGGGACATTTGGCAACGTCTAGAGACAGTTTTGGTTTTCACAGCTGGAGGCTGGGGACAGGAATGTGCTACCGGCATCTAGTGGACAAATACTCTGCAATGCACAAGACAGCCCCCTCCAACACCAAAGAATCATCTTGGTCCAAAATGTCAAGCCACATTAATCAAGCCCCTACATAAGACAAGGGGGATTACCCAATTTACACAGCAAGTTCTGATCATTAAAGAGAGCACCAAAACAAGTCAAAACAGAGCCAGCAAAACACTGTTAACAATAACAGGAAATCACCTCCTTGTACCCTCTCCCTCATCTACTTGATTGAAGATATTAAGGAGAGGTAAAGCTAACCCCTTACATGGTTCAGCAGCTCTCCGCTTCCCAAAGTTTTTCTTCGGAAACTAAACATTCTCAACATTTTATAAATACTGCCAAGTAAAAGAAACTGACAGGCATTCCTAAGTGACACAAAATTTGCCCACCAATCAAATAAACTTCAAATGCCACTAGTCTCATTAAATAATCCCAAACTGAGATAAAACGGTGGTCCTTAAACCCCTTGCTTTTTGCATAAAGCAGAATAAAATGGTACAAGTCAATCATAAAGTATTAATATACTATGAAACATTTCTTTAAAAGTCTCCTTTGTGTTCCTGTCAGGATATGTACTCCTCCCCCTTCATTTACCTACTCTAGTCTTCAAGGTCCAGCTCAAACACAGTGCACAGCAACTTCATTCTTTTCCAACTCTTACACTCTGGCATGGCAATAAAACTAAAAGCTCCTTAAGGGAAAGAAAGGGTTTACACTTAATCCTTTCTGTGTCTTTGGAATTAAAAACAACCAACATGGTACACATATAGTTCCTTCAAATCTATGCTTTCTGTCTTAATCTATTATATAGCAGGAGTATTTAACTCTCTCCATGGAAAGAAATGAGGAAAAAACCCCAACATTTTACCTCCTCTTCACTTTCTTTATCTTCATCATCTGAAGACTCTTCTTTGTTTTTCTTTTCCTCTTCATCACTGCTAGATTCATCTGACAGAATTTCAGGACATTTGGTTCGCTTAGCTTTCCTGGACATTCCAGAACTGTTCCGTTCCTTCTTGTTGCCTTTGCTAGAAGTTTTTTTAGATTTTGGCAATGGCTGCATAAAATAAGGATAACATCAATGAGCTATTATATTTCCAAGTCAATCACGTCTTTTTGATAACTACTTCTCAATTCTTCTTGTTCCTGTCTCAAGAAATTTTATTTCCAACCTTAGCAGCTTTACAGAGAATTCATCTTTAACTTCACGTGTCAAATCAACCTTTTTGTCTGCACTACCAACACCCTTTCATTTTTTTAGAACCTTAGGTTCTAGGCAAGAGACTCTTCACATATTTGAAAGAAGTATGTGTTCTACATTCTGATATGGGACTAGAAGCCCAAGTGCACACTGTGTTAAGTTCAGATATTTGTTTATACTTCATCAAGATGATATTTTCAGTTAGACTTGCTATTTATTTCACTCCTACAAGCATTAAAACTGTCACTGCCTTCTTGCTTTAGGGGACCCACTAATCGACCAGGAGGAATCATCCATAAAGGAAATAAAACCTCACTTTACACATCTTGAATTGATGAAACATATAGTTTATATTCATATTACCTATGGGTTCTACTTTCAATAATGCCAGGATTATATTCTCACTGATGATTTTAAATATGCAATAAGTGTTGAGTATGTTAATTATGAAATGAATTAAGAACCACAGAATAAGTGCCCCTGCCATTACTCTGATATTCAATTAAACCATGTATATTTAAAAAGCAGAGATCACATGAGGAAAATAATTTAATTAACTAAAAAATTTAATTTTTAAATGGTTTCTTAGGGGAGTATTTACTAACTTCTGAAATTGAAAACTATAAAATAACCTTGCATAAAGGATCTGAAAAGACTAAGGAATTAAAATTATTTACTTCTAAAATCATGGGCATCTTTTGTCTTTATTTTTGCCTATGTTATTTTCTACAATAAGGAAAATTCTGTAACGTAACCTTAAGATACGTGATTGTGTAAATGTTACTGGTAACTCTAAGCATGTCTCATGAAACTAGCAGAACCACAGGTCCCTTCTCTTCCAGGAAATTTCAGTCTTAGGGGTCAATGTTACCTGTACAAAAATTAAGAAAAGGTGGCTGCTTTGTGTAATGTGGCATTTTCAGGCTATCTACAACCCACAGGACAGCCTCTAGCTTGCCCAAACGACCTACCCTTCTCTAAAGACAGACTGGGAAACAGCCAATCTAGGTACCTCCAGAAAATAAGTCAGTGGACCAAAGATATTTCTCAGAGAGGTTCTCCACAAGAGACCTCCTAGAATGTATACAGATAACCTTGTTATGTGAACTACTGCCATTACCACCTATTACCAGGAACCAAATCCATCTGGATAAATTCTTTGATATGCTTGTTTGGAGAAAAGGTAACTCACCGTCCAAACTCTCACTACTCACTAAATGAAATCCAAGACATGAATATATTTGAAAAATGTGATATCCCTATGTCAGCTCAGAAACCAGATGCAGGTTATAAGGATATAATCTGTATGTGAAATCAGTAAGATGAGGACTGGAATGGGTGCTAGATAAATTTATACAAGAAAGTGAAAGAATGTTGCATCATTCAAGAAACCCATCAAGAAAATGCAACTTCTAAAAATAAACGAAGAGACTTTCATTTTTAAAAAGTAATAATATATAAATGCCTTAGAGCTTTCCTATACTGGTTCTAAAAATAGCTGAATCTATTAATCAGAATCCAATGTCAAGAGCATCATCCCCTTTTGGAAACAAAATCTGATTAACAGTCAAACTAGAAATACAAAAAGATAGTAAAACAATGTTAAATCAATAATTTTAAGACTATCCTAGAGCAGAAAAAATTAGTATTAATGACTTTATAGTGTTTTCCTCAAATGATGGAAGCATATGGTAGCACAGAAAATAGCTTGAGATTGATACCATCAGACTAAGGAGTAATCATCACAGAATCAGATATGAAAAATGGATGTAAGAGTAAGATTCCATAAAAAAGGATAAAACAGTGGTGCTCAAAGTCTGGTTCATGGAACCTGCGGTTTCCTGAGACCTTTCCAGAACTCCAAAAGGTCAGAACTATTTTCATAATAATACCAAGGCATTATTTATTCACTCTTTTCACTGCGTTGACATTTGTAGTAATTGTGCAAAAAGCAAAGGTGGGTAAACCTACTGGTACCTTATCGAGATGGAGGCAGCAAACTGTGTTTGTAGTCATTATATTCCTCACAACCACACACCAGTTCTTGATGAAACAGTAAATACTGTGTTAACTCTCAACCTTTGAGTACATGTCTTTATAACATCTGTATAACAAAATCGGAGGTACACACAGAGTACTTTGGCTACATAAGGAAGTTCACTGATCTCCTCAAAGAAAAGCACTTGCACAACTGAGCAGTGAACTAAGCTACCTTTTTTCATGGAATATCATTTTTAAAAGAATAATTAAAAAACTATGCCTATTCAGACTTAGGTATTTGACAGACATAGTCTCAGAAATAAATGTGAGCCTGTCACCTCAAAAGAAACCTGACAGTATGTATTGCCAATGATAAATTTCAAAATTTCAAGTGAAAATTAAAATTTTGGAAAGTTCACATCCACTATCATGGAACTGAGCCTCCCAATACCTAAAGATATTTTTTTCTGATGAGACAAAGGTTATATTAATGAATGTGACTTTTTGACAGTGTTCAATGAAATGCGCCAGCATTTGGAAGATATGCATAATTCAGGGAACCAACATTTTCCAAATGGAGAGTGCATATTACAAAATATGCATAGGTAAAAGGTCCAAGTTTATTAACATGGTTTTAGATACATTACAACTAACCTTTAAGAACCTCCCCACTGTGGAGTTTTGGTGTTATATCAAAGGAGACTATCCATAATTAACTGAAAGGGTTTTTAAAATATCCTTCCTTTTTCTAGATACACAGCTGTGTGTGGCTGGATTTTCTTCATGTACTTCAAGCAAATCAATACATTGCAACAGAAGGAAATGCAGAAGCAAATGAGAAGAGAGCTGTCTTCTCTTAAGACAGACATAAACAGATTTGCAAAAACAGAAGGCCGTTCTTCTCATTAAAATTTTGTATAGTTATTTTTCATACAGATATTACTTTTGTTAACATGTAGTGAGCCTGTTATTTTAGAACTTTTCAGTTTTAATTCAGAATACAGTAAATATCAAAATAACCCACATAAACAAAAGCTCTTGAGGCCCTCATTGATTTTAAAAGGGTAATGGGGTCTTGAGACTAACACACTTGAAAATCACTGAGGAAATGTTGAATATAAACATATCCCTCATATCTCAGGCAACTTAGTAACTGCTTCTGGGGAAATAGTGTTCAAACTCATCTTTTAAATAAATCAACTAGAACCCCTCCTCCCCCATTACCATATGCCTTCAGTTTGTGGCTGTATGACAAAAATATCCTTAAGTATCACTATCCAGCTAATGGTCAACAGGACCAAGAGCAGACAAAAATAAAGTCCCAGAGCTATTTTCTGATTTCTAATCTTAATGCCCTTCTCCCCTCACTGATGGTGTTCCCCTGAACTCCTAGGCCCTCTAGATCTCTTCCCAATTTCTTTCCTATCAAAATGAAAAAATATGAAAATATTTGCTAAAAGATTGAAAACAAACTGAAAATGCAAGGTCATATAATTAACACTTCAATAAACATTTTAACTCAGTGATGTCCTTTGTTACTGTTGAACAATCAGGGCAAACCTAATCCAGGTTTTAGAAGAGTAGGGAAAACTGTAAGACTTCTACTTCCCTGTCCAGCTCCTGGGCTCTCTTGATGATTCTGGAAATACAGTCCAAGAAACTTCAAAGAGCCAGCTTTTTTCTGTCACTTTCTCATAACCTTATTCCAGTACCTAGTAAATATCCAGCTTTAATACACCATCTTGCCTTTCCTGATCTGATTATAGGTCGCACACTCTCCCTCACCAGCCCAACACCTCACCCTCAGCTCAACCTGTTTCTGTCCTTCAAGTGCCTTCTATATACATAACTCTGGATACTTCCTTTGTATTTCTGTCCCATTTGACATTTAGTTAACAATTATTTTTCTTAATCTTACATCCTTTACATCTGATAAGGGAGAACACATCCGTATGCCTTCTCTGTTATTTCTGTCATGAAATTGTTGCAGATATATCAACGGAAGGCATATTCTTTGAATGTAAAAGATATTACTGAATGTTGACAGCAATGCTAATTAAAATGTTCCAGAAAAAAAGAGAATGGAGACACTACAAATAACTGATTTGTTACTGAAATAGTAAAAAGTGATCCTCACTTTGCCAGAAGGCTTTGGATGCATTAAGAAATTCAAGATCCTTTTCACCAGTTCACTATTTACACCTGATCGCTCCAAATCAAGAACCTCGCAGATGCTCTTTAACATGGCATTTCTAAATCTGAAACAGAAAATGGAAGAAACCAATGTGATTATGTAGGAAAGTTTATAAACATTCTCCACAATATAAAGATAATAGCTAACCAAACTGGCTCAGCCACAAATATTAAGAAAACAGCCAATGTTTCTCTGAATCTTAGAAGTACTCCCGATAATCTTGACTACTGCACAAAATACAACCAGATGTAATTATTAATAAATGGAAAACATCATTTACCAATTAAGTCTTAAAGGTGGTATGAAAATAAATTCACTTAGTTCACTGAAATATAACCTAAAGTTTTCAATACTATAAAATTCACAGACTTGTTAATTCTTCTGGCTGGTGACTGATTAAACAACACATTTTCCCGAGTATTCCTACTGACAATGTCTCAAAGAAGGTATAGGTAATGACCTTTAATACTTAGAGTTTTTAAACTACAAGTGACTTAACAAACAAAAACTCTTATAAGAATATATCATCACATTAAAAAAAATTTTTTTAAAGAATATATCATCTTGTTTGCATTAGAATGGAAATGATTTCTATCAAGTTGATTAACTTCAAAATAGTTTAAGTGGTACCTATAAGTGGGAGAACAGAGTGGCTGGCAGGGAACAGGAATGGAAGAGTTTTCACTACATTTCCTTTGGACCTCCTGAATTTTGGACTGTGTGAATGATTTACCTGTATCATTCTTCTAAGAAACAAAAATGTCTTTTGAGTTTTCAATAATCTTGACAGCCGCTATTTATCAGAAATAGTTAATACTTTATGATGACATGCTCTTGGAATTTAAAGCAAAGAATCGTCAGTCTACTGAAAATGTAAGGGCAGTTATATTTAAATGTTTAAAATTAAGTGTGAAGCACATTAACTATGATATTTATAAAAATAACTTACTTTTTCAACATTTCTTCCTTCTTTTTATATTGGATACTTCCTTTTTCAAATGGAAATCCACTGAACTGACCCACATTCTTCTTTAATGAGGACACCTGAAAATGTTTCTCCTATTATTAATGCTACTATTTATTACCCAGTAATGTACACAAGAAAAATTTCAAAGCCAACACCTTATTTTCACACCTGTCTCCACACTACAATATTGGTGTATTCAACATTTTTTCTTCACATTGGAAAACTGTATTTGCTACTAAAATATTAACATTATAAAGTGTTCAAACTCAATTCTTTGAAAATAACAATTTGAATTGAAATGAATTTCATCTGGGAATTTTTACTAGTAATTATAAAACCACAACTAAATGTTACCTGACAGCACCAGGGAATGTGGAAAGTTACTAAAAGGACAGCCTACTCCCTGGCGATCCAGTGGCTAGGGCTCCGTGCTCTCACTGCCAAGGGCCCGGGTTCAGTCCCCGGTCAGGGAACTAATATCCCCCAAGCCGTGCGGTGTGGCCAAAATAAATAAATAACATTAAAAAATAAATGACGTCCTTTCCTTAAATAATACAAGTTGCTAGTAATATTTCTTATTTTCCAACAGAAAGTCAGGGATTGATTCTTTAAAAAGAACAGAGCACCTCCAAAAGTTAATACCATTTAGCAGTAATGGGACTTGTGTAGATTAGATTGTTGTCAGGGTCGACTGAGGTAACACACATGAAAATAAATTTTACCATGCTTCAGACAGTCAAACAATGTCAAACTTTACTTTGTCCACTCACAGCTCAAAGTCTCCTCACTTATATGAAATACTGAAGTTGTGTGTACAGTATAGTAATTCAGTAAATGAAACACTGATTTATTCTAACACTGGCAAAAAATTACCACCTAATTTAACAGATATTTCCTCAAAATGAGATACAATATGCTGTAATCATTTATTTCTGAATGGTTAGAAACATCCAAAAAAGGGAGGTCCCTCGTGGTCCAGCGGTTAGACTTCGTGCTCCCAATACAGGGTGCCTGGGTTTGATCCCTGGTCAGGGAACTAGATCCTGCGTGCCACAACTAAGACCCAGCACAGCCAAATAAATGAATAAATATAAATTAATTTTTTAAAAATCCAAAAAACAGATTTCTTCTAATACAGTTAAAAATCACTAAAATCATCATAATTTTGATTTCACAATGTGAAATTTTAGTTTGCCTTAAAAACAACTACAGTATGAAGAGCCCTGGATGTTAAAATACTAATGGCTAATATCCAGCTACATGTCCTGTGATAAGTCATTCAACTGTGTGTCAGCTGGCTCACTTGTATGGTATGGAGATTGATCTAGTTGATTGCTTAAGTCCTTTCCAGAACTAAAATTATGCTTCCATTGTGAAGTATTTTAACACATAAGTATACTACTAGGTAAAAGGTATAAAAAAGGTCTTACTGTGCCTGGTCTGTTGTAAAGCAGTTTATGTAGATTTCTAAGTTCATCCGTTTTCTTCTTACTCAGAAAAAAATGTATCCTTTCAATTTCACAAAGTTTCTGCCCCTTTCCTAGGAAAAAATACCATGTTAAAGTTAAATACCCATTATGTGTTAGAACATTTAATTTAATGAGAATTGTTTTTTACAGCATAATTTACATATAACTTGTTCTAATAGGGCAAATTAAATAGAATTACACCAGTTATATATTGCTACTTAGTAAACACTAAAAACTAATAAGCACTGCTATCCATCATTTTGTACATTTAGGCGTTTTCACTATAAAATGAAAGGAACATAAACTCACCTTGTGCAATTGTAAATGGCTCTCTTTGCAAGGAAGAGACTTGCATTGTCAACCTCTCTACTTTTTTCTTTTCCCTCTTGCCTTCCACGATGAGACTCTTTTCTAGAAATCAATTTAATACTTCTTAAATAACAAAAAGCTTAAAGAAGGTATTAACTTTATTACATAAACATAAACTCTTCTCCTGAGCATGATTTTGAGAAGTAAATGATACAACAGAGATGAAAATACGTGATAAGTTAATAGCGTCGCTGAAGTTTTTTAAAAGTAACATTTTACTTACCTGGCAACCCCACAGGGGAACCAGTTTTTAAAAAAAAAATCAGAAAGCAAACAAACTTCTATCCAGCTACAATTATTGCTATGGAAGTCCAGTCACTTTATTTGTGAAAAATCACCAAGGTACTCATTAAACCTACGATTTGACTAGACATAATTCTATTAATTGGGATTCCATTTACCATACATCAGAAAACAGCAAGTTTAGATTGAGATTTTAAGAACTTCAAGAGATATTCAGGGCAAAGCAATAATTTAGTAAGCTGACAGAAGAAAAGCAACAGTAAGGCAGAGCAGCCTGGAGTTACTATGGCTAGGGTAAAATTCTACAAGTTTACATTTAAGGCAATCAATTGGGAGGGCATTACTTTGTAGTTCAATAAATGATGTTCATAATAATGGTCATAAAACCCTGTAAAAAAGTTTTGCAATGTTTAGTCCGTACCGCTTTTTTTTTCCTAAGCTAGGTAATATATATATTTTACAATTTAAACATTATGCTGGATTTTCTTTTTTTTATTTTTGGCTGTGTTAGGTCTTCACTGCTGCGCACAGGCTCTCTCTAGTTGCGGTGCGCAGGCTTCTCATTGCGGTGGCTTCTCTTGTGGCGGAGCACGGGCTCTAGGCCCACGGGCTTCAGTAGTTGTGGCTCGCAGGCTCAGTAGTTGTAGCACACGAGCTTAGCTGCTCTGAGGCATGTGGGATCTTCCTGGACCAGGGCTCGAGCCTGTGTCCCCTGCACTGGCAGGCAGATTCTTAACCACTGAGCCACCAGGGTAGTCCCTAGGCTGGATTTTCTAAAACCCACTTACTTTCTGACTGAGATAAAGTCAGATAAATAAGAGGACACTATAGATTGCTGGAAGTGCTTCCACTCATTCACCTGCATGCCTATTTTGTGCCAAGTTGCACTAGATACTAAGGAGGCATCAATAGATTAAGAAACTGAATATTTCTTGAAAGAGATCATGTCTACTGGGGTCCGTGAGACACAAATATACTCCAAAGTAGATGATAACACACTTTAAGAAAGATATAATTGAAAGTTCTCTGAGTTGATAAAAGAGTAATTCTTTTTCGATTATGGAAAAAGGACCAAAACACTGGATCTGGCTTTGAAGGACAGGTAAGATTTGGAGACGTAAGGATCTGCCCATAAAGAATTAGTAAAAAGAAAGGGATTCCAGCAGGTGTATGCTGGCAATGGTGTGCGGCAAGGAAAGAAAGCACCCTAAACCAACGCTGGTGACCACTTCGCTTCCTTTCCCTGAGTGATGTAAGCCCTTTGCTTGCTGCTGATTACCATCTATAAGCTGATGACATTCCTGGTCTACCTCCAGTCCAGAGCCTTCTCCTGAGCTTCAGGCTGTCAACTGAACAGCTCCACTTCATGTCCTACAGGCACCAAACTCAAGGCATCCGAAACAGAAGTCATAATCATCTCCAAACTCACTCACCTTCATGAATTCTACCTTTCAGAAAATGGCAGTATTATCCACCCAGCTGCCAAAGACAGAAACCTAGGGGTCATCTTTTACAAGGCATCTCCTACCGCCCTTCCCCTCACTCCCCAAACCACTGCCAAGCTAAGTCAATTCACCCCCTTACTTGGCACAAATTTCAGTGTCTTGTTTCTATGATGCCTCAGTAGTAGAGTTAAATTTTCAGGGCCAAGTAGGATAAAAACATCCACAATTTCGACTGCTCCACAAACACCTCACATGAGGAAAAGGAGAACAATAATAAATTAGGACAACTATAGAACTGCCTGGGGCTATTTTTTTTTTAATTTTCATGTTAAAAAAAAAATCACAATTTAAACTGCCATCCATCTCCCTAGCATTACTGTACCGGTCATTTACAGAATTTTTACATGACTTCTGTAATTTCTTCCTGATGTGAAGAAATTCATCATCTCGGTGGTATCCAAAACCAAAAATTCGAGGAAAAAGCGCTGAGAAAGTCTCGGACTAGTAGTGAGATACTGCGGCCAATTTCCAGTTATTATATCATGAATAATTTAAAAATAATTCATATTTTTCCTAAGCGTTTTTGTACTTAAACGTGGACATGCTTCCCCTTAGAGCACATACCACTTTAGACAAACAAAAGGCACACCGTGTAATCTCAACCCAGATTGTATTTATAAAAAGTGCTGACGGTGGACTGGTTTACACTTAAAAAAAAAAAAAAATTGACAGTGAAACCTGGGTTTGGGACGAAATCCTCAAACCTCTTCCCAAGTTTGGTTGAGCGGTAGTCAAATATTAAACAAACCTAGATTGGGCTAACACCACGAGAGAAGGATAAGATCTGTGACACGGAGCTTTAAGTGGTTAGAAACATTTTAGGAAGCGGGCACACCTAAGGGGCACTGCCCCATGCATCCTGGATAAACTGACGCAGCATACCACTCAATTCTCTAAGGCTCCTCGGTTTCGTGCGTCCAAATAGGCTACTACCGCTCTCTCTCAACACCAAAACTGAGACAGCTCTGAGCTCTCATTTAACTTTCACAATTCACTGCTTTCGTATTTAACTACTTTCTAAGGGAGCAACAGCTTTCACCGGTGTTTCCCCGTGAAAGTAACTCCCCTAAGCCTTTGAAAAGAACGTCTGCTGAAGTTCGGCAAATAAATTAAAACTATTAAAATATTTCCAAGACTCGTATTAATAACTTTTTCAAGTCTTAATATATGATTTCAGTTAGGACCCTACAATAACTTCAAAAGGCAAAGGACGTGTACTTAAATTAGCAAAAACAAAACATTACCTTAGGAACTCCCAAGGCTAGCAGTTTTAAAAAAACAGATCTGAAACTTACAAACTTCCTGTCAAATGATAAAATGTTATGAACTTCTCTGTTGCTGGCGAGAAGTAAACTGCACTGCAAAGTAGTAACAACGGAACGAGTAATTTTTTTTAAATTGGAATTCCCAAAGTTATTTTCTCTGCTACTGCTCAACACGAAAAACCCTAATTCCGCAAACATTCCTACTGAAAATCACTCCGATTTAGCGTCTCTAAGCGCAAAAACAGCCAGAAAACCGTTTTCGGGAAAATCGATCACTAGCAACGAGACTTCCTCCCCACCTTTCTCTTCCTCTTCCTCCTCCTCCTCGTCGTCCTCGTCCTCCTCTTCACTTTCTTCTCTCGGGCCGGGCATTTCGGGCTCTTTCTCGGACGCGGGCTGGGCGGGGGCTCCCTCTCCCTCCGCAGCAGGGCCGGAGGAGGACATGCTGTGGACCTGCGAGCGGGGAGGAAGCCACACGTCTCGGTCCCCTCGCCCCCGGCTGGAAGGACGCGGCGGCTCCAGCCGGCCGCCCCCGGGAGCCGCGGGAAACCTGACCGCAAAGTTGCCTCCCAGCGTAGCCGGGTCTGCTGCTCTCACTCCCCGGGGGCGGCTTCCCTCTTGCCCCGCAGGCAGTCCGGCCGTCCTGAGGCGGGAAAGCGCGGGCGCCTAGCCGCCCCTCCCACCGCCCGGCCCGCGCCGCCGGCCGCCCCGCGTCCCCTCCCCCGCCCCAGGCCGCCGTCCAAATGGCCGCGGCGGTGCGGGCGGGCCCCGCGCGCCCTCTCGGCCTGTCCTTCGCCAACGCGGCCCTCACCACGGGTCCCGGCCGCCGCGGGCCTGGCGCGCGAGGGCACGAAGACGCTCCGGGCGGTGGCGACGGGCACCGAGGAGGACGCGCGCGGACTGCTCGCTGGCGTGACGCTTGCGCCGCTCTCTCGAATGCCCAGAATCAACAAGATTTTCAAAATGGCGGTTCGGGAAGGAAAGCGGGAATGCGGCGGCCAATCAGGGCCGTGAGCTGGGAGTTGGCGCGCGCGGAGTGGGGGAGGCGGGGCGGGCCGGCGCCTCTGTGGGAAGCCCCGGCGGGCTAGGCTGGGGCGGGGGCGCGAGGGTAGCCCTGGCCGCGGGCGCAGGGGCCGCGCGCTCCCAGGCGGCCCCCGGCGGCGTCCGGCGTCTGGTCGGCGTTCTGCCTGAAAAGCGGACAGGCCGCTTCCCGGGCGGCGGGCGGGAGCGGGCGCGGGACCGGCGAGGCGGCGCCGAGCGGAAGAACGCTAGAGGGCCTGCATGTGTATTGTCTCCGTGGCTCGTTCCCGGAAAAGAGGAGCGGCCGCGGGTCCGCGAGGGGGCGGGCGGAGGGTGGTGAAGAAGTTTACATCCCGTGAAGTCGCTGCTACAGTATTTCCCAGAGGTTGAGGGGAATAACTAAGTGAGCGATCTCATTTGGGTCCCAGAGATCACGCTGGTGATGACTTCCGAATCTGCTGTATTTCGGAGGACCCCGTCGCTTGTAAGGTGCACCGCAAGGGAAAAGCCCCTACCACGTTGAAAATTCACAGTCACCGGAGAGAAAAAGATTTCCAGACCTGTAAATGTAGGGGGAAATCATGTGTGTTAGTTATAATAGAGGAAATACGGTATCACCCAGTCCAGGCTCTTCTCCCAGAGTTTAGGCCAGCTCCGCAGAATCCTTTAAAACTCAACGTTTAAAAAAGTGAACACATTGCTCCCATACCCTTGAGTTTTCGGGCTTGCAGGTCGAAACCCTAGCAATAAACTCATCTTTTGGCTTCGTTTAAAAAAAAACAAAACACAACACAGTGGTTTCCCCCGCCCAAATGCTCCCCCTTACTGTATTTGATTCCCTTCATTCCCGCCCCCCCACCCCGAAGTCCTCAACCACTGTCTGCCCACAGGATCCTTTTACTGGATGAATTTAACAGAAATATGATCAGTTAAATTTCCCTGAATGGACTCCGGTTTGTAAGGCAAAAGTTAGACATTTTCTTTGAATCTTCTTTTTTCCTTTTGTGCCCGTACTGAAAACATAAGCAAATCCTGTCACTTATACTCTCAAATTTAAAACCGTTTTTCACTCTACTGATGTCACTCAGCTCCTGTCCACTCTGTTGCTTGGATTTGGACATAGTCCCTCACTGGTCAAGTGGCTTCCACATTGCTAGCCCCACCTCCTACTAATCACGTAGCAGCCAAGGTGATTTGTTTGTATTTTTGTTTTAATTATCAGATTGGGTACTCGCTTGCTTAAGACTCTCCAATGATTCCCCATCATACTTGGAATAAAATTCAAAATACTTATGGTTGTCCACCAAAGAAAAATGCACAACCTAAAAGTTGCGAGTTACTTTTTTTTTTTTTTAATAAATTTATTTTTGGCTGCATTGGGTCTTCATTGCTGTGCCCGAGCTTTTCTCTAGTTGTGGCGAGCAGGGGCTACTCTTCGTCGTGGTGCACCGGCTTCTCATTGCACTGGCTTCTCTCGTTGCAGAGCACGAGTTCTAGGCACGTGGGCTTCCGTAGTTGTGGCACGCGGACTCAGTAGTTGTGGCTCGCGGGCTCTGGAGCGCAAGCTCAGTAGTTATGGTGCACGAGCTTAGTTGCTCCACGGCATGTGGGATCTTCCCAGACCAGGGCTCAAACCTGTGTCCCTTGCATTGGCAGGCAGATTCTCAACCACTGTGCCACCAGGGAAGCCTCGAGTTTTATTCAGGGAACTTACTGAGGACTATGGCCTGGGAGACAGCCTCTCAGATCGCTCTGAGGAACTGCTCTGAATAAGTAAGGGAAGAGCCAGGATATATAGGAGTTTTTGCTGAACGAAACCCACAAAACAACAACAACAAAACCCAAACAAAAACATGTAGTCAAACATCAAAAGATTACTGCTAATCACAAAAAAAAGATATCTCAAGTTAATGATTTTACTGCTTTTCTATGAATGGGAAGATGCAAGAGATTGGGCTCATTGGAAATCATTCCTTAGAAATGCATCTCTTTTTTAAAAATAAATAAATTATTTATTTTATTTTTGGCTGCATTGGGTCTTTGTTGCTGCATGCAGGCTTTCTCTAGTTGCAGTGAGTGAGAAATAAACTTCTGCTAAACAAAATTGTTTAACTGCTGTTAAATAAACTTTTGCCAAAAGAACCTGTCTCATCCTAATATACCATCACATCACAATAAACAAAAAATGCTCTGAATCTTCATAATAAGAGTTTATTTTGGTTTGCATGCATTTGGCAAATCCCTATTGATCACTTACTATGCGTCAGGCCCTGCTTTAGGTGCCAAGAATACTGTGATGAACAAGACAAAGTCCCTGCAGCCACAAGGAGTATACATTTTAGTGGGGAAGACAGACAATAAGCAACTAAAATTTTCAGATAGTGATAAATGCAACAAAAGAATCAAAGACCTTACTTCTTTTTTGTTGTTGTTATAAATTTATTTATTTTTATTTTTTATTTTTGGCTGCATTGGGTCTTTGTGGCTGCCCGCGGGCTTTCTCTAGTTGCGGTGAGCAGGGGCTACTCTTCGATGCGGTGCGCGGGTTTCTCATTGCGGTGGCTACTCTTGTTGCAGAGCACCGGCTCTAGGCACATGGGCTTCAGTAGTTGTGGCACGCAGGCTCAGTAGTTGTGGCACACGGGCTCTAGAGCGCAGGCTCATTAGTTGTGGTACACAGGCTTAGTTGCTCCGCAGCACGTGGGATCTTCCTGCACCAGGGCTCGAACCCGTGTCCCCTGCATTGGCAGGCAGATTCTTAACCACTGCGCCACCAGGGAAGTCCTTAGAAATGCATCTTAACTATCTAGGGCCAGTATCCTGTTTTTCTCTGTCCTGAATTCCCCTCAGGGTGCAGTGGCTGATGGCTTGATGGTGGTAACATTTGCTGTTTACTGGAATGACAGGCAACATTCTTTGTTTACTGAAATGGCAGGCAACAATTTTTTTTTTGTCCACATGGTTTATAAGGTCCTACATCATCCAGTTGCTGACAATCTTGATTTCATCTCTCTGACACTCTTGGCTGTTTCAGCCACACATACCTTTGATGTTCCCCCATAAAGCCAAGCTCACCCCTACCTTTGGGCTCTCCACCTTTTTTCTGCCAGGACTGCTTTTCCCTCAGAATCTTCAAGTGATTTGTACCTTCACATCATTTAGCTCTATGCTCAAGTGCTTCTTCTATCCCAATAGCATCACTATTCCCTTTCCATTCTTTTTCAGTCATTCACTTATTCATTCAAAAATATTTATTGAGGGGCTTCCCTGGTGGCGCAGTGGTTAAGAATCTGCCTGCCAGTGCAGGGGACACAGGTTCGAGCCCTGGTCCGGGAAGATACCACATGCCGTGGAGCAGCTAAGCCTGTGCGCCATGACTGCTGAGCCTGTGCTCTGGAGCCCACGAGCCACAACTGCTGAGCCCACGTGCCACAACTACTGAAGCCCGCGCGCCTAGAGCCTGTGCTCTGCAATAAGACAAGCCACCAGAATGAGAAGCCTGCTCACCGCAACGAAGAGTAGCCCCTGCTCTCCGCAACTAGAGAAAGCCCACGCGCAGCAACAAAGACCCAACACAGCCAAAAATAAATAAATAAAATAAAATTAATTAATTTAAAAAAAATATTTATTGAGCACCTACTCTCTGCCTGTCACTAGGACTAAGTCCCTGCCATCTTCAAGTTTACATTCTAGTTGAGACAGTGAACAAACAAGTGAATTTATTGTATGACAAATAGCTATGAAAGTAAAGCAGGTTAAAGGAGATAGGAAGGACCAGTAGGATGGATGGGATTTTATTTTACATATTTGATAATTAAGGAAGATCTTGTTAATAAGATGGCATTTGAAAAGAGATCTTAAGTAAATGAGAGCAGTGGAGAAAGACTAGATATATTCTAAAGAATTCTCTAGAGTACTGAATTTGGGTTATGATGACCTTGGGTTTTTGGTTCAATAACCAGAAGAGAGTATGTATTTGCTGAGATGAGGAAGACCTCAGGGGTTGGGGGAGGGTGCGGGCTTTTATTAGGGGAGGGGCAAGGAGTAGTGGAGAGGGAAGTCAGTTATTTTTTAGGCCTGTTAGATCTGAGATTCCTGCTAACATCCAAATGGAGATTCAGGCTAGGCAGTTGGATACGAAAGTCTGCCATTCAGGTGAAACTCTAGCCCAAGATATAGATGTAGGAGTTGTCAACACGTAGTAGATGGTATTTAAAGCTCTGAGCCTGGAGGAGCACACTAACAGAGTGAACATCAGCAGAGGTGAGGAGAGGGTCAAGATTGTACCCTGGAGCTCACCAGTGTTTAGAGGTTCAGGAGAGGAAGTGGAACCAGCCAAGGAGACGACAAGGAGCAACTGAACCCAGTGAAGTGGGAGGAAAATCAAGCGAAAATGTTGAGCTTCAGAAGCTAAGTGATTAAGAAGTATCTAAGCTGAGAGAGCGATCAGCTGGGTCAAAGCTACTAAAAGGTCAGGTGAGATAAGCACTCAGAATTGACCGCTGGGTATAAGAATGATGAGTTATCAGCGGCACTGACAAGAGTTGTTTCTCTGCAGTGGTGAGTATGAAGGTGCCAGGAGTGGGGTTAGAGAGAGACAGGTAGGTAAGGAATGGAATCAGACACTTTCCAGAAATTTTACTATTTCGGGGGAGCAGAAAAATGGAGCAGTAACTCAAAGAGAGTTTGGTTCTTTTTTTTTTTTTATCAAGTTATTTTATTCATTTATTTTTGGATGCGTTGGGTCTTGGTTGCTGCGCACGGGCTTTCTCTAGTTGCAGCGAAAGGGGGCTACTCTTCATTGTGGTGCACGGGCTTCTCATTGCTGTGGCTTCTCTTGTTGCGGAGCATGCGTCCTAGGCGTGCGGACTTCAGTAGTTGTGGCACGTGGGCTAGTAGTTGTGGCTCGTGGGCTCTAGAGCGCAGGCTCAGTAGTTGTGGCGCACGGGTTTAGTTGCTCCACGGCATGTGGGATCTTCCTGGACCAGGGCTCAAACCCATGTCCCCTGCATTGGCAGGCAGATTCTTAACCACTGCGCCACCAGGGAAGACCTGGGAGTTTGGTTCTTAAGTAGGGAGATATTACTGTATGTTTATGTGATGATGGAAATGAATCAGTAGGGAGGGGGAAATTGGTGATGAAAGAGAAGGAGGGGACAATAGCTGGAGCTGACCTAAAGTTGGTATGTCAAGTTGGGCTCTGTAAGCAGATGCTGAAACAGAATCTGGGGTGTCAGATATTGATTAGGAATCAGTACCTGTGAAAGGAAGGGGGAGAAAGCAAGAGTGGGCAGAGGAAGAGGTCAAACTGCAAAGCAGAACTGGCCAAGCTTCAGCCAACTCCATGGGGAGTTCTGGAGTGAGTACAGCTCTTCAGAGTGTCCTGCGTGGCTGAGCTTTTATACCCCCGCCTTGCCCAGTCACTGCATGCAAGCTGCTCCAGGAAGGGCATGACCTGGGATGAGGTTGACCACAGATGGGGCAGCCGCTGAACAAGCTGACCATGGAGGCTGTCTGCTGACTGCGGGCTCTGCAGCTGAGCAACAGGTCCTTCCTTGAAGGGGGATCTAGGTGACACATCTTCATGTCTACATGGGAGATGAGAGGCAACGGAACCTAGTACACAAGTGGAGGAGCTGTCCTTAGGACAATTTCTACGTAGTAGCAGAAGGGAAGACAGAGGATACGGCTTTAGACAGTGGGTGGGGTTGGCAGATTTGTGGGAACTTCAGAAGTTCTTATTCCTTTGAACTTCTCAGTGAAATCAGGAGCAAAATCATTGACTGTCAGTGTGGGAGAGGACAGTTGGAGGTTTCAGGAGAGAGGAATGTGTGCTAGTCATATAGGAGAATGGGAGACGAGTGGACAAGAGAATGTAGTAGGGTTGCCAGGCAGCGGCAAGGAGGACCAATTGAGGTTAGTGGCCATGAAGTCAAAGTGAGAACAGTCAGGATTATTGTTGTTCTGCAGCCATATTCAGCTACTAGGATTAGGTATAAAGGTGGCAAATAATTGGATTTAACCAGGTTGGCCTTTTTTCAGACAAGTATGAAGAGAGGAGAGAAGGGTGAGTTGAAGATATGGGTGCGACAATGAACATAATGATGGAGCATAGAATAGGAGTTGAGTAGGGAGGAAAGTAACAATGTGAGAGGGATGAGACATGGTGAAAATAGGGCAAGATTAAGAAGTAAGGTCTTGGACTTCCCTGGTGGCAAGTGGTTAAGAATTCGCCTGCCAAGGCAGGCGACACGGGTTTGAGCCCTGGTCCGGGAAGATCCCACATGCCGGGGAGCAACTAAGCCCATGTGCCACAACTACTGAGCCTGCGCTCTACAGTCCGTGAGCCACAACTACTGAGCCCTCGTGCCACAACTACGGAAGCCTGTGTGCATAGAGCCTGTGCTCTGCAGCAAGAGAAGCCACTGCAATGAGAAGCCTGTGCACCACAACGAAGAGCAGCCCCCGCCTGCCACAACTAGAGAAAGCCTGCGCACAGCAGCAAAGACCCAATGCAGCCAAAAATAAAAATAAATAAATAAATTTATAACAACAACAACAAAAGAAGTAAGGTCTTTGTTTCTTTTGTTGCATTTATCACTACCTGAAATTTTTAGTTGCTTATTGTCTGTCTTCCCCACTAAAATGTATACTCCTTGTGGCTGCAGGGACTTTGTCTTGTTCATCACAGTATTCTTGGCACCTAAAGCAGGGCCTGACGCATAGTAAGTGATCAATAGGGATTTGCCAAATGCATGCAAACCAAAATAAACTCTTATTATGAAGATTCAGAGCATTTTTTGTTTATTGCGTTGGGACGGTACATTAGGATGAGACAGGTTCTTTTGGCAAAAGTTTATTTAACCGCAGTTAAACAATTTTGTTTAGCAGAAGTTTATTTCTCACTCTATAAAACTCTTGGTCAGTTCAGGCAACTCTGCAGGGCTTCGTTTCCTGTGATTTACTCATTGCCCTAGGCTCCTTTTGGTCTTGTGATCCACCATCACGATATGAGTCCTGAGTGTTCACAGTGTTAGGGGAATAGAGCAAGACACGAACTCATACCAGCTCCTCTAGGGTTCTGCTCATTGGCTAGTGACCAGATGGGTCATGCTACCCCACCTCACTGCAAAGAATCTAGGCAACATGGGGGCACATATGGAACAGTTGGTGAGCTTTGCTCTCTCTGCACAGAGGGGATGATAATTACAACCAAATAAGGTACAGTTGGGATCAACGGGGACCATGCTTAAAAATATTTGTTGGTTTAATTTTGGAAATGTTAAAACCCTGATTCTTAAATTGGTTCCATTTCTGCCTTAAGAAGTTTTTACATCCACTGCACACAGACATCTTATCTTTCTTACACACATATCTATCTTTCCCAGACGACAAGCTTCATGGGCAGGGACCACATCCATGCTTATTATTCTCTCCCAGTCCTTGGCACAGTGCCTAACACAAATACTTCTAAAATATGTGTTTAATTGAAATGCATCCCCTTTTGGTTCTAAGACAGTGGCATGGGTCTGTTGTCTGGATGCCATTTAAAGACCTTCCAGCAATACCAGCTCCGTAAATTAACGTGGCTCGAATAAGCTGATGACCAGATTCTCTTTTAAACCCGGTCATAAATATAAATATAGTGACACATTTGGTTCTTCTAAAAACAAGATATCATACTCTATTCTGGTAGAGTTAGCCAAAGTATCATATGCAGGTTAGTAATTTGAGATTAGGTTTGAAAATATGTGAATGCAACGATATCCAGTTGGTTGATAAATGGGATATTCTAGCTTGGACGATGGCCAGAGAAGACTATTCAAAGTAAGCAGCAGGAGAAGGTGAGGGATATGGTGGTAAGACAATAACAGTTGGAGAACAAAGGATAAGTGGTTACCAAATTTTCACCCTAGAATCTAATTTTGCTCTAAATTTAGCAAATATCATTTGCAACACATTTTATTAATATATCCTTAGCAACTGTTTCATGGAATGAGGCCAAAAAAATAGAGACGACAGAGCTTTGGTATTACTTCCCTTGTTTTCTGTAAAATAAAATCATCTCTGTTGAAAGGGGCTTTTCTACTTATGGACTAACATTGTTTAGATTATATTAAATGCCATCACTGTTGGTAGAATCATAACATCAGAGGCAGAAAAGTGTTTTCCACTACAAGTTGGCTAGAAATCCTCAACATTGTCACAAGATTGTCAAAACAGAGCATTATCTTAAAAAATTGACGTGAAACTCTAAAATATTCCTATGGGGGGATTCACTGGTGGTCCAGTGGTTAGGACTCTGTTCTCTCACTGCTGAGAGCCTGGGTTCAATCCCTGGTTGGGGAACTAAGATCCCACAAGCCAAATGGCCAAAAATAAATAAATATAAAGAAAGAAAGATAATTCCTATTTTGAGTCTATAGACTTCTATAAATAAAATATTTCTTTTTTAAACTTATTCTTCATTTAAAGGAACTAGAGAAAGTTTGGGTGGGTATCTTCCCCATAGGCAGCTTGGGTTTAAAAAATTAAATTTAGAATGAACAGATGTTTGCAAGTTAGGAAAAGAAAAAGGTTTTTCGATGTGGACGCTTGGGCGCCGAGCGGCCGCCAGCCTCTTGCCCCGCTCGGCGCCTCCGGGCTCTGCCTAGGCCCGCGCCGGGGCCCCGCGGCCAACGAAGGACCCCCAGCTCTACGGCTGCCGGGGCCTGCGCACCGGGACCGCCGCGGCCGGCACACCCAGCCAGCCCAGTCTGAGTCTCTGCTGCCTCAACCGGATCCTGAATGTCAAAAAGCAGTGTGTCTGTTGGATGAATTTGAGGACAACGGGAACTTTGGGTGACGCTGGCCCTCAGGACAATACCGCCTATGAAAGACTGGCCGAGGAGACGCTGGACTCCTTAGCAGAGTTTTTTTGAAGACCTTGCAGACAAACCTTACACATTTGAAGACTATGATGTCTCCTTTGGGAGTGGTGTTTTAAGAATTAAACTGGGTGGAGATCTAGGAACGTACGTCATCAACAAGCAGACCACAAACGAGCAAATCTGGTTGTCTTCACCATCCAGTGTCCGCAAGCGTTACGACTGGACTGGGAGAAACTGGGTGTACTCCCACGACGGTGTGTCCCTCCACGAGCTGCTGGCCACAGAGCTGACTCAAGCCTTAAAAACCAAACTGGACTTATGTTCTCTGGCCTGCTCTGGAAAAGGTACTTGCTGCCCAGCCGAATGCTAAAGACAGTGAAAGCTCTAAAGCCAAGACCCCAGCTTCCTTCTGCAGCTGAATGTCTAGTCTTCTCCATTCCTGCTTTTGACGACAGTTGCATTATGTGTAACGGCTCTGTGAAAAGACCGTGTCGCCTCTTGCCCTGCCCCTGAGTTAAGGTTTTTAATTTCCGTAGGTTTCTTTGGATTTATTGTCTGATTTCCTCCCTCCCGTGATAGCCCTTATCTTTCGTAATGTCTGTATGCCCATACCTTTAATATATAACCTCACAACAAAGAAAAAGAAGAAAGACAAATTCCAGGAGGATAAATGAATTGGCTTCACCATTCATTCCCTGAAAGACTTACTACAAAAACTGCATGAAGAGTGACCAACCTTGCCATTCTATCTCAAAATGAGACTCATTAAAGGGAAGCCTAAAACATTCCTACTCCTCTTGAAAGTGTAAACACTTCCAAGCCCTTTAGTATTGAAGCATCAGTGGCAACTCGGGAATTCTGAAACCGAAGACCATTTTCTGTTGGTGCTTTGTGACTGCCCCGGTGTGGCCCGCATGGGGTGACACAGGGAGATGTGGTGCCGTGTCTTCCATATGTGCATATATGTGTACATATGTGTGTACACACATGTATTTTACATATACATTTACATGTGTGTGTACATATATATATTTTAAATTTAAGAGTCAGTATAGAATAAGCTATTGCAACACTGGTCTGAGGATGCAAAAAATCCCCCAAAAGCCATCTCTGTAAGCTCATGGATATAGTATAATAAATGAGGTCATGGAGCTGAGAGGTGCTTGGTAAACTGTGAAAGGCCACATAAATGAAAAGATGTTGGTGTTAATGAAAGGAACACTGGTCTTACACTTGACCCAGCACAAAAGTAGTTGTCTGTCTCTGGGCCAGTTTCTCGAACTCCCTGGACCTCTGTTTCCCCGTGTTAACAGAAAGGGTTAAACTGGATAGAATATAGTCGATTCCCAATTTAGACATTTAGTGGTCCCCTCAGGCAACTTAACAGGCCAGCTTAATTCCCTCTAGTAGAGGAGATGACAGTGAACAGTTTTTTTTAAGCTTGAATTTCAGTTGAATTCATGTTCAAGTAATCATCTTTTATTGTGCCATTACCGTGCTAAGCCTGGGCTGTAGGCTGAATGCTAAGGTGTTGATCCTAACCCCCAATCACAGCCCTCATAAATGAGATTAGTGCCCTTATAAGAGAGACTCCAGAGAGCTCCCTCATCCCTTTCACCATGTGAGGACACAGCAAGAAGACAGCTGTCTATGAACCAGGAAGCAGACCTTCACCAGACGCCCAGTCTGCTGGGGCCTTGATCTTGGACTTCCCAGCCTCCAGAGCTATGAGAAATAAATTTCTGTTTATAAGCCAAAAAAAAAACACCAAAAAAAAAAACCAAAAAGAAAAAGGTTTTTCAAAGATGGTGCTGGGCTTCCCTGCTGGCACAGTGGTTAAGAATCCGCCTGCCAGTGCAGGCAACACGGGTTCAAGCCCTGGTCCGGGAGGATCCCACATGTCGCAGAGCAACTAAGCCCCTGCACCACAACTACTGAGCCTGCGCTCTAGAGCCCATGAGCCACAGCTACTGAGCCCGTGAGCCACAACTACTGAAGCCTGAGAGCCTAGAACCCGTGGTCTGCAACAAGAGGAGCCACTGCAATGAGAAGCCCGTGCACCGCAACGAAGAGCAACCCCAGCTCGATGCAACTAGAGAAAGCCCGCTCGCAGCAACGAAGACCCAACATAGCCAAAAATTAATAAAATAAAATAAATAAATTTAAAAAAGAGATGATGCTGCCTCCTAATAATATTTTTTGGAAAAATACATTTGTTTTGTCTCTGTCTCATCCACATCTCAATCTAATGCAGTGAGTCTCAAGTGGGGGAGGGGGCATTATGCCCCCAGGGGACATTTGGCAATGTCTGGAGACATTTTTGGTCGTCCCAAGTAGGGAGAGGTGCTACTGGCATCTAGTGGGTAGAGGCTTGTGACGCTGCTTAAACATCCTTTAATGCACAAGACAGCCTACACAACAAAGAATTATTTGGTTCAAAACATCAATAGTGCTCAGATTAAGAAATCTTAATCTCATGCAATGTACAGTACTTTCTTTTCCTAGCACTCCACTAAAACTGCTCTCATAAAGACCAGTAATGATCTCCAAATAGGCAATTGAAAGACTTCTTTTGAATACTGCTATACTTTTACTTTATTTCTATGCAGCATTAGGTACTGTTTAGCATCCCCTTCTTTCAAAACCTTTTTCTCTTGACTTGCATGACATTGCTTTCTCTAGGGTCTCCTCCTTTGCTGGCTATCTTGCATCTGTTATCTTCTTAAATGTTAGTGTTCTCCAGGGATCCCCATAGGCCCTTGCTTCTTTCCTTAGACATGATTTTCTTGGGTGATCTCGTCCACACCCCTGGTATCAATGACCTCTAGATGAATAAAATCCAAATCAGTATATTTAACAACTTAGTTTCTCTTTGAGCATCATACTCTTATAATTGCCTATCAGATTTCCTTGCTTAATATCCTATTAATATCTGAAATTCAACATATCACAGCTAAACCCATTCTCTAACAAATCTCTCTTCTTTTTATTTTTATTAATTAACTGATTTATTTATTTTTGGCCACGCTGCGTGGCTTGCAGGATCTTAGTTTCCCGACCAGGGATTGAACCCGGGCCACGGCAGTGAAAGCACCGAGTCCTAACCACTGGACTGCCAGGATATTCCCTCTTATTCATTTATTTATTGGTGAAGTAGAAAAGAATAGCTTTATTGCTTTGCCAGGCAAAGGAGGCCACAGCAGGCTAATGCCCTCCAAACTGTGTCCCGACCTGGAAGGGGTAGTGAAGAGTTTTATAGTAATGGTTCAAGGAGGCGGGCAGGATCAGCTTGTGGACATTCTTCTGATTGGTTGGTGGTGAGGCAGTTGGGAGTCAGCATCATCAACCTGGTTCCAACCAGTCTGGGGTCTGTCTACATGCTTGTGGGCAGCACACAGGTAACTTCTCCCACCTGTGGGGTTTTCGGTATCTGTCAAAGTTCAGGGGGAGATGTGAAGGTGCTGCAGAGGGGTTAAAGGCACAGCACTGCAGAGGCTTCCTGCGACATGGCCACACGGAACTTTAGAAATTGCTCCTCTGGGAGATCTGAGGTGTGTGCAGGCGGTCAAGGTCAACCCTCAGACGTGTCCGCTGGGTCCTGCCTCAGACCCTGGCTCTGTGTTCTGTGTGAAGCACCCCTCTAAGCACTGTCTCCACTGAGAAGTGCTGCCACGACCACTGACAGCCTGGGCAGCTGGTGTCAGGACTTAAACTCAGGTTCTCTCTTTTTTTTTTTTTTTGTGGTGCGCGGGCCTCTCACTGTTGTGGCCTCTCCTGTTGCGGAGCACAGGCTCCGGATGTGCAGGCTCAGCGTCCACGGCTCATGGGCCCAGCCGCTCCGCGGCATGTGGGATCTTCCTGGACCGGGGCACGAACCTGCGTCCCCTGCATCGGCAGGTGGACTCTCAACCACTGTGCCACCAGGGAAGCCCTAAACTCAGGTTCTTTATGTCTTTTTGTAGGCATGTTTTTACATCATGATCCTGACACCTTGTCCTCCTTGACTGGGCATCTGACCAAGTAAGGTCAGTCAGTCCCCTCCGTGGGAATTAGGAATTGAGAGAGAGAATGAAGATAAAAGAGAATCAAGAGAAGGGAAGGAGAGAGAGTCAGGACTGTATTCAATTCCCATTTCAGATTGCTGTCTGTATCCATATGTTTGGCTCCCAGGTGACAGCCCTGTTACCTCTTAAACACTTCCCCTCCCCCCCGACCCCCAAGTTATCTTGACTGCATTTCTATTACCTGCAACCATAGAGTCCTCATTCATACATCGACTGGCTATGAATTCAAGGGTTAGCCCCTTGCCTTGGTTTTCTCTGTAGATCCAGCACTTATGCCAGTAACAGAGTAGATTGTACTATATAGATACAAACTAGATACTGGATACAAAAATATCTGTGAATCAATTAATGAAGAAAGGAGGAAAGGGAGAAAGGAAAGAAGGAAAAAGAGAAGTGTAGAGAGAGTTAAAAAGAAAAGAGGAGGGACTTCCCTGGTGGTGCAGTGGTTAAAAATCCGCCTGCCGGGCTTCCCTGGTGGCGCAGTGGTTGAGAGTCCACCTGCCGATGCAGGGGACAGGGGTTCGTGCCCCGGTCTGGGAAGATCCCACATGCCGCGGAGCAACTGGGCCCGTGAGCCATGGCCGCTGGGCCTGCGCGTCCGGAGCCTGTGCTCCGCGACGGGAGAGGCCACAACAGTGAGAGGCCCGCATACCACAAAAAAATAAAATAAAATAAAAAATCCGCCTGCCTATGCAGGGGATATGGGTTCGAGCCCTGGCCTGGGAAGATCCCACATGCCATAGAGGAACTAAGCCTGTGCACCACAATTACTGAGCCTGCGCTCTAGGGCCCGCGAGCCACAACTACTGAGCCCGTGCACCACAACTTGCAAGCCTGCATGCCTAGAGCCTGTGCTCCGCAACAAGAGAAGCCACCACAATGAGAAGCCTGCGCACTGCAACGAAGACCAAAATAAATAAATTAATTAATTTAAAACAAAAATTTAAAAAGATTAAAAGAGGAGAGGAGAAATAGGAAAGGAAAAATATGAAGGAAAATTGAGGATAGTAGAAATAAGAGGAGAGGGAGAGAGAGAGAGAGAGAGAGAGAATGCAGCAAATGATCTCAAAACAATAACAAGCAAAGCTAGGGGTAAAATGTTTGGCTTTCCTCCTCTGGCTCTGGTCAGCCAGCTTTCCCCCTGGATATTACGTCTGCCCCTGTGCTCTCAGAGTAGAGAGAAGGTCTAGCAGGGAGCCCTGGTACCTCCAAACACCTTAGCACTAGCACTTAAGCTTTCCTTTAGATCTTCTGATTACAGCCCACCATGCTTACATCATAAGGTAATTCAGCTACCGGGGCAGCCACAGGTGTCTAAGACCTAAACTAATCTAGAGAGCATGGCCTAGTACAAGTAGCATGAACTTTGATTTCCGACAGATGGATTGAAATCGAGGCAGGTCATAAGACGATTAGATGGCAGGAGTGAGAGATAATAGGAATAAAACAACTCTCTCAGAAGGAGAGGCGAGCTCCTTCTTTATTGGGGTAGGAGCACACTGGTTTGCTGTCCCAAAGCAGGAAATTTGGAATATGTATATATCAGTGATTCCTGTGTGTCCAATTTTCCTTTAATTTACTCCACTACTCAGTAACAAATCAACATTCTTTTTATCCTTGAACTGTATGAGCTAGAGTTATGTATAAACAAAATATCTTGTAAAAAAACTCAACAAAACCCAACCCCCCAAACATACCATTCTCTCTCTATCTCTAATTTCTATTTACCTCTATTGTTTCTCAATTGTTTCTCACGCTGACTCTCCTCCCTCCCCACGTCCCTTCAGGAAGAGCTCCTCTCTCCAAGGACTTGTGGTGGGGCGGATTTCACAAAGGCATGAGGATCTACATGCTGATACTCATTGACCGTGTCTCCCTTCTAAAGCTCTTCTCTCCATTCCCTCTCATCCCTACCCCCATCCTCATTTTTTTCCCGTCTGTAGGCAGTAGTCTTTCTCAAGCAAAAATCTGATCTCGTCATTACCTTGCCTTAACATTTCAATGTCTCCCCACTGTCTGTGGAATAAAGCGCAATTTTATTTTTATTTTTGTATTATTTTTTTATAAGATGAAGCCATTATTTTGATTTGTTTTGTTTTGTGTTTTGGCCCTGCCATGCTGCTTGCAGGATCTTAGTTCCCCAACCAGAGATTAAACCCGGGCCCCCTGCAGTGGGAGCACGGAGTTCTAACCACTGGACTGCCAGGGAATTCCCTAAGATGCAATTTTAAAACAGGGCCTAGAAGACTCTACATGGTCTGGCCTCTGCTTACCTCTCTAGCCTGCCTCTCCATTCTTCCTCCCAAACACTCCCACTCCCACTCTTTGGAAACAATCTTCCAGCCGCAATCAATGAGCTTCTTTAAATTCTCTGAATTACCAGGCTTTTCTTACCTTCCGGTTTTCCCTGCATGCTTACCCCTCCCCCAACTCTTTCTCCTCCTATGGCTTCCTGTATACTACCCTCTGTGAGTGCCATCCTCTATCAGAGCATCTACTTTCAAAAGCCTGTTTACTTGCCTATCCCCTCTTCAGCTTGCCGAGGTTAGGGATGTTATCTTTCTTGCTATCTCTTCTATCCCTAGCCCTGAGCAGTGTCTCGAACTAGTAAGCATTCAATAAATATTGGCTGAATGACTAAGAAGGCCAGAGCCTTTGTGCTAACCTTCCCCACCCCGACTCTTCCTCTGTCACCTAAGGGGGTCCTTTCATTTGCAATAACTTGTTTAATGAGTTTGTCTTCCAGCACTGGCCTCCTGCCCAATAGAGAACACTGACAATTCTAGTAAGCACCAATTTTTTTTTCCAGCCCTTAGATTAAAAAGTTATCTGATAAGTTTAGGAAAGATAGTGGATTAACATGGAGTTAAAACGTATTTTAACGTATTTGCATTTCCCAGCGCTCTGTTATAAACTGGTTGCTTCTCAATTCCCAGTACCTTAAATTATAACATGACTATGAATAATGTTACACTCTAACCTACTCTATAAACGTATATTGATAAGTAAATGAATGAACAAACGGAGCGCCATTTAACAACTCACCTTCCACATTCCCAGTAGGGATATGTCATCACTCCCAGTTCCTGCCTGTTAGTGATACAGTGATGTTTTCACATATCGCTTCCCATCGCTCTCATCTTTTATATTATTCAGTATGCTCTCCCTTTTGCTAGCTCGTTTGCCGTTAGAACTCTCTTTGAATACATCCACCTGCTCCTCCCCAGAACTTTGGCTTCAAAACTGCATCTCTCCTAACCGGGAACGGAGGCATGCTCAGTACTCCAAGCCAGGTGAAATTAACTGCCCTTGCCCTGACGTGGGGCCCTGACAGGTGGCAGGTATCGACAATGCTAGCAAAAGAAACTTGTCCTGTCTTCTACAGATGAACATATCCTTCCCGGGGCCAATCGAAAGTCCTTGCCACCTAAGGGTAACTAGTGGGGACGTCTACATTTTTAAAACAATAAAATGGAAGGAGCAATTTTGGGAAAATAAGAATGACTGGCAGCAGATTCTCAGAGCACAATCTACATGAATATCAACTGTCGAGTGATGCTGTGATTAAAACAAATGAGGACGGAGGCAGGGGATGAATGGAAGTGGTGTCTGCCTTGAACCTCGGTGGGCAGATCAAAGATTTTAAAAGGGTTTTTCTGAAATTGCCCAGCCCCAGAATTTCCAGGATCCCGTTCGCGGCCAGCTTCCTAAAGGGAGCGCGTTTCTGGGGGTGTGTGCGTGCGCGCGCTGGGGGAGGGAAGGCTCGGGAGAGGGGCCACCGCTCTCCGGAATAAACAGCAGGGGGAGAAGGGGAGCGCGCGAAGGGCGGCGGGAGGGGATGAGGAGGCAGCCGCGGGGGCGAGGGCCGGGGGAGGGGCCTCAGACGCGCGCAGGGGCTGGTAGCCGGGAGACCCGAATGCCTCCGATACCTGAAGCCGCTGCCGGGAGAAGCTGACAGCTGACGCCAGCGGGCGCACGCGCTCGCCGGAGCCCTGCCCCTCGCGGTCTCCCTGCCCCGGGCTCCGACCTCGCGCGCATGGTAAGGAGGGGCGCGGGTTGCTGCCCTCGCACCGGCGCTGCAGGCCCGCGGTGCCAGCTGCCGGCTCGGCCTCCCCAGGCTGTCACCTCCTGCTCCCTCCCTCGCCCCCTCCCCGGTCCCCTCAGAGCCCGGCCGAGCCCCAGGCGGGCGGCCCTCAGGGACTCCGGCCCTCGCGGACCCCCCGCCTCCTCTCTGCCCTCACCCCTCACTTTTCCCCCTTCCCCCGGGCAGCTCCGAAACCCCGCACCCCCGGCCCCTGACGAGAGGGCGAAGGAGGAGGCAGGAGGTCGTCCAGCGTGTCCAGGTGTGTGGCGCAAACACCGGCGCACCGTTTTCCCCCTCGAGTCTGCAATAATTTCCAAGCTGAGAAATCACAACTCCTCTCCTTCCAAAACATACCTCTTTCCCCTTTTGTTACTATACTAACTTTGGGAGGATATTAACCCGTGGTCAAGGTAGGTGTCTTATCTTTTGTATCTGTACCAAACAGTGATGGAGGTTCTTTGGTTTTGGTTTTTGGGTTTTGTTTTCCTGAAAATTAAATACTGTGATGAGTTTACAAGGTTTTCTGGGTGACTGCGGTGCGAGAACTTGATCACAGCTTAAAGCAATAGCTCCTACGCGGGCGCTGAGATCATGATTAAGAAATTGGGATGTGTGTGCGTGTGCGCGCAGGCTTCTGTGTATTTAAAAAGCACTCCAGGTGATTGCGATGCACTCTCCCCTCATAATTACTTGAAAATATCTGTAAGGTCCTTGTGAGGAGAGGGGGCACCCAACTGTTGGCAAACATCCCCTGAAAATAGTAGTGTGAATAGGGAATTAAAACGGAGTGAAAGCTGCTTCTCTTCAAGTTGGTGAATTTGGTGCAGTGTCATTGGTTTTAAGATGGCAATTTTGGGACGGGAGGGTTAACGTTCTTTTGAAACTCAGATATAGGATGGAAAGAAATACCCCACTTCTAACCGCCCTTGTTAAAGAGTTAGTTTTTAAACATAAGCTTTTAAGATGTAAGAATTCCTTCACAAGTACTCTGGCAATTAGAAAGGACGGGGGCCTATTCTCCTGGGAATCAGAAAAGCTTCCTTCACTGAGCTTGCATTGGCTGACTTTCTGTCAATGACCACTGGCATTTTTACATGTTGGTTATTTTAAGGCTAAAGACACTAATGGACTATATCTCTAGGAACCCAAAGAGGAATTATCATATAAATTGATTTAGTTCCTGTTTACATTCCTATTTGAACCAAGCTCTTCTACCCTGAATTGGTTAAGAGTGTAAATTATATTGTATTTGAGTTTGCACTAGTACTGTTTCTCCATCTTGAACTTTGTCATAGATGTACATCTGCTGCTTTTCATGTATATCTATACCTGAACCATTCTAAGTAACTAACAAACTCTGAGTGTAACTACCAGGGAAAATAAAGATTTTTGTTTATCTGTCTTTTGGAAATTTGAGGTGAAGGACTAATTTTTTTTAAATACCATGAAGTAGGTATGATAGTAAATCATACAACATTTTATGAAATGAGATGCTTGTTACGAAATAGGGATAATATTTGATACTTGCTTTCAAGGATATTAAGGACAAGTAGGTGACTGTCTGTAAAGCATTTTGAACCTTTAGAGTCACTGTCTAGGTATTGAGCCAATGGGATTGTTTTCCTGGCAACCTTTTTCACCTTTCTAAAATTAACTTTCCTCTAGGAAAAATAGTGCAGATACACACGATTCAGCCAACCAAGTCCAGAAACTACTGTGTTTGAATTTTAAAAGTGACCTTAATTCATTCTAATACATCTAGTGTTTGCAGCTTATGACACAAAGTATGCAGAAATATTCACTATTTGCTGACATCTTCAAAGCATTGGCTTAATGAGGGGAGTTATGAACAGAGTACAACGTTGTGTTATACATTTTGTTGGCTTAGGGAAAACTATTATTTTCCTAAGGTTTCTGTGTATATATGTGTACACTGGGTCTGGGACTTACATAATTATGTACATATATGTAACACATGTTTTTAATAGAAATGAAAACCTGCAATATTTTTCTCTGTGACAGGACACTGTAAGCATTAGGTTTTGATTACTTTTTCATGGAAATTTTAATATGACAGAACTGAAAACTTCAAGGAAATAATTCCACCAAGAGCTGTTTGGAACTGAAGGCCTTTTTTAATGAAAGATGTTTGAAGCCCTTAGTCTGTGTGCTTAGCATCCACCGAGCAGTTCTTTGTGAGCGAGTTAAGGGCGGTAGATCCAATTCTGGCAGCCTCAGTGGATGATTAGACCCTGCCACTCTTCTCCAGACCTTTAATTTGGTCTGTAACTTGATGCTTCACTGACCCCACACTCCCCCTGCCGCGCTTGCCTCACAGAGCAATGGCTGGCACTCTGGATTGAATTTTTTCCACTCCCATCAATTAGGACGTTTGCATTGGTTGCAGAATTCAGTTACGTTTTTAGCTCAGTATTCTAAGAAATACCTTTAGCCACAAAGAGAGTAGTAGGCTTAGGGCAGCCTAGATCACAAATTGCCTTATTTAATGGTGCTGTGTTAATTTCCCAATGATTCAACCTGTATAGAAATAATCGAGTCATACAGTATTAAAGTTGGAAGGCACTTTAGAAGTCATCTAGATTCTAATAATTTCTTTCTACAGATGAATGTTGATGCAATCGTAGCCATAATCCAAACTTTGAGAAGAGACATTACATTTCATATTCTTTTCATAGATATTAAATTTTATATTCTTTCCAGTTCTTGTAGTAATGAGGACTTCGCTCATTTGAAATGAATTTCTATACGAGTTCAGTGATGTAGGAATGGCAGTAAAGTAAGTTGCACATCTCTGATTTCCAATGAAATTCAAAGTGTGATCTTAAGGGCAGTGTAAGTCATTTACAAAGGTGGTGAACGACTATAAACTAGCATCCTGTGTTTTTCATTATCTTGCATGGGCACTACTTCAACCGACTGACAGGAGAAAAGGAGTACCCTAAGAAAGATGAGGGCAAAGAGAGAAGAGCAAGGTGGTGGGATGTGTGAAGAGCATGACTTAATGAATCAGCAAATCATTCAGAAATGGTTGGCCTTCAGACCCCTCCCCAGAGATTTTAATCTGAAATAATGGAGACAATCACTGGGGTTTCTAGCCCTCAAAATCCTACTTAAATGAGACTTGGTTTTTGGAAGTTCCATCTCTTGATGTTTCTGCCTTTCAAGACCTTCTATCTTAAAGATCTGTCTTCCCAAGTTCCTAGGGTTGAGGATTTACAAAAGAATTTATCCTGATATATAGGCACTGAAAGGATTGGATCCAATCTTAAGAGACCACATAGAATCTAGGGGAGTACTCTTGCTAGTGTGGTAACTCACCACCATTTATTTATTTAGGTACTTTACATACATTAAAAAGTATCTTCATAGTCCTAACAGATAGACATTATGGTCCCCTTTATATAGATCTGTGATTCAGAGAAGTTAAGCATCTTGACCGCACACACATACCCCTTTCAACACCCCACACTGCTTCCCTAGAGTCAAGCTGTTGACTGAATCTGTAGATGATAGTATGCTAATTTTGGGATATCTGGCAAATTTCCTAATTCTGCAAAGACCTTATAAAGTCTTCACATGTTTCTATATTTCAGTGTAGCTGTGTTCAATGTGTGGAGCTCAACATTCTTGCATAGATTTAAAGACTAAAGACAATTACTACATTTAAAATACGTGTTCCAAAGTAGAATTAATCCTCAACAATCAAGATGCCTTTTTTAAAAAAAAAATTTTATTTTTGGCTGTATTGGGTCTTCGTTGCTGTGCGTGGGCTTTCTCTAGTTGCAGCGAGCTGGGGCTACTCTTCGTTGCGGTGCACGGGCTTCTCATTGCCGTGGCTTCTCTTGTTGCGGAGCACGGGCTCTAGGTGCCCAGGCTCAGTAGTTGTGGCTCACGGGCTCTAGAGCGCAGGCTCAGTAGTTGTGGCGCACGGGCTTAGTTGCTCCACGAAATGTGGGATCTTCCCGGACCAGGGATAGAACCCGTGTGCCCTGCATTGGCAGGCGGATTCTTAACTACTGAGCCACCAGGGAAGCCCAAGACGCCTTTAAAAATATATTTTCTTTATAATTTCATGACATTTTGGTGATTCACATCTATAATATGACTAATTGCTGCACCTTCCATTACTCCCTACAAGTGATTCTGTATTACATGGTACCACTTCCTTCAAGGCTTTTTAGAAATTCTGTTTTCTAGTGTCGTCCTGCCCAGAGCAGTTATAAATTAAAATGTGTATTAATTAAATTTACTTTCTTTTTTTTTTTTTTTTTTTTGCGGTACGCGGCCTCTCACTGTTGTGGCCTCTCCTGTTGCAGAGCACAGGCTCCAGACGTGCAGGCTCAGCGGCCATGGCTCACGGGCCCAGCCGCTCCGCAGCATGTGGTATCTTCCCGGACCGGGGCACGAACCTGTGTCCCCTGCATCGGCAGGCGGACTGTCAACCACTGCACCACCAAGGAAGCCCAAATTTACTTTCTTTTATGTCTCCTATATATTACAGTTAGGATGTTATATTTGTTTGGTTTTGAAAATATGTATGTAATTAGACTATATTTTCTATGAATTTCATTTCAAGACAGCAAAGGAGTAACTTACAGAATATTTGTTATAAAAATGAGCTTTAGTTTGAGAGGGTTGAGAGTCATTGTCCTATAAGGAATATTTCTACTGAATCTGACACAAATAGAACTATTTAGCAGTAAAAGTTTTACCATTAGTTTCATAAATTTATGTTTTAATCAACTTCTTTTGGCTTTTGTTATTCTATCTGATCAACATTAAACCTTACGTAAAGAAGTGAAGAGTTGTCTCCTTAAAGTTTAACCTTGAAGCTTCTACCCCAGGAGAGAGTCTTTGCACCTGTGGAAGGCGTCCTTCCTTCGCAGTTTCTTCCATATCCTCAAAGGCAGATGTTATTCTCTGCATTAGTTGGTTCATAGAAAATCTTTTTTGTAAACAGTTTAAAAGGTTCTGCTGCTAGGTCTAGTACAAACAGCAACTGTCTTGGCCATAATGTTCATATAGCCCAGCTTCTGGGTCTCCAAACTGGGACTGTTTCTGCCAGCAACTCAGGCAGCGTTTGCCCTGGTCCTCAGCTCTGCCGCCTCTTGGAAAGTGCAGAAGTGCCTCAGGAAATTTCGCTTTAAATCTTCTAGCAAGTTCTTGTAACTTCATACCTCTTTCCTATAGTATTTAATTAGTCCAGACTTTTTTCCTTTTTAAAATAATACTCTCCTTTAGCATACTTTAGTGCCTTATCACTATTGAAATGTTTTTTTGGAAACCATGTGAGCAGAAAGAGGTAAGAGTGTTTGGAGTATCATATGTAAATTTATATATAAATATATTTAAGTTTATAAGTAGGCTTATAAAAAACGTTAAGGGGCTTCCCTGGTTGAGAGTTCGCCTGCCGATGCAGGGGACGCGGGTTCGTGCCCCGGTCCGGGAAGATCCCACATGCCGCGGAGCAGCTGGGCCCGTGAGCCATGGCCGCTGAGCCTGCGCGTCCGGAGCCTGTGCTCCGCAACGGGAGAGGCCACAACGGTGAGAGGCCCGCGCATCGAAAAAAAAAAAAAAAAAAACACTAAAAAACGCTAAGGAGCATGTCAGACTGTTGACTAATTTTACATCTTGGTTTTGGAAAATACCGAAGACTATAAGGATGACTGTCAGAACCACCTCTAATCCTACCATCCAGAGATAAGCACATCTAACATTTTGGCATCATTTTTCCAGTTTTATTGATAAAAGTATCCATGTGAACATATATGTGTATGAATGTTGTTACAGACTTTAGATTTTTTTCTATGCATTCTTTTTATTAAAAAATTTAACAGTAGGTCATAAGAATTGCCCCTGCTATTCAACAGTTTTCTCTAGCTGTCTGGACTGTATTTTATTTGCTAACTTTTCTTCTGATAGATTAAAAGGTATAGATCATATTTAAAAAATCCAACTATAGCTGCCTTTAAGGTTTTTGTTTGTTTTATATATATATATATGTTTTATATATATATATATGTTTATATATATATATATATATATATATATATATATATATATATGACCTTGTCTTCCCTAATCAGTGCCAGGGAGAAATGGTATTAATAAACTTTCTTTTGTAAGATGAGAAATTTAACACATTTACTACCTTTCTTTCTCCAGCTCTGCCATTTCCTAGTTTTTTTGTTGATATCAGCTAGGGTTATTAAATCAAATTTATTACCGTTAATAAATGCTGAAATCATTTATTTTCTATTTAAGGACTTTGGACATTTTCTTTAAGGTTTGTGCCCACATTGACCAAGTTTATTTCGACTTAACTCTGTTTAAGCTGTTCTACTGCTTATGCCAGCTTAATAGAATTACAGTTCCTCCATCCTTAAGTTCATAGCAAGACAAATTTAAGTATATATTCAAGTAATTTTTTAGGAGGTCATAAATAGCTCAGAAGTTTTTAAGAAATTGTTTTCAGGAATCCTTGTATAGATGGGAATACTTTTCTGTTTTTCTTGCTTTATATGAAATTCTTGGGTCACAGTCTACCTCAGTGCTCTCTAGATGTTGCTCTATTGAATTCTAGAGGTTAGGATTGCAGAAGTCTGAGGTCTGCCTGATAGCTGTTCTTTTGTAGATAATCTGTTTTTCTGTCTTGACGCTTAAAGCATCATTTAAAAAAAAATTGAAGTATAGTTAATTTTCAATGTTGTGTTAGTTTCAAGTGTACAGCAAAGTGATTCAGTTATATATATTCGTTTTCAGATTCTTTTCCATTATAAAAGCATTGTTTTTTTTTCTCTGATACTATGAAAATTTTTACCATATCATATCATGGTGATAATCTGTTATATTAATTTTTCTTGGTACTCTTTGAGTAGTTTTTGATTTGAAGACTTAAAATTTCTTTTCATCTCGGAATTCAATTTTTTCCTGATTATTTCTTTTTGTAATTACATATACATTTATGTATTCATCTCCCGTATCTCATTTTTTATTTACTACATTTAATCTTTTGCCTTTTCTCTGAATATGGGCAGAATTTCTCAAGCTTAATCTAATCAATCTACTTTGATTAGATTTTCAATCATTTCCAATCTGTTACTCACCACCTCCATTGCAACTTTTTATTGGGTCATGATATTTTTGGTATCCAAGTTGTCTTACCTAATCTCAGATTCTTTCCACTTTATGACTACCTGCTTTGGTTTCATAGCTATGATGTCCATTTTCTTCTTACTGAGTCCACTGAAGAGAAAATCTATGAAAGTTTCTACTGTTTCCACTTTCTACTGTTTCCACTTTCTTTCAGTAGACACCATTTTTGGTAATTACTTAGAAGAGTCTTCTTTTGCAATAGTCTTTTCATATACCTGGTCCTTTTTCCCTGATTGCTCTACCTTGGAGAAATAATGCCTAATTAGTCCAGAATCAGGGGTAAGATAGGTCCTGTACCTATGGTGTGAATCCCTGGCTGACTCCACAGTCAGAGAAAGGAGAAGGAGAAAGTTGGAATGTACTGTGATTTACTTTACCACCTCAGAGAGAAGGGAGACGGCAAGAGGCAGATGGCATTATAGAAGGGAGCTTGGGCTCTTTACAAAATTTTCTTGATTTTACAATGCCCGAACTTGATTAAAATAGAAACCTTTGTCTGTTTTCACTTTTATACATTATCTTATTTTATCCTCAAAACAGTTGTCTTAGGGCTTCCCTGGTGGCGCAGTGGTTGAGAGTCCGCCTGCCGATACAGGGGACGCGGGTTCGTGCCCCGGTCTGGGAAGATCCCACATGCCGCGGAGCGGCTGGGCCCGTGAGCCATGGCCGCTGAGCCTGCACGTCCGGAGCCTGTGCTCCGCAACGGGAGAGGCCACAACGGTGAGAGGCCTGCGTACCACAAAAAAAAAAAAAACAAAAACAAAAAAAACAGTTGTCTTAGAGTCAGAGGACTATGGCCTTTGGATTCGGAAGATTGTGGTTTAAACACATTCCTTAAAATTATACTAATAATGGAACTTTGGCAAATTAGTTTTCTTAGCCTCATTTCCCTCATCTGGAAAAGGTGATAGTCACGTCCTAGAGTGGTACAGGTAACACAAGGTAATTATAGAGGAGTTGTCAGGTGGTGGTAGAAGGCATGGATGAGATGAACCTAGAGTGTGCAGCAAAAAGAACCCTCAACAGTGAAACTCTGAGAACATAGGAAACAAGTCGACAAGAGGAGCCTGAGAAGGAGTAGCCGGAGCAGAGAGTGAAATCAGAGAATCAAAGGGAATTTAGAAATTTAAGATGAAAAGAACTCTCATTAGCATCATGAGGACAAAGAAGTTACCATTGGGTTTGGCAATTGGGTCAGTGTGACCTCAGCCAGGGGCAGTTTCAGTGGCGAGATGCAGATAGAAGGAAGGCTGCAGTGGAATGATGAATGAGCATCAGGAAGACAGGAAAGTGTAGACAGCGAATAGAAAAATGTTTCTCCCTTAGGAGAAAGGGACAAGATAGGGAAAGAGAGAGAGGTCAGTAGCCACGTAAATACTCAGGATTGGGGAATTGGATTTGAGGGAATAGAAAAATCTCCCCCCCACCCCAAATTTTAGGGACTGAATGTTTGCCAAGTTTAAATGTTTTTCAAGTAAGGACATTAAAAATACCACCGTCTAATCTTATTTCAGAAAAGAAAATATTAACATTGAAAAGCTGAATAAATTTAGCATTATGAGAAAGTCAGTATCTCAGATAGTGAAGTTTTTCTTTTCCTGTCCAAGATTTCCTTTCCCCTCTGGGTTCAGGGTTCTTTCTCTCCTTCTCCTTTACGGATCTGGCCTCACCAATTGTCTTTTTTCTCAAATATTTTTGATCTCTTCTTGATTGACTCTTTTTCATTAACATATAAGCATACTCCACTCTCCTCTCTTAAAAAAACATAGGTCCTCATTAACTCTTACTGAAATGAAACAGTGGCAGAGGGAATGGGTGGAGTGGCTGGGTAGGAGGGATGCTTTATATGTAGCAGTAATAAAACTTGGTGACTGATTGGATCTTGCAGATGAGAGAAAGAGAGGGATCTAAGATAACTCCCAGGTGACTCTGCTACGTGGTGTCATAGAGGAGCAGGACCGAGAGAATAGAAGATCGTGGGTTCAGTCCAGCGCGCAGGAGGCTATATAGGTTGGGAGCTCTGATTGCGTGTTTGACTCTTGCTACTCTGTGCTTCTGCCTAGGTCCCCACCTCACCCCATCACCCCGCCTCAGCCATTGTCATTTCATCCTTCATGGTTAAACCTCAGTTTATACAATTATTTAACTCTTGAGAGTTCAAACCCTGCTTGTAGGAGTTTGTGAGCCAACAGAATACATATATTCCTTTTGGAAGAAAAATAGAAATGGACTACTTGATAGAAATATGAGTACACATGGAACAGGATGTTAAAACGGAACTTTTTAGTTTTCAGTTTTAGCTGTGGCTTAAGACAGTAGAGGCCACATTCCAAAGTAAGACCACAATGCAGACTTGGAAGCACAGGAGAACCAGTTTAAACTGTTCGTGGTTAGCTTATTGGCCACTCCCAGGTGATAAAACAGGTTGGAGAGGCCAAAAAAAGAATGATTAGAAGATGATTTTCAGAGAGTTGGTGGTGAATTCGAGTCCCAGATCCTGGCCACCAACAAAGGGGTGTGAGGTACCTGCCCCTCAACTCATGTCTAGAGAAAGGGGTTTTATGCAGATCATTTGGAGTGTTTAATGTGTATCCCTGAAGATGGGGAGGTGTAGAGATTCAGGCCTGAGAAATCTACAGGACAAGAGACTGGCTGGCTAGCTCCTCTGATGATGGAGTGAAAGAGATGTAGCTGCACTGTTCCACAGTTTGGTAGAGCACAGAGTGCATGGGTTGTTCCCGAAAGAACAAGGATAGATCACCACGATGGAGAGTGAGCTAGCTGGGGATCACCTCAGGTCATGTCTGAGAGGACCACCTGGACCCCAGCAGGGTAAACTGAGGAGGGAGCCCTAAGTAACCATCAGCAAAAAAGGATCCGGAGGTTAGAGATACCCAGTGTTGGGGCTGGAGTTGAGGTTTCCCACCTCTCTACTTTCAGTTATCTTCATCACCATCCCGCCCCGGCTCAAAAGAAAAAGTAAGCTTTTAAAGTATCCATCAGTAAATGAATGGATGAAGAAGTTGTGATATGTATATATGTGTGTGTGTATGTGTGTGTGTGTGTGTGTATATATATATATATACACACACACATACATATATATATGTATGTATACACACACACTATATATGCATGTACACACACACACACAATGGAATATTAGCCATAAAAAAGAATGAAATAATGCCATTTTCAGCAACATGGATGGATTTAGGGATTATCATTCTAAATGAAGTAAGTCAGACAGAGAAAGACAAATATATGATATCACTGATATGTGGAAACTAAAAAATAGTACAAATGAGCTTATTTACAAAAGAGAAACAGACTCACAGACATAGAAAATAAACTTATGGTTACCAGAGGAGAAGTGGCGGGGGAAGGGATACATTAGCAGTATGGGATTAACAGATACATACTACTGTATGTAAAATAGATAAGCAACAAAGATTTATCGTATAGCACAGGGAACTATATTCAATATCATGTAATAGCCTACAATGGAAAAGAATCAAAAAATATATATATATCTGAATCACTTTGCTCTACACCTGAAACTAAAACAATATTGTAAATCAACTATATTTCAATTTTAAAAAAGTAACCTTTAAACACTCACCACGCTCACAGATCACCAGCATTAGATCTAATGATCTAACTAGTCTGTATTAGTCAAGGAAGAATGTTCCTGCTGCCTCTTTTTCCTTCTACCTCATCCCCACTTTTGGATCAGAAAGTGGGGGCAACCTAAATTAGCAATCCGGCTAGAGAGAGAAGAATCTTTGTTCACCTTTCCCAGAACATGTGGGAAAGTGTTCACTAGGCCATACCTAGCTGCAGGAGTGAGCCATTTAACTTTGCATGAAGTTGGAAGAGTTTGAGTGCTATATTAAATTAGACACATTAATTACAGAACTGTGATTGATTTTTTGGACTTAGAGTGACTTGAAAAGTCTTCATTATTTGAATGATTGCAGAAGACATGACAACTGTCCTGAATTTCATACAAGGACAAGGGAAAAACCAGCCCCACATAATAAACTTACAGACGCAATGGAAGAAACAGTCATTTTCTGATTATATCCCATGGGTCCTGCTTGTTCATTATAAGGGTCACGCATACAAAACTTGGTATAGTTTTTCAATGATACATAATTGGCAAGAGGATAGAAGGGAAGGGCAGAGATGGTTATTATAGGAATCAAATTTATTCACAGAAATGTCACAAAAACTATTTTTGTTTCTTAAAATGATGCTAGGAGAATTTTAATTAATCAATTAATATATACATTTGGTAATTTTAAGATGAAGTTTGCAATCTGTTCCACAGCTGGGGAAATGATCTGAGATAGTGCTTTTGTATTATAAGCACAAAAGACATTTTCCCCCTTCTGTTTCCAGAGAATCATAGAAGTAATAAACAGCTAAGATTAATTGTTCACTGTTTGTATTCTGCCGTTGATCAATTAAAAAAAAGTATGCATTCCTGTGAAACAATGAAGCTGATACCCATAAGCCAATAAACTCTAGAATAAACAAGCATGCTAATGGACGTCTCTTTTCAGCTTTGGGGAATTTTAAAAGGGCTTTAAACTATTAGCTTTCATATGATCTTTGCAGCATTTGTAATGTTATTCAATCAAAGTCTTTTACTGTAAAGGAGTGACAAGGAGACAATCTAAATAATGTTTTTATTAATGTGTTCCTAGAAGTTGAAAAGACAACTTGAAAAATACATGTGAGCCACACACAGAGTATTTACATTGACAACAAGTGTCGTTTATTCCATAGAAGTGGAATTTTGGATCCAGAAGTAGGATATTAGATTGACCTGCAAGAATGGAAGAAAGGTGATGACTTGGCCTGAGGGTGAGTCAGTCTTCAGTGGCTCTAGAGAATATCCTGCCATACCCTTAGGATCCTGAGCCCAATTCCGTGCTGTTCTAGTATTTGATGTGCAATTCCCTTAGCACAGTGGTTAAGAGCAAAGGTGCTAAATGTGGTGTGACCTGGGACATATCTTCAAATATTGCTTTTTCCCTGTAGTAGGCAAAAACTCTAAGATGTCTCCCAAGATTCCGCCCCCTGGTGTACACCTCTGTAAATCCTTTCCCCTTAAGTGTGGCTATGTTAAAATGGTCTACTTTTTTTTCATTAAAGATATTTTCAGTTCTAGATCTCTATGTGATTCCTCTTGAAATCTTGTTTTGTACTGCTTTCCTTCTGAGCAGATGGAGTTTTTCTAGTTCTTCCACCCTCCTGATTTTATGTAAGGTGCTTAATTCCAGCCTCACGTGGTAGGTAAACTCTACACTTGAAGGTAAATATCCTATTCTCATATTCCTACTAGGTCTTCGATTCCTAATCACTATTATGAGTTTTGAGTTTCTTTTTTGTTTCCGGGAGACTTCCCTTTCTTGCTTTCTGCCCAGCTATGCATTTAAAGTAATTTGTTATACTTACCCAGAGCTTATATATGTTAGCAAAGAAAGGTATGGGATGGAAAGGCAAGGGGTGGGGATGGAGTGCACTTCCCAAATCAGCTCAGCATGCCTTATTGACTAGAAGTCCTTAACTTCATTTTGTGATCTACCCTCCCAATTCCATTTTACTTTTTATTGGAATTATATTGAATCTATAAATTAAGTTGGAGAGTATTTATAATATTGAGTCCTCCCACTATGAATCTGGTATATATCCCACCCTTCATTTGAAACTTCTCTTTAATGTCCTACTGAAACTGTGCAATTAAAAATAGGTACTGTGGGGCTTCCCTGGTGGTGCAGTGGTTGAGAGTCCGCCTGCCGATGCAGGGGACACAGGTTCGTGCCCCGGTCTGGGAGGATCCCACATTCTGCGGAGCAGCTGGGCCTGTGAGCCATGGCCGCTGAGCCTGCGCGTCTGGAGCCTGTGCTCCGTGATGGGAGAGGCCACAACAGTGAGAGGCCCTCGTATGGCAAAAAAAAAAAAAAAAAAAAAGGTACTGTGTACTTATTGTTAAATTTAGTTCTAGGTTTTATACTTTATTCCTAGGTATTATTCCTGGCTTGTTGAATAACCATAAGGAAATAATCTAATCATTATAGTGTTAATTTGGTTGAACTAATTACTGTTTTACTCAAAATGCATAAAGTAGAGCTTTTTGAAACATGAGTAAAAATAGAAACAGTAGTAAACAAAATTACTATGTATGATTTTTTTCTTTGTTGTTTAATATTATGTATTTTTTTTTAACTTGATGCATGACAGAATCAGGATTTGAAATTATTAGCTGAAAGAAGGAAATTGTGGAACCTAGGTCTGTGGCTAGACTGGGGAGCCCAGATTTAGGCAACAAACATTGAGTGAGCTGCATGATCTTCATTGCTAGGATATGGTAAAAGTCAACTCAGACACAACAGAAATGTTACGTTCCCAAAGAGGCCTTGAAGAGGTGTCAGTGGAAACTCTGTGATCACACCCTCTGTTGGCAGCGTAATAACTGTCTACCCTGGTTTCATGTACCCACAGTTTTGAAGGATTTTGCAAAATTTATCATTTCTTTTAATTAAAAAATAGACGTCTGGCACCATATGTCAGGTGAGATAAGAATCTAAGGGGGCATCCCCAAATCAACCAAGCCTAAATGGGCAAATCTTATAACATGTTAGGAATTTCTGGGCTACAGTATTCTCTGTTATCTTTAGTTATTCTGGTATGCTTAGCTAGCACCCTATATTAAAATTGTTTCGTTTTAGAGACTTCCCCGGTGGTCCAGGGGTTAGGACTCTGCACTTCCACTGCAGGGGGCATGGGTTCGATCCCTGGTCAGGGAACTAAGATCCCGCATGCCGTGTGGCGCAGCCAAAAAAAAAAAATTTGCTCATTTTAGAAAATTGTACCTTTGTTATTTATTTTCGTTGTTTTTTCATATTATTGGAAAAATAAAAAGTCTATCTATGCATATTTAACTATGATTCCACGAGAACTATTCTGAGAATGTATTAGGAAGGTTGTGGGAAATACAAAAGCTTCATTATGTGATTTACTAAAGTGAAATGCATATAATGAAAACAAATGGGATAGGCATTACTGTCGTTGGAACTCGTATATGATATTACGGTTGCAAATCAATTTATTCCTCAGGTATGTTTACCTTCTTCACATGTAGCTGGTTGGTTTTGTTTTTACCTTCTCCCTTATAATATGGGAATGAAGAAAGAAAATGAGAGTGTAAGCAAGTCAAATTTGTTGTGTCTGAGAAACCTGGTGAAAGGCTGTTAAGAGTTGCCATCTAATAGCCTTCTTTTATATTTGTGTAATATTAAATGCACATTAAATAACTTTGTCATACATTATCTCATTTGGATCTCACACAACCCTGTGAAGTAGATGGTGAAGATATTAACATTCATACTTTACAGAGCAAAGACCCAAAGATAAAGTGACTTGCCAAGGCATTCTACTTAGAAAATTGGAGGATTTGACCTGAAAATAGAAATGACTAAGGTGAGGTGTGTGGTTTAGGAAATAATAATAAATATAAACAAGTTTGGGATGATTAGTTATAATGTTTCGTCTGTCTGTCATATATCTTTCTATCACTGGCATGAATAATTAAGACTACAGTTTTCTCTTTAAACCAAAATGTCTTACTAGTTTTATAGTGAGAAAAGGCTTATCTTTAGAGAAATGAGGAGACAGAAGCAGAAGAGAGTATGACGGGTTTGGAAATAACATTTACCCAGCACCTGTTATATGTTAAGCTCTGCGTGAGGCACTGTGCACAAGTGCGAGAGGAATTCTTATTCCCACTAGATACATGGCAAAACTGAGGCTCAAAAAGGTTTAAGTTCAGTAACTAGTGCAGCTTTAGTTACCCAGCTACTAATGAAGAAGCAAGAATTTGAACTTGGGCCAAAGCCCATTCCTTTCCTCTATACTAGGCTGTCTGTGAAATGCAAATCTAACAGTAAAGCCTTTTCAACAACTGAACTGTAAGATGGAAACCAGGTGCCTCTCTTCTTTCACTACAATCTCACCATGTAATTAACAAATCATTATTGCTTGCAGAACCTTATTGATTCAACTCTGTAGAGCTCTTTTCTGATTGGCTATGATTAACGTAGTGCTTAGAGCTGGAAAGGACTTCAGAGATTTAGAATTTACAAACTGAAGATAGAGATCAGAATCCTTTTGTGGAACATTTTCAAAATGTACATGCCACCTTCTGAATAAGTATGTCTGAGGTGTGGATGGGTGTGTGTGTGTTTGGAAAAGTTTCCCAGGTAATCTGATGTACTTTTCTGGTGAAGAATCATTTCTCTTGTCTAACCCCTTAATTGTGTAGATGAAAGAGTTTCCTTGGAAGGAAGAAAAATACTTCTGATTTAAGATTGCCTTGGTTAACATAGGCAGTTAGAAAATGTAAGCCTTAATGAGTCTGTTTCTTCAGTTCTGACCTCATATTTCACTACCATCAACTTGCAATTTAGTTTCTGACTTAATGACTGGGGGCTTTAGGTAGACCTTTATTTTCAAAACAAATCTCTGTTTTTCTATAATGTAGATGAATGAACAATGCTCTGTACTGTGTTTTGGGTTCAGAAATTGGGAGAAGCTCTTTAATGATAATAATTCAAGTTAGTTGCAAACAGCTGCAGCAGAGAGAGAGCAGACAGAGCTGCTGGGTCCAATGCTGGAAGCCACACTGAGGTTTGTACAGTGTCAATGGGACCAAGACTTAGTTCTAGGCAGGAAAATAATTTTTTCACCCACTAAGTTGATTTTACATGCGTATATATCTGAACTGATTAACAGCATGCATAGTTCATGACTTGGCTTCACCTCCCACTCTGGTCATCTTTAACGACTTTGAAACATGATTTCACAAATCCTGAGGTTTATGCAAATATAGAAATTTCCTTTTTTATATGGGTAAAGCAGGCTCCTGGAGACAACTGGAAAGCAAGAGGGTCTTTTCCTTACATTGGATAGTTGGGAAAAATCCCATGGAGGAATCTGTTATTTGTGGAAGAGAATAGTGCACAGTTAATTTTAAGCTTAGTTGAGACCATCCACCTTAGTTGATCAAAAGCTAACTGGGGCTCTCTTTTCATTCATTAGACCCCAAATTCAGCTTCTGTAACAACACCGATCAAGATGTTTAGTAACATAGGATCCAAATAAAGTATTTTGGGTTCAAGTGACTTGCTTTATAATCTACCTTTTATTAAAACAGATTCACCCTTTTTCATTTTTTTAAAGCATTTTATTGAAGTATAGTTGATTTGCAGTGTTGTGTTTAATTTCTGCTGTATAGCAAAGTGACTCAGTTATACATATATATTCTTTATCATATTCTTTTCCATTATGTTTTGTCACAGGATATTGAATATAATTCTCTGTGCTATGCAGTAGGACCTTGTTGTTTATCCATCCTATATATAATAGTTTGCAAAAACAGATTCAGTTTTTAAAGGGAGTCCCATGGCTAATTTCACATTTTCCTTTCTCAAAGAGGATCTTCTACTGTTCTTTCGATATCATGTAAAATAAATATTTTTCCTGTTAAGATTATTCTTAATGATCAGGAGTAAATATGAGTGTCCATATCTGCTCAACTGATTAAAGAGAATGACCTTAATTCAGTAAAATGTCATGAACTGATCCCTGTAGGGAAAAAGTATAATGCTCCATATTGCCTTGCAGAACTTAGAATTCTTTCATCACTATAAGAAAAGGGACAAATATAAGCAGAGAGAAATAGATAACAAAAAGGTTGTGCATGTAAGCATAGTAAAGTGTAGTCAGGTGCAGAATGAACAGAAAACTTTTGCTTTGGTTAGGGAAACTACTCCTAGGTATAGTATACCGTTCTTCGGAGCAAGCGCTATGCAAGCTACGTGCCATAATTCCTTGAACAGAGTGAGATTTTCTACTTCTGTGACGACTTGGAAAAAGCAAAACAAAGCTAAAAATCCCCAAACCCAACAGCCAAGTATTCACCATTTTTGTATGAAATTAAGGCTTCTATATTTGAATATTACATTTTTAAGAGAGCATATCTTGATTTTAGCATGGCCAATGCAACCAGCGAAAAGTCCTCTTGTTTATTTTTATAAACTCAGTAAGTTAGGATTGTAGGCTTTATAAAGCTAGATGGAACCTTAGAAATCATCCTTTGTCAATTGTTATTTTACAAATGAGAAAAGTGATGTAGCTTGCCGGGGTCATTAGTTATCTGGTGGTTGAACAAAGGCTGGTGCTGAAGGTTCTTGATTCTTGGTGACATTCTTCTTAGCTACTTTCTGCGTATGATGGAAAAAAAAAACTAGGTACGTAATAAAATTGTGTATTCAATCAGAGAATGTCAATATCCGGTTATCCATGTTTCAGAAATATAGCGTGTGGTAGTAACGCTGTTCTCTAAATATTTCTGTTTTTCTGCCTTCAATATTGCATTTTCTGACCCCCATGTGGTTGGATGGGATCATGTGACCAGTTTGACCAATGATTTGCTAGCAGGATTGTGTGTCACTTCTGAGGGGGAGTGTTTAATCCACGGTATGAGACCCTCTGAGAATCTAGCTGCTCCATTGGCCTGAATGAGAATGATATGCAGCGCCCCCTGCTGAGCCAGAACGGACATTTAGCTTGAGTGAGAAAAACCTTTTTGTTTTTTCTTTTTTTTTTTTTTAACATTTTTATTGGATTATAATTGCTTTACAATGGTGTATTAGTTTCTGCTTTATAACAAAGTGAATCAGTTATACATATACATATATCCCCATATCTCTTCCCTCTTGCGTCTCCCTCCTTATCCCACCCTTCTAGCTGGTCACAAAGCACCAAGCTGATCTCCCTGTGCTATGTGATTGCTTCCCACTACCTGTTTTACATTTGGTACTGTATATATGTCCATATATACACTACCACTCTCTCACTTTGTCCCAGCTTACCCGTCCCCCTCCCCGTGTCAAGTCCATTCTCTAGTAGGTCTGCGTCTTTATTCCCATCTTGCCCCTAGGTTCTTCATAACCTTTTTTTTTTTCAGATTCCATATATATGTTAGCATATGGTATTTGTTTTTCGCTTTCTGACTTACTTCAGTCTGTATGACAGACTCTAGGTCCACTCACCTCACTACAAATAACTCAATTGCGTTTCTTTTTACGGCTGAGTGATATTCCATTGTATATGTGTGCCACATCTTCTTTATCCATTTATGTGTGTATGGACACTTAGGTTACTTCCATGTCCTGGCTATTGTAAATAGAGCTGCAGTGAACATTGTGGTACATGACTCTTTTTGAATTATGGTTTTCTCAGGGTATATGCCCAGTAGTGGGATTGCTGGGTCGTATGGTAGGTCTATTTTTAGTTTTTTCAGGAACCTCCATACTGTTCTCCATAGTGGCTGTATCAATTTACATTCCCACCAACAGTGCAAGAGGGTTCCCTTTTCTCCACACCTTCTCCAGCATTTATTGTTTGTAGATTTTTTGATGATGGCCATTCTGACCAATGTGAGATGATATTGCATTGTCGTTTTGATTTGCATTTCTCTAATGATTAATGATGTTGAGCATTCTTTCATGTGTTTGCTGGCAATCTGTATATCTTCTTTGGAGAAATGTCTATTTAGGTCTTCTGCCCATTTTTGGATTGGGTTGTTTGTTTTTTTGATATTGAGCTGCCTGAGCTGCTTGTAAATTTTGGAGATTAATCCTTTGTCAGTTCCTTCATTTGCAAATGTTTTCTCCCATTCTGAGGGTTGTCTTTTCGTCTTGTTTATGATTTCCTTTGCTGTGCAAAAGCTTTTAAGTTTCATTAGGTCCCATTTGTTTATTTTTGTTTTTATTTCCATTTCTCGAGGAGGTGGGTCAAAAAGGATCTTGCTGTGATTTATGTCATAGAGTGTTCTGCCTATGTTTTCCTCTAAGAGTTTGATAGTGTCTGGGCTTACATTTAGGTCTTTAATCCATTTTGAGTTTATTTTTGTGTATGGTGTTAGGGAGTGTTCTAATTTCATTCTTTTACATGTAGCTGTCCAGTTTTCCCAGCACCACTTATTGAAGAGGCTGTCTTTTCTCCATTGTATATTCTTTCCTCCTTTATCAAAGGTAAGGTGACCATATGTGCGTGGGTTTATATCTGGGCTTCCTATCCTGTTCCATTGATCTATATTTCTGTTTTTGTGCCAGTACCAGACTGTCTTGATTACTGTAGCTTTGTAGTATAGTCTGAAGTGAGGGAGACTGATTCCCCCAGCTCTGTTTTTCTTTCTCAAGATTGCTTTGGCTAATCGTGGTCTTTTGTGTTTCCATATAAATTGTGAAATTTTTTTGTTCTAGTTCTGTGAAAAATGGCAGTGGTAGTTTGATAGGGATGGCATTGAATCTGTAGATTGCTTTGGGTAGTATAGTCATTTTCACAATGTTGATTCTTCCAATCCAAGAACATGGTATATCTCTCCATCTCTTTGTGTCATCTTTAATTTCTTTCATCAGTGTCTTATAATTTTATGCATACAGGTCTTTTGTCTCCTTAGGTAGGTTTATTCCTAGATATTTTATTCTTTTTGTTGCAGTAGTAAATGGGAGTTTTAATTTCACTTTCAGATTTTTCATCATTAGTGTAGAGGAATGCAAGAGATTTCTGTGCATTAATTTTGTATCCTGCCGCTTTACCAAATTCATTGATTAGCTCTAGTAGTTTTCTGGGAGCATCTTTAGGATTCTCTATGTATAGTATGTATAGTCTGTATAGTATGTCATCTGCAAACAGTGACAGCTTTACTTCTTCTTTTCCGATTTGGATTCCTTTTATTTCCTTTTCTTCTCTGATTGCTGTGGCTAAAACTTCCAAAACTATGTTGAATAAGAGTGGTAAGAGTGGGCAACCTTGTCTTGTTCCTGATCTTAGTGGAAATGCTTTCAGTTTTTCAGCATTGAGGACTATGTTGGCTGTGGGTGTGTCATATATGGCCGTTATTATGTTGAGGAACGTTCCCTCTATGCCTACTTTCTGGAGGATTTTTATCATAAATCGGTGTTGAATTTTGTCGAAAGCTTTCTCTGCATCTATTGAGATGATCATATGGTTTTTCTCCTTCAATTTTTTAATATGGTGTATCACATTGACTGATTTGCGTACATTGAAGAATCCTTGCATTCCTGGGATAAACCCCACTTGGTCATGGTGTATGATCCTTTTAATGTGCTGTTGGATTCTGTCTGCTAGTATTTTGTTGAGGATTTTTGCATCTGTGTTCATCAGTGATATTGGTCTGTAGTTTTCTTTTTTTGTGACATCTTTGTCTGGTTTTGGTATCAGGGTGATGGTGGCCTCGTAGAATGAGTGTGGGAGTGTTCCTCCCTCTGCTATATTTAGGAAGAGTTTGAGAAGGATAGGTGTTAGCTCTTCTCTAAATGTTTGATAGAATTCCTCTGTGAAGCCATCTGGTCCTGGGCTTTTGTTTGTTGGAAGATTTTTAATCACAGTTTCAATTTCAGTGCTTGTGATTGGTCTGTTCATATTTTCTCTTTCTTCCTGGTTCAGCCTCGGAAACTTGTACATTTCTAAGAATTTGTCCATTTCTTCCAGGTTGTCCATTTTATTGGTATAGAGTTGCTTGTAGTAATCTCTCATGATCCTTTGTATTTCTGCAGTGTCAGTTGTTACTTCTCCTTTTTCATTTCTAGTTCTATTGATTTGAGTCTTCTCCCTTTTTTTCTTGATGAGTCTGGCTAATGGTTTATCAATTTTGTTTATCTTCTCAAAGAACCAGCTTTTAGTTTTATTCATCTTTGCTATCGTTTCCTTCATTTCTTTTTCATTTATTTCTGATCTGATCTTTATGATTTCTTTCCTTCTGCTAACTTTGGGATTTTTTTTGTTCTTCTTTCTCTAATTGCTTTAAGTGTAAGGTTAGGTTGTTTATCGCAGATGTTTCTTGTTTCTTAAGGTAGGATTGTATTGCTATAAACTTCCCCCTTAGAACTGCTTTTGCTGCATCCCATAGGTTTTGGGTCATCGTGTTTTCATTGTCATTTGTTTCTAGGTATTTTTTTGATTTCCTCTTTGATTTCTTCAGTGATCTCTTGGTTATTTAGTAGTGTATTGTTTAGCCTCCATATGTTTGTATTTTTTACAGATTCTTTCCTGTAATTGATATCTAGTCTCACAGCGTTGTGGTCAGAAAAGATACTTGATACGATTTCAATTTTCTTAAATTTACCAAGGCTTGATTTGTGACCCAAGATATGATCTCTCCTGGAGAATGTTCCATGAGCACTTGAGAAGAAAGTGTATTCTGTTGTTTTTGGATGGAATGTCCTATAAATATCAATTAAGTCCATCTTGTTTAATGTATCATTTAAACCCTTTTTGTTTTAAGTCACTAAGATTTAGGGCTTACTTTATTCTCAGGTTATAAACTTGCTAAGGGGTGTTTTCTTTCAAGGAAGTAAATGCTTCTAATTTAGGCTATAGCATTAAAGGGAAATGAAGAATTTAGTCAACACATTTGACAATTTAGGACAAAAAGAATGATAGGATTTTTTTTTCTTTTTTTGCTTTTTAAGGGTATTTTTTTTTTTTTTTTTGTGGGGGCGGGCAATGTTTCTGTATCATTATCTTGATTCTCCCCTTTGGTTATTTTTTATCACCTATGGTAGGAAACTATGCCTGGAGTGACTGCTGCAACCAATCTCAAAACTTTTTGAACTATTATTATTTTAAGTCACAACTAAGACTCACTAAATTAAAGTAAGAGTCAAGGAATCTGGGTCCTCGTTTTCATATTGCTGCTGCATGACTTTCATCCTGTCTGGGTTTTAGGATGCACATCTATAAATAGGTGTTGAAACAAATCATCTTGAATATTTTTCTAGCACTGTTGATCTGTAATTCCAGGAAATCAGAGTAACATGTCGCTAGCTATTTTGGGTTAGGGATCTTAAGCACAATTTTAAAATATAAAAACCAGGTCTAAGAATATCTTGTTCTAACAATTCAATTATAAACAATGCTTAAATCATCCCAAACTTTGTCCCAAAACATGATATACTGTATTTTCAGAGGTCTTTTGTAAGTGCTATCTATGTTTTTAAAAGTATATATTTTCCAGGTTTTTCTAATATGTAAGTGTATTTCCCATATATTTAAGAGCGTTCTTCTTTGGCATTCAGAAAAAGTTTCCCAAGGATGCAGTGGAACTGTTTGTCTATTTTGTTTAACTTCCTTTTTTTATCTCTCCATTTTTTAAAAAGAGATGTGGATGCCAAGATCTTTAACTTTTTCAAGAGATTTGTCAACTTTATCTAAATTTACTTCTGCTGAGTTCTAAGACCCTGGGAAAGTAGTGGCAGGCTCCCTTTTTGATGGAAGTGCACCAGTGGCTGCGCTTAAAGTTCAGCTATCAAATCTTCAGAACGTTTTGTTTGCAGTCAATGTGGATGGAAGGATCAAGTGACAAAGGCTTTAGGATCAATGGCCATGTGCCTTAATGGTGGAAGCGGTGTCACAGGTTTCTTGCTCTGGCTGTTGACTGACTTTTCTCAGAGCCAAAACTAAGCTGGCTACAGAACCATCAAGCCATAGACCCTGGCCAGGAGGGGCAAATCTAAGTTATATTAATGTCATTGCTATCCTCATGGATCGGTAAAGGGACGAAGTGATCTATGAAAGCCAGTTCAGTTGTTTGCTTTTACGTGGACAATGTCATGGATTGTTCATCTTGTACTTCTTTTTGGTATTGCAGTTTCATACAGTTGGTATTGGAGCATGATATTCTTTTACCTTAGGGAGCTATTAATGATGGAGAAAGTTACTCATAATGATCGTCATTCTTGTTGTTTGTAAAATACACTTCTAAGAATCAGAAATTGCCTGAAAATATAAGCCTACTGAATTGCCCTGATTTAATGGCAAATAAAATGTTCTTTATGTAATAAAACTCAGTTTTTAGGAAAGCAGAGTGTGACGTTTGGACAACTGTTACTTATTTTGTATTCCTAAAACATTATTTTCATTTTCTGCTTTCTTCTGAATCTTAAATATAAAGACAGTTTTGGTGCATTTACCTAAAGAAAAAAGAATAACTCAACATGGATACAAACATTACTCAGTCACAAGAATTTTTATTGAGCTTAAAGTCCCGTGTACAAAAGCACCATTCAGTGCTTTAAAGAGCTTGAAAAGAGTGATCTTAATGGTACAATCTTATCATCTTCAACTTGTCATCTTACCTGCTCTTAAACATTGGCTACTTACAATGGAGTGCAGTGTTAGAAAAAGTGACTCAGTGCCTCCAAATTTCACTTAATTCTGAGGAATGCATAAGCCCCCAAGGCCAAGGTAACTCACTGTAGGCTTTCTGTATATTTGTGAACCACAATCGTGGGGTCTCTTGATAGGTATGAGAGGTATGTGGAGTGAGGTATTTACTAACTCCTTTATGCGCCAGCACTCAACTGAGCTAAGCCAGAATCCACATGTCACAACTTGGGTGGCTTAATTGGTAAGGACTGTAAACTGGATGGAATGCAGCAACACAGAGGATGTCCTGAATGTGTTCAGATTTGATGGTATGAGAGAGAGGCGCATTTTGTATGATTATTTTCAGTGGAACACTTGCTATTTTAGATATTCTATCTTAGCCTTCTAAAAACAAGCAGTGCCGTTTGCTTGATTTGTTAGCATAGCCATTTCTCCAAGCCCAACGGATGATATTAAGCAAACCCTAATAAATACGTTACTCTGGGCTTTCAGTTAATAGACCCATAAGATTTCTCTTAGCTCAGCAAGTATTCACAGAGGGGATGAACTATATTCTTAGGGTACTTAGCGTTTGAGGTAAGTGCAGATTTTTTTCATCACACTTGAGAGGTTTTACAACACACTCAAATAACTGTACCTACGTACCCCAAGGGGACGTTGACAATAGTAGGTTTGATATTTGGGAAAAAAAAGTTTGAGCTCATCAAAGTAAAAGCAAATTCAAGAGTAGGCAAGCAATAATTCTTGCATAAATGTTCTGTTAACCGATCTCTGTTGGGCTCTGAGGGCAAGAGTGAGCTGTTTCTCCTGGGCGAGTGTTGGATGCCTAGTTTGCATCAGCTGCTGTTGCTAAGTGTCAGTTATGCAGGGCCCCGACCCCCTTCCACTTTCAGAACAAGAATAGAACTAATTGAAGCATGAGGATGCAATGCATTCCTAAATATATTTACTCCAAAGCAGTAATCTCTTCCACATCCTGCAAAGCAACCAAAAAGGACTGTTTTTTTGTCACTTAGAGTTTGACATTGGATTTGAAACTCTAAGGCTCAAATATGCCGAAAAAATATAATACAAATAATCCAGTTTGTATATAGTTCAAATCTTTTCATAATGATCTCTATGAAACCATTCACGTTCTTTCACTATGTTGGAATTGTGCTATGTTAACTTTTACCTAAGACAGCAGTTTTAGAGAGGGTCTTCTGACAATGGTTATTTGCCGTGTCGATTGGGTCTGCATCCACATGCACCTTTAGGCCAAATCATAAACTTGGTAAAGTTTGCATCTTTCTTCTTAATTTTCTTTGTCCATTAAGTTTTCTCTCCTGCTCAGAAGCCCTCAGCCTCATTCCAATAAAATCCCAGTATTGGGCAAAGTCCCTCCCTAACCACAGTAAAAGAAATCTGATTTTCAGAAGGTATATACAACTAAAACACAAAGGTATTATTAATCAAAAATAATGAGCAGAAATAGGAAACCTCTAACTTTAATGCCCTTGGACTAGCTTCATCTTACAAGAGGGATGTCTTCATAGTTCAAGATGTACTTAGAACCAGAAGACCTGGGTCCAAGCCTGGCTTAGTCCTGCTCTCAGCTCCATCGTTCTCAGCTTCGATTTATATCTCGTACTTGGGGGCTGCAGTGATTCTGCAAGGTGGTGTGGGTAGAAGTGTTTTGTAAAACATGAAGTACTATGCAAGCCTTCTTTTTTAAAAAAATTGCTTTAAAACCATGCAAGGAACTCTAAGTAGGAAGTCAGAAGTACTAACCTTTGGGACTTGGAAAAGTCTTCTAACCATGCCAGGTCTGTTTCCTCATCATGAAAACCTGGAGGTTGAACCAGAATATCTATAAAGTCCTTTTCAACCCCAGGCATTTTACAGTTCCATGAAATAAAACACTGACACCTAGTACCGGGAACATAGAAGGTGTCATGAGATCGAACCAAGAGGTGAATTAGAGGAGTAAAAGAGATGGCAATTATGGGGGAATTGTCCTTACTCCTCCCAGAGGTCTGCAGAAGCTGCATAGCGAGGGGTAGATGGGGTCTGTGTGGCAGGAGCCCTAGGAAGTGGGGGCATGAGTTTGGAAGGGTTCGCAGGTTTGGGGTGAAGATTGCGGTGTGTCTGAGAGCTGAGCGATTAGGATGATTAGACATTTGGGGGCAATGTTGCCAGGTGGGTTGGATCTAAGGCTGCAGAGATTTTGGTAGCGGCAAGTGCAGGGGTGAAAGAGGCAAGATATTCCTATTACAGCACCACCAGCGCTGTAGAATCTGAACCTGTTTCCCCTCTCCAATCCACTGGGCAGTGAGAATGATCAACTCAGATTACTTTTCTTCCCTGCTTAAAACCCTTTAATGGCTTTCATTGTATTGAGATTAAACTATGAATTCCTTAAGTGGGCTTTCAGGTGCCTGAAGGAATCCACCTCCCTTCCACTCTGCCTCTTTCTTTCTGAATTCCAGCCATGCTGGCTAGTTTGAAGTCACCAAGGTTTTCCTGCACCAGGACATTATCGTGTGCTCTTCCCCACCATTCTTCGGAAGGTTAGCTTTGATTCTTTGGGAGCTTAGCTGGAGTATTCAGACAGGCTTTCTCTGACCTTACTACGCATAGTAATCTCTGCCCCTTTCTAAGCCCTATATTTGTTTTTTCAACAAACACAGCTATAATCTGTAGTCATTATGCTCTTGAACAGTGTCTGACTAAAGAATTCTTTTGTCAAATGATTGAATGAATGAATGAGAAGCTCACATTCTTTTCTTGCTTTTTCTTTCTTCTCTTCCTATAGCTTTATTTATTTTGTCTTTCCCTCATAGTTTGAAATTCTTTATAGCTTTTATAAATTTTTTGATTATAAAAGTAGTTTATATCCATGTCAAAAAAAATTCAATAATGCTTAAGTATGTAAGGAAGAAAATAAAAGTCACTGAAATTCCATCACCCAGAGAAAATCAGAACTAACTTTTTGTTGTATATACTTAAAATCTACTTCTAGGGACTTCCTTGGTGATACAGTGGTTAAGAATCCGCCTGCCAATGCAGGGGACACGGGTTCGAGCCCTGGTCCGGGAAGATCCCCCATGCCGCAGAGCAGCTAAGCCCGTGTGCCACAACTACTGAGCCTGCACTATAGAGCCCGCAAGCCATAGCTACAGAAGCCTGCGCGCTTAGAGCCCGTGCTCCGCAACAAGAGAAACCACCGCAATGAGAAGCGCACGTTCTGCAATGAAGAGTAGCCCCTGACCAACGCAACTAAAGAAAAGCCCATGCACAGCAACAAAGACCCAATGCAGCCAAAAATAAATAAATAACTTTTAAAAAAAGAAGTAAATTTATTTATTTATGTCTTCCTTGTGGTGTGCAGGCTTCTCTTGTTGCAGAGCACGGGCTCTAGGCGCGTGGGCTTCAGTAGTTGTGGCGCATGGGCTTTGTTGCTCCGCAGCATGTGGGATCTTCCCGGACCAGGGATCGAACCCATGTCCCCTGCATGGCAGGTGGATTCTTAACCACTGTGCCACCAGGCAAGTCCAAAAAAATCTACTTCTTAATTTTGGAAAGCAGTTGAGATCAATATTTTTCTTTTCAAAATTTAAAACCAAGTTGCTTTCCTCTTTAAAAGCCCTTCAATTAGTTGGGTCTGTGCATCCTTCCCAGGAGCCTTTTCTCCCGTTGACATTGGTACTATTCTTTTCTGCCTAGAAGTTAGGCTGATCCTGCCTTTTTCAGGCATAATCCGGTGGCATTTATCTTTGGTTAAAAAAAGGTAACTGTTATTCTTGTCTTTTTTTAAAAAATAAATTTATTTATTTTTTGGCTGCGTTGGGTCTTCGTTACTGTGCACGGACTTTCTCTAGTTGTGGCGAGCGGGGGCTACTCTTCGTTGCGGTGCGCGGGCTTCTCATTGTGGTGGCTTCTCTTGTTGCGGAGCATGGGCTCTAGGCGCGTGGGCTTCAGTAGTTGCAGCACGTGGGCTCAGTAGTTGTGGCTCGCGGGCTCTAGAGCGCAGGCTCAGTAGTTTTGGCACACGGGCTTAGTTGCTCCGCAGCATATGGGATCTTCCCTGGCCAGGGCTCGAACCCATGTCTCCTACATTGGCAGGAGGATTCTTAACCACTGCGCCACCAGGGAAGTCCCTATTCTTGTCTTTAGCTTCCAGCATTGCAGACTGGGCATTTAAATGCCTTGGATTGTGTATCTGGAGAAGCTAACAGCTGCATGTGCTATTTCCAATACTTTTTAAGATCCACCCAGGATATGACCATAGGAATGCTTGTCGTTTTTTTTGGAGGGGGTGGGTATAGATGTAAAATTGGTGAGCGATAAGCAGAGGTGAAAACTAGGTGAGAAATTCTTCAACAGATTGTAGGCTTGCCATCTGATATCTGGGAAAGCTGCATTCCTTTGAGCAGCTCTCAGAATGCTCATCAGCCTGAACTTAGGTCAGCCACAGATGGGGAGTGCTTTGGAGACTCCAGGAACATCAGTACGTTTCCAAAACAAACAGAGCAAACAAATTCCACTCTCTCCTGCCATGTATATATGGCAAAACCAGCACTGTATGCGCTATGCAGTACTGCTGTTCTCCTAACATCCATGTCTACCTAGCACTGTTGCAATATATATGTTAGAGAATAGCACTTTTGCATAGTCTGTAAATTATTAGCCAACCAACCAATCAAGAAAGAAAAACAAATGAGAAACCTTGATTTTTCTCTTAAAAAGTGGGAACATTTGGCTCAGTTAGGGGACCATGGGCAAGTCCTTCCCTTCTTTGAAATATTGAAACACACAGTTGAATTGTGTTTCTAGTTCTTTATATTCACCTCCAGCTCAATCCATAAACGACTCATTGACATTGTTTTGGGATCTGATTGGACGAGAAATCCCCGTTATATTTTAGTAGGGCCAATTTCATGGATTTTCTCAAAATATTTTGCAAGCCAAAACCTAATAGAAGTTTAAATTGAATCTTTATTTCTGTCCTTTTCTGTATAACATTAAATTATGTGATATTCTAGGAAGTTTTTGTTTGGCAAAGGATGTTTAAAGTTAGAACTATTTTTCTTGGCTATAATTACTTAAAAAAACTATCACTCCTAGGTTTTGACTATTTGTGTTGGTGAGGGGAGGGGGCAGGCAGTTAGCATTTGCATAGTTACTTGATGTAAGAATGTATCTCGCCCTTGGAAGTGGGTGGCAGGTACTGTGGGTGGCCGGCTCACTTCCTTTATCGTTTCATTGGTTTCAGACTAACAAATGTGAATTAACACCAACCCCCAGAAGCTCTTCATCTGTGGCTGATGGGACTTAGGGTGTCCTTACTCCAGCTCCTTCACCCCTTGGGTGGGATGATTCTAAGGCCTATTTGTCTCAGAGTTTCCTGGTGGAGTTAAGTCCCAGGGTCTGGCTTAGCCTTTGTTAGCTCTCCTTCCTTTCTTGCTGCTCCCCTACCAGTAATTCCTATACCTCCTTAGTAAACTATTTGCAATCAAATCTTTGTCTCAAATCAGATCAAATGAAATCCCCGCTTTGGCGGGTACCTAATCTAAAGCAAACCTCTTACCTTCAGGCAACATTTTCATCTATATTATCCCAGGTAGATAAAACACTCCTGGCTTAATGCACTTAACAGGTACTTTATATATTTTCATTATCTGGTAGCACATACTGTTAATTGTTTAACATTAAAGATATAACTAAATAATGTCTTTGTTGTTATTTTCCTTTTTAAAGGGAAAGCTTTTGAACATCTAAAACATGATTGAAACAATGAAAATACAGTAAAAGCATCAGAAAACTAAGTACCTAGGTTAAGCACCATCATATTTTAAGAGTTCCCAGTCTCAGTAGTGACACTTTAAGACAGAACAGAATACAAACCGAGTGCTACATTTAGTGACTAAACTTATTATACTTTTATTGTTGCTTTTCATAGCATCTTCTATATCATAGGATAGCCAGGGACTTATAAATAATTTATAATTTTTTTTGTGAAGGTAAGGTTTGAGGTCAAATACCACTTAAGTCACATTAACATAAGAGCTCTACCTTATGGTCTGCCCCTTAAGTGTCTAGGATACCACTGAATGAAAAATAAAAGATTTTGCAGAATAGGAGATTAAACATGCAAAAGTCACCTGCTCCTTGAAAGGTAGGGGTAAGTATAACTTGGGGCAGTTAATTGCTTGGCTTTGCAGCTATAGTTTGGCCTTCTAAATGTGCCAGCTATCATGAAAGCGCACAGCCTTGGCCACGTGGGTAGTGGAGTCAGAGATCATGATGGAACCAGATTCAAGATCACTAACTGTAAGATTCAGTCTATGTTGGGTCAGAAGTGTATCTGCAACGTAGGGAGAGAGGCAGCAGAATGTGGTGACTGGGGAGTGCCGGCCAAGGGGTGGCGGGGGGAGAGCCTGGGTGCAGATCCTGACTCTGCCACTTACTGTCCCCAGTAAAATAAGGATAATTCCAACCCTTCAGGGTGTTTGTAAAGATTAGATTGACAAAGTGATTCAGGCACAGTGCCTGATAAATAGTAAGCTCTTGGAAAATAGTAGTTGCTATAAGGGTGGTTTATTGTCCAAACCAGTACACTTTCAAAAATGAAAAAGGGTACTAAGATGAGACATATTATATAATATATATAAATACATTTTAATAATTATATATTGACTGCAAAATTAGTTTTATTATGTGGATAGGCCCAGAGTTCTATGTAAAAACGTTTGAAAATGAAATTCTTTCCAAAAATTAAAAATAGCCATATACATTAAAGCAAAACTTAAAAAACTTTATAATGTTTTATTTGAACAATAAAAGTAAGTGGAGTGATGATTTTTGATCTGTATTCACATACTTAATCAGTTTTTTAGTCATAGCTGACTCTAATACCACATCACTGGCATTTTTTGAAGAAGACTTTTTTCTCTAATATGGACATATTCTTTTGTTTGTTTTTTAAATTGAAATATGGTTGATTTACGATGCTGTGTTGGTTTCAGGTATATAGCAAAGTGATTCAGTTATATATGTATATATATGTCTCTCTCTGTATATAGCTATTCTTTTTCAGTATAATGAAAAAATTATAGGTCATTACAGTGTGCTGAATATACAGTGCTATACAGTGATCTACTGTGCTATACAGTAGATCCTTATTGTTTTTCTATTTTATACATTGTAGTGTGTATCTGTTAATCCCAAACTCCTGATTTATCCCTCTGTCCTCCCCCTTTCCCCTTTGATAACTGTAAGTTTATTTTCTGGAAGTTTGTTTTTTATGTCTGTGAGTCTATTTCTGCTTTGTAAATAAGTTCATTTGTATCATTTTTTATAGATTCCATATGTAAATTATATCATACAGTAGTTGCTTTTCTATGTCTCACTTACTTCACTAAGTATGATGCCCTCCAGGTCCATTTACATTGTTGCAAATGGCAAAATTTCATTGTTCTTTTTATGGCCGAGTAATATTCCATTGTGTACATCTTCTTTATCCATTCATCTGTTGATGGACACTTAGGTTGTTTGCATATATTGGCTACTGTAAATAATGCTTCTATAAACATTGGGGTGCATGTACCTTTTTGAATTATTTTTTTTTTGTTTTCTTCGAATATATGCTCAGAAGTGGGATTTCTGGATCATATGGTAGTTCTATTTTTAGTTTTTTGAGGAACCTCCATGCTGTTCTCCATAGTGGCTGCACCAGTTTACATTCCCACCAGCAGTGTACCAGGGTTCCCTTTTCTCCACATCCTTTCCAGTGTGTGTTATTTGTGGTCTTTTTGATAATGGCCATTCTGACAGCTGTGAGGTGGTATGTCATTGTGGTTTTGATTTGGATTTATCTGATGATTAGTGATGTTGAGCATCTTTTCATGTACCTGTTGGCCATCTGGATGTCTTCTTTGGAAAAACGTCTGTTTAGATCTTCTGCCCATTTTTAAATAGGGTCGCTTGTTTTTTTGGTATTGAGTTGTATGAGCTGTTTTTATAGTTTGGATATTAACTCCTTAAAGGTCATATGATTTTCAAATATCTTCTCCCATTCAGTAGGCTGTCTGTTCGTTTAGTTGATGATTTCCTTTGCTGTGCAAAAACTTTTAATTAGGTCCCATTTGTTTCCTTTTTGCAACTTTGTTTTTCAATAATTGTAATTCTCCAAAAGCTTAAAAATCTGAAGGTTTCTGGTGCTCCTTGAATCCTTAATTAAAATTTCTAACTGATATTGAACAGAATGCACCCCAAATCTAGAGGACTTGTTTACAAAAATGTTCAGTATCTTAGGCAGGACACAGATTAATTTATTAAGTAGTTTCAACTGATGATGGGCAGCTAAGAAAAAAGTCTGGTACTGCCATGCTGATGTGTGTGTGTATGTGTGTTTAATTCACATCAGCTTCATCCCCAGTTTTGTAATTTAATTACTTGACATATTCAAAATTTGTAAAATTTGACAAGTTAGAGCTTCCATTTCAATCAGTAAAATAATGCAACTTCTTTGGATGAAATTATTACTTATATATATACTCTAGCCAATTCCAATTATTTTTCTGTTCCGTATCTTAATTAAGATATCTAATTTAAAATTTAGTAAAATGTTGTTTTTACCATGGACACCACGGTCCACCAAAATTATATTACCAAAATATGTTTTGATTCAAAACCAAATACTTTTACTTTTAATGTTGAACTTTTAAACTAAATCTGCAGGAAGTTTCCCAGTAACTTTAGATGTTTCATCTTAAACAGACTAAATTTCCAAAAGCTTTGATTCCATGAAGTGGATTAAAAAAATTAAACCCTTATTGGAATTAGTTGATCTAAGTGAAGCCTTGATAACACTGAGATAAAATTAGCAAAATTGAATTGTTTATGAAATTCTTCTGCTTTCACTACCAACACATTGTAACTTTTGCTTTACTTTTTGTGCATGAAGAGAAAAACCTGAAATAAAAAATTGACAAAGTCAATTTCGAAGAGCATTCACTGGATCTAAATGTTATGTAAGCACCTTCTACAGCTGCATGTGATAAACCAAACTATAAGTACAGGGTTCTGAAAACAGCTACTGATTTTTGACTTCTATGATAATATAATGCTTCTTCAGCCAGTTGGTGTTTTTGAGTTTTCACTCGGTTATTGATATCACTTTCCTTATGGTTCCTCATGGCTGTAGGAGGTGGCAAATGATGACATTTTGTGCAGTTTTACACTCATCGTTCACATACTTGAGAATTGAAAATTCAGCACTTTTAGTATTTTGCTAAACATAAACTTCCATTTTTTGAGCTCATTGCTGTTGAAGGGCCTATTATGAAATAAAAAGGCAAAGCCAATCAGTAACATAATGAATAGTTGTATATATACATCATACAAGAAATGACCAAATCCAAGTGTCCATATTGGTCTCTACATGCTTGAAGGCAGCACACTTGACCTCTTTTCCCTGCAACTATTTCACCTTCCCCCTCCCCATAATTTCCCACCTTTCCCATTGATCCTACTAGCTGTGCCTTGGCAGTTTTGTGGGCCCTACCGTGGGTCTGGCACACCTAGCTGGTGAATCCAAAGGGTACAGCACGGCAGTTATCAGAGAGTTCTCTCACCACCACCAGAGGCTGGAGGGTTTAGCTCTCCCTGGCAGCTCCTGTTTGAGTACATTTTCTTCTGTGAGCAGATGCCCTGCTATCCTGAAAGGGAGGTGTTAGTTCCAAGTGTTTGGAAAGGGCTGGGGAAATTAGGTCATTGCTGGTCACCTTGGAGATTTAACCACTGTCATTAGAGCGACAGCTCTGTTCACTGCTTGTCTTAGCTTGAGCTGCTATAACAAAGTACAGTAAACTGGGTGGCTTAAACAACAGAAATTTATTTCTCAGTTGTGGAGGCTGGCAAGTCCATCAAGGTGCCAGCAGATTCAGTGTCCGGTGAGGGCCTGCTTCTTTGTTTGTAGATGGTCATCTTCTCGTTAGGTCCTCACTGTTTGCAGTGAGAGAGACACACACACACAGATTCCTTCCTTTTCTTATAAGACCACTACTTCCATTTGAAGGGCCCCACCCTCGTGACTCCATCTAAACCTAGTTACCTCACACTGGGAATTGGGGCTTCAACCTATGACTTTTGGGGGTGCACACCATTCAGTTCTTGGCACTGCTCTTGTGCCTTATGCACTACTACTGGACAAGACAATAGAAGGAGCATGGAAACGCAAAGTGGAGGGCTACTAGATCAATCCCAGCTTATTTTAATGAGGCTATTCATAATAATTCTATTACGATTACTAATAGTAATTCATTAAAGTGAAAAATACCCAGGCAAATGTTAAGCTAAACAAGACGGCAGGACAACTGGCCAAAAGCAGGACTGTCTAAGGCAAAAAGTCCTAGCCATTATCACTAGGAAGGACGGCACCGTATCTTAAAAGAAGTCTTTAACACTAGGAACACTAGAGGGCGCTTTAGACAGTAATTAAGGAACACTAGAGGGCGCTTTAGACTGTAATTAAGGATCTTGCTTTATTTACGCAAGGAAACATAGGGTGTTACAAACTTCAGTAGTGAATGGTTTATAAAAATTTAGGTAAGTCCGTATAAGTTGATTTCACTCTCCCAAGAACATGATCAGATTCAACACAAATGTTTTGGAGTGTGTGTGTCCCCATGCTGGAGGTTATGATAATCCTATTTTATTTTATTATTCTTTAATTGAAGTATAGTTGATTTACAATAATAATCCTATTTTTGTTTTACTTCAGAATGTCTTTTTTTCCTTAAATCTTCAGGAGTGCCTTAAGGTTAGATAAAGATTAGGCTGCAATCTGTCCTCATTAGTTGGGGTTTTGTTTTTTCTTGAAGGAGGGGCAGGGCAAGGGAGGGCTGTACAGCCAATTAAAACAGCTATAACAGGGTCCTTCTTTAAGATAACCCTGATGATACTGTTTTACATACGTGTGGCACCCATTATTCTTATGATATGTGTTAAATACGGGTGGATTATTAGGCAAGGACTCCAGTCTTCAGGGCAGCAGTACAAACAGTAGGGAAAAACATTGTTTGACTCTTCGTCCGGTCTTGGAGCCCCTGGTTCTGTCCCTGTCGCTGTGATTTTGGGAGATCTTAGGCTCTTTCTGGGCCTGTTTCTTAGTAAAGTGGTGGGGTCGACCTAAATGACTCAGTCTTTTTCAAGTCTAAAATTCTCTTATCCTGACTTTTACACCTAACGTCGATTAGTCTTAAATTTACATTCGCATATAGGTGCCCTGTCTAGAAGTTACCTTCAGTTCAAATCATAAAGTCTGTGACACTGTGAAAACTTGATTCAGGAGAATGTGGGGAGGTAGTTATTTTTGCGGTATGCGGGCCTCTCACTGTTGTGGCTTCTCCCGTTGCGGAGCACAGGCTCCGGACGCGCAGGCTCAGCGGCCATGGCTCACGGGCCCAGCCACTCCGCGGCATGTGGGATCCTCCCTGACTGGGGCACAAACCCCGTGTCCCCTGCATCGGCAGGCGGACTCTCAACCACTGCGCCACCAGGGAAGCCCTGATCAAGTTCTTTATAGTGGCTTATTTTACATTAGAAACAGATAGCTCTTTGTCACCTGGTAGAAAATACTCATACAAACACTGCTCCCCAACCTCAAACTTCCCTTGAAGTAAAAATGATGGTCAAATGCTTATATTCATTGCATTTGCTGCTAGGATTCAGGCTAGGTAAACAGCGAGAGGCCAAAAATCACTTGAGATTTTCATTTAAGTCTAATTAGTCTATTTCTGATGCTATGAAAACACCGGAGATGACCCTTTGCCAGGTAGATGTAAGCCCCCTCTGCCCTCAGGTAATTGAAGCCAGACTGTTTAGGGATCTGAATATTGTTGCTACATTGTTTTTTTAACTTCCCAAGAATTCTCAGACATTCCTGACTGAGTTCTACTTCTAAAATAAACATGCTGAATGGTGTACCCTTTACATGGAAAAATGAAATGTTAGTGACATTCATCTCTATTGGAAGAAAAATAATTTGGTTGGTGGAGTTGTAAAACTCCTGTCTTATATAGAGATAAAAAAAGTGACTTTTAACACATTTCTCAATTGGTGGCATTTTCAGTAGTCTTCGGCATGTCTCTCTGTGTGTCTGTGTCTGTGTGTGCATCTGTGTGCTTGTGTTTGCATGCCTTGTGTCTGTAGGTGTCTCTGTGCGCTCATGCTTCACGTAGACAGTCACTCACAATTAGTAACTCCTGCATGATAACTTGTTTTAGATCTTGCAAGTTTCTTCACACTTCGTAGTTTCACCATCTGTGGTGGTGAAATCAAAATGAAGGAGATCCCGAAGGAAACTTCCATCTCTTGGCAATTGCTTCATGACTCATAATATCTGAACTGAGCTTTGGGAGCAGAGGCAGAGTAGGGGAGGGAAGGACACCGAGGCTGAACCAGAGAGGAGGGAAGGCAGCAGTTGGGATGGGTCTCACACCTGGGAACTGGGGCAGGTGGGCAAGTAGACCACCCCAGAAGGCTACAGAGGTCAGTGTCAGGAAGATGCTGCCCACCCATTCATTAACCCTGTACTGAGTACTTAGTTTGTTGCCAGGTGTGTGGTTGGTGAAATGAATGTGGAAGTGTCTTCCTTCAAGCATTTTAAGGATCAGTTGGTGAAACAGACATAGAAATAAACCCTGATAAAATCACAAATGCTAAGAGGAGAGCCACGGGAGCTCCAGGGGTTCAGGCTATGAGGAGATGACCTCACTAATATGCTAATGCCCCGTGTCTTTCAAGGAAAGACACGGGTTCCAGGTGGACAGCAGGCTTTCCAAGGTGTGAATGGAGGGACCATGAACCCCAGTCCCTTGTGCAGTGTGGTCCAGGGGAGGATGTGAGTTGGGGGATGGGCGAAGTGCCTTCAAGAGATGGAGTTCTCGGTTCTTTCAACACATCATAAAGTCTTTGATGGACATGCTGGCTTGAGTTCAAGATGTCGCTTTCTAAACTCATTTTTTCTATTCCTTAGAGAACCTTCATTTGCTTAAGGAGTACAACCATTTCCTCAGGCATTTATGTAAAAACTCATTTTATTACTTGTCCTTAAAAATTTCTTAAAAATAACACTGGGGGAAGAGACAAATCAAATCGATGACAGTATTTCTACTGTCATTTTTAACAAGATCGTTTTTGAGCTTATCAGTCAAGACTCTCTTAGTTGCAAGTGACTGAAACTCCACTCAGACTAGCAGATGCGAAAGAAATTTGTGGGCTCACATAATTGGGAAGTCCGAGGGGGTAGGGGAGGAATTACTGGATCAGAGATTCAAATATGACCATGGAACTCTCCACCTCCCTCAGCTCTATTCACCTCTGCTTACAGTTTTGCATCCTACAGTTTAAAAAAAAAATCTTTCTTGAGGATTCTAGTGAGGTGGAGAACTTTGGTTGGATTAGCACGTGCCAGATGGCTGGCTGGTATTTTGACCACTATAGTATAAGTGATGAAAAAACTGTAGAGAAAATTATAAAATGTAAAGTCATCTTCTTGCGCCCCATTCCTCTACGTTTGTAGGACAAAAATGTCAAACACTGGGAATAAAAAATGTCCCTTGTTGGCAATGAGCAAGGAAAATTGAGGGTGATAAACTGATTCAGATAAAACGAGAACAGCAACTTACTCTGAATGCTAATATGTGCTTAGGTATTTTTCCTAAACCTTTTGTGTATAGCACATTGAAATTTTATCACAACCCTATGAGATGGGCGTGACTGTTATCCCCACTTTATGGATGAGGAAACTGAGGTGCACTGGGAGTTGTGGGGGCTGCCCAGGGTCACACACTAGTGCCTGGAAGTTTGTCTTCAGACATGTGCTCTAAACAATGAAGTTAAACGCAGTTGCGTGGCATAATAATTAGTGATTAAAGTCTAACGAATGAAGACACGAAGATATGAAATACATGGTAAAGAAGGAAAGAGGGAAAATACCACTTCATATTTTTTTCCCCCCATATTTTATTCAGTGAATCTCACCCCAGCTCCCAAGGGTCTAGTGGAGTCCATCAGGGTTGGGAAAGGATTTGCCTGGGTCACATCAAGGCTTGCCTGAAAATAGTGGATTCAGATTCAAGGCTACCCACTAATTCAACCCTTGGGAGTTTGGCTCAGGGATGGAGTAAAGGGAGCATGAGAACAAGAATGGGGTCCACTTCTGGAAAGAACAGGCAAAATTCGAGGAGGAGACACTGCTTGGACTCCCTTGGCAGCTCTGACCTGACTCAGGAGAAAGTCGAGTCCCTCTGTGACCCTCCACGGGCTGGCCAGGAGCCGGGCCTCATTGGGTTGACAAATGTGTCCACCCCTCATGGAACTAGAGCAGATGGACAGACACTGAACTTCAGGACTAAAACTGGTTTCAGTGAGCAGTGGGTGAGGTGGTCTCCCTTTGTAAAATTTTTTCTGTTTTATAATTTTAAAAGTGTGGTTAAATACGCAAAACATAAAATCGACTGTTTCTACATGTACAGTTCAGTGGCATTAAGTACATTCACCACGGTGTGTAACCATCACCGCTACCTATTTCTAAAACTTTTTCATTTTCCCAAATAGAAACTCCCCATTGCCCTCTCCCCGCTGCCAGCCCCTGGTCACCTCTATTCTACTTTCAGTCTCTGTGAATTTGCCTATTTCAGGTTCCTCGTATCAGTGGAATTATATGATATTTGTGCCTTTGTGTCTGGCTTCTCTCATTTAGCATAATGCGCTGAAGGCTCATCCACGTAGCCTGTGTCAGAGTTTTATTTCTTTGTTAAAGTTGGAAGACGGGAGAGGAGATGGCATGAGGGGGTCTGGGCTTGTCCTCTTCTGGTGGCCAGGGGAGAAAGCAGAACAGGGGTGCCGTCCTCCTGCCGTTGAAGAAATTCCAAGTTGTCGCTTGGCTGTTCCTTGCCATGTCCCACGGCCAGTGAGTGGTGTGATTCATCACCCCTCACCCCAACCTATCCCCCAGTTCCTTCTCTTTAAAATACAGGAACTAGGAGATTGGCTTGATTTCACAGTGAGAGAGTCGGGGAGGCAGTGGCATTGAGGTAGGGAAAAGACCTGTTACTTACTCACTCTTGAATGTGAATTTGTGTCACCAGATCGTTCTCCAGCACCCTCAGCAGAAGTAAGCAGATAAGAATGATGGAGTGGGAGTAGAGGGTAGGGTAAGGCTGTCGTTCTGGAGCACAGGTACGGCAGCCTTATTCAGACACCACCAAAGCCCCAGGCCTGTGGGGAGATGGAAGGAGAGAAGGGGAAGCTGGGATTGTGAGGAGGGGGCCGGAGGAGCCAGCCCTGCCCTGGCGTGTCTTCACGGGCACCAGACGGGACACTACCCTTGCCCACCCAGCAGCTGTCACTTAAAGCATCTAAGGTGGCTAGCCCACCTGGGGTCTTGCAAGGGTGTGGGGAGAGCTGGACTTTGCAGCCTCCCTCCTCCCTCCTTTGCAGATTCTCTGGTGATAGACATGGAAGAAGTTTCCAGGGCTGACTCTGGGTCAAGCAGTGCAAAAGAGAAGCTCTTTGTGGAGACAGTTTCTGTTCTGTTCATCTGTCCTCACGTTCACTTCCAGCTCTGAGCTCCCCTGGCCGTGACTCTGAAGAGCCTTCCCCGTCGGTTTCCGTACTCGCTGCCACTCTTGAAGCAGGAGGGACCTCCTTCCACCTCACTGCTGTTCTCTCTTGGCTTTTTCACATTGGATGGGTTTGTGGAAAGGCAGCCAGCCTTGGCTGCAGTACGCATGGGGTGGGGAGACAGGAAGGAGGTTTCTGGGTCTGTGTTGCTGACCTAATTCTACATTCTGTTTTCATTGAATGAGTTGATTATTTTTATATCACTTACTGGTAAGTGAATGACCTGCACTCCTTTCAATTTTTCCATGTCCAAACTTCCAGTTCCTGACCACATTTTACATGCACTTGAAAATTGCACGTAATCCCTTCTTATACTCTTTCTTTTCCCTTTAAGCCCATGGGAACAATATTGCCTGCTTATTATTGGAACGGCAGCTTTGCTGCTGGTGTTATAAAACCCTGGTCTTACACGTAATTTGTATGAGGAGTAAATTAATATTTACTGTCAAGACTTTAAAGGAGCCGTGTTCATCATGTCGCATTTTAATATTTAAGGTACCAATGGAATCTTTTCAGTTTAATCACCTTCCTTGAAGTGATTAAATCTGCATCACTTGATCTGGCTTTCTTTCACCAACTCAGAAAACTGGTTCCTTGTTAAACAAGTTAGTTATTTGTTTCCTAAAGTTATACTCACTGTACTTTTTGTGTTTGACTTTGCTTTTTATGTTTCAATGAAAAACATTTAAAAAAAACACTTGAAGAATATATGTTCTCTTTGTATTTTGAAACTGTGATACTCCTGTTATTTTGATGTTAGGTTGAGCATTGGAGAGACTTTCTAAGTTTAAATTCAAACTCATCAGCATCATGGCTTTCTTGTTTCTAAAACTTGCTCAATTACGCCTCATTTCTGCTGGTATGACATAATAAAAAGACTCTCCTGTCTTGTGTAACTTTGATTTTTCTATCTCCTCCCTGCTTTTCAGTAAACTTTGAGATTCTTTTCAGTCCTAAAAATTAAGTGGGAATAGTAATTCCATCAAGTATGGTTTTTAAAAATGTTTAATAAACAATATGTCATTGCTTAAAAACTAATTTTAAAAATTGAGACATTAAAAATATTATGGCAGCATTAATTCCCTCCAGTTACACATATTGTGAGTGTGATCAGTTTATTTATGTGTGTGAGACCTATGTTAAAAGTAAATAAATACATTTAGTACTCCTTTAAAGAACAGGTCCCCCTCCCACATAAAAAGGATACATTTATTTTACAAGAAGTGATAAAACGTATATTTTGTAAGAAATAGAATTTCAAAATTATTTAACATCAGGTATTTTTTGCATATCAAATGTACAATGTAGTATTTGTGTTTCCTTTTCCTGTTACAAAAGAAGATAATGACTTTAGTGGGGAAAGCAGAAAAAAAGCTTTTGGGTCTCTGTCCTTCACTCTGACTGTATTCCTTTATTGTAGACATATATTAACTGAGTAGACTGCTCGAATTACATAGTTCATTTTTGTAGCAGGCTCAACTAATTCAGTTTAAAATCAGATTAAAACAAAACTTTCTTCTCCTTGTGTGTCCAAACCCATAGTTTAGACTGTTCTGAACTTTCATTTTTTATATTTTTAATTTTTATTTATTTTTTTATTTTTGGCTGCATTGGGTCTTTGTTGCTGTGTGCTGGCTCTCTCTGGTTGTGTCGAGTGGGGGCTACTCTTCATTGCGGTGCGCGGGCCTCTCACTGCAGCGGCTTCTCCCGTTGTGGAGCACGGGCTCTAAGAGCGTGGGCCTCAGTAGTTGTGGCACGCGTGCTCAGTAGTTGTGGCACGTGGGCTCAGCCGCTCCGCGGCATGTGGGATCCTCCCAGGCCAGGGCTTGAACCCGTGTCCCTTGCATTGTCAGGTGGACTCCCAACCATTGCACCACCAGGGAAGCCCCTGTTCTGAACTTTTAAAAGAATGTTTGGCCAGTTTTTTCCTCCAACCACAATTTGATATAATTTCCTTAAAAAGCAAGAAAATTGCGCCACATTCAAAGATCCCAGCAGTTGTTTAGGGACTGTTTCTGTTGATGGGGAGAAATTAAGTGGACCACCATGTACTGTAAATAATAGCGAGAATGAGGGCTGGGAAACCAGGGGTGAGTCTGGTTCAACTCAGCGGAAGAGCTGGCAAAGTTGAATTCTCCATCTTTGACCTTAGCATTTCAGTGGTCTTTGGTTTTATATGGACTTTCTCAAGTTCCTTCTTGAGTCATTTCAGCTGTAGAGTTTCTGTTCCTTTTGCTACTTCGAGAATTGGGGCTTTGGAAGCAGGGACTCCCCTAGCCACAAAAACTCCACGGTAGCTCAACGTCCTGCAAAGCAAACATCTTCCCACTTCCCCGTGTAACTTCTACATTTGCTTTGTGATTTGTTCAATTCTGAAAGGAGGGGCTCTGGCTTAAGCAACTGTGAGAAGGAAACTGTTAGCTCTAGTTCATAGCCTAGCAGGAGGAGAATATAACTATGTCAACTTGGAGATCTTTACTAAATAGAGAAACAAGGGATTGGTTTAAATATGTAGAGAAGTTATAAAGAGGAAATTTGGAATGGTGATTAAGACCAGAACCATTGGCCTTAGGTAAACCTGGTTCAAAATTTGCCTTAGCCATTGACTAGCCAGGTGACCTTGGTCTGTCTAAAGGATTTTCACCTGTAAAGACAAGAATATATAACGTTTAGAGGATATTGTAGGGCTAACATATCTATCGTGACACCTAGCACAAAGTAAGTTCTGTAAATGGGTCATTTGTTCATAAATATTGTCATGTGTGTACAGAGAAAAACAGACATTACAAATGTTTTTGCGGCTGTCTAGTTGAAATAAGAAGGATAGATATTGTTTTCAGTGTTAAAGGTACTCATGGATAAAATAATTTGACATGACATTCACTGGTACTGATACACCGGAGGGAATTTCCCTGTCTCCTGCCTATAAACTGCTGCTGTCCTTTCAGTTCAGCTCTATCACCTTCCGATCCTCCAGCTCGCGGCAATCCCTCTTTCCTCTGTTTCCTTTGTAGCAGGCCACTATTTATTGTTACCTTTATCTCAGGGTTTCTGTACTCTCCCCTTTTGGACTGTGAGCATTTTGAAACAGGGATTCTTTTATTTATATTTAATCCCACCCCCCTCCCGAAACACTGTGTAGCACAGGACCTGGCGCAGAGGTAACTATTACTTGGGTTGAAATGGATTGAATTTAATTAAATCAAATGCCTGTATAGAAAATAGGGCCATTCAAAATATTTGGGGCTCACAAGACTGCTGGCTAAGTCTGCTAAGAGTCTCATTTTTACAGACTTGTTTTGGGTTCCAGGTCCCTGGTCTTGGTTTAGCACCAAGACTGCACACCAAATTTGATGCCACTTAGGACTGCAATTGTCACTGCAGACAGAAAACTTGATGTGATGCAGCTGTCAGCAGATGTCAGGTTTCTAGAGGCTTTACAAGGGGATCGGCTCTTCTTTGGGATAGGAACAGCCATGTAGTTCAGTCTATTGGAATTAAGAAAAGATTGCCCATGTGACAGCTGGGAATAAGGGCTCAGGTACAAGCTGAGGAATTGTGCTCAGAGGTCATGGTTTTCCTGGTGAGACTGCTGGAATGGGTTTAATACTTGCTTTTAACCTGCACATAGGGGTGTCTCTTTATTGGTAGCCTCTGTGGAGGCCCAGGTTTACTCTTGTCCTTCAGTATCCTTGTCAAGAAAATGGGAATAAGTTATTCCACTTATGGTGGCAGTCAAAAATAACACTTGACAGGGGCTTCCCTGGCGGCGCAGTGCTTGAGAGTCCGCCTCCCGATGCAGGGGACACGGGTTCGTGTTCCGGTCTGGGAGGATCCCACGTGCCGCGGAGCGGCTGGGCCCGTGAGCCATGGCCGCTGAGCCTGCGTGTCAGGAGCCTGTGCTCTGCAACGGGAGAGGCCACAACAGTGAGAGGCCCGCGTACCGCAAAACAAACAAACAAACAAAAAACCACTGACAGTTATATCTTTAAATTTGAAAAATACCTATGTTTGAGCCATTTTGGTGTATAACATTTTTTATTTAATTGCCACATCTGTTATTTAGATTGTAGTTTAAGTGTAGATTCCTTTGTGATGTGGTACTTTGGTATTTAAATAGATGTTCTTCTACCTGCTATGATTCTTCACTCTCTATTCAGTGAGTCTACGTTTCTTATCTTATTCAGGAATTGACTTAAAATGCCTTTTTCTTTTCCTGACCATGACCCAGCAAGTATGGGAAAGTAGGAGTGGCCTGCCATGAGGGGACACAATGAGGGTTGTGTTTTCTGTGTATAATTGTAAAACAGTAATGAAACTAATAGTTGGTCTCCTTTTTAATATCACCGTGTGAGAACAATCCTAAATAAATGTCAGTGATAAAATACTCTTCCCTGAAAAAACTCTTTCATTGGCCTAAGTTCTAAACAATTTCTATGTTTATTGTTGTTTTAATAGCATATTCGTAAGCTACAAACTTAGGACATTTGTGTTACTTACTCTTTAATACACATTGTTTCTATGTGGAAGTTAATTTTGAGAAGACCTACTTGAACACTGAACTACATACTTAAAAAATAATAAGATTATCTTGAATGGTTTCTGAAGGTCAGTATCCAGGAGTGTCTTAGGTTCATGGTTCTGGCTCAGCACCTGTCATGAGGTTGCAATGAAGACTTTTGCTGTGGCTGCATCATTTGAATGCTTACTTGGGAGTAAGATCTGCTTCCAGCTTGGTCTTCAGTTCCTCACTGGCTGTTGGTCGGAGGTCTCAGTTCCTCACCGGTTGGGCCTCTCCAACAGGGCTGTTCATTGTGGCATCTGGCTTCTCCCTGTGTGAGCCATACATACACATTCACTTTGACAGTAACTTCCTAAAAGTTCAGAACTGTTTGAGCTCACCTCAGGTGTAGTTCAAGTCTCTGGTCCCTCTGGTGCCACACACATCTGTGCTTAAATCATAGATTTGAAGTCAACAGTGATAACCACAATGATGGCACAGAGGAAGAAATCTACTTCAATTATGTCACTCTTTGTGACCATTTGGAGATTCTATTTGTATTTAAAATTTGAAACAGTGCAAATCACAAGGGGTACAATTTTTATTTGTAAGTGTGAATTTTAATTTACACATGACATATTTTATTTAATTTGAATAGCAGCTTTAAAATTAAAATTTATTTTAAAAAATTCTTGTTTTAAAACTAAAGAAGGAACAAAAAGATACAATATCACATCAATATGATTTAGTAGTTTACCAAAATTGTACCTTTTTCAGACATTTCATTTTTATTGAAATTTGCTTATTCAGTTATTGTAATAATATTCATTATATATAAAGTAAATTCATGTTCATTAATCATATATAAAGATAGACTAATATGTAGATAAGTTTTTCCCTCTTTATTCTAAAAAAAATATTAAAGTCATTAAATATTTAATTTAATTAATTTAATCATTAAATATTTGATTCATCTTTTCCCCCTTTTTTGAATGGCAATTTCTTTTCCTCTTTATTCTTTATTTTTTATTGGCATGATTACATATACATATTGAGTTCAATAAAATAAAAGTGTCCCTGCCTATTCCCCTCTTCTGGCCACTGTTTCCTTTTATAATTCTAACTAATAAGATAATTTTGTTGTATAGAGAAGGGTGGTATTAGATTTACCCCAGGTCGAATTTGATAGGTGTGATGTTGCTTCTGGGATAATTTTCCACATAGTTTTTCACCATCTCTGGTAACTTTCCTTGTACTCCATTCTTAGTCAAAAATAGCATATCCTGCTTTTCTATCATGATATAGCCCTGAAAAACCTGTATGTAATCGGAATCTTTGGAAAACATATTATTTGGAACATGCAAGTCATCCGTTTTCTTTTCAGCAGGCTTACACCCCACTTGCCTTTTTACTCTTAAAAGAGAAGTTAGGAAGCACCCGTGAAGGAATATTCTGTGTTCTGAGCAGAGAAGATTAGATGCTTTTCCCACCCACCCTTCTCCTTGCCCTACTGAAGGGAGGCATAGCTTCTTTTAGCCCCGAACCAACTTTGTTCCATCCTCTCAGGTCCTCCCTGGTCCTAAAAACTCTATTTCTACAACTCTGAAATCACAGGCCAACTTCTTACCCACCTAGAACCAGAACAGCAAAGAGCTCTGTGCCAAAGACAGTCCATGGACCATTCTGACCAAAGATGACATTTCTGGTTTCCCTGATATAGCCTGGGGACGTGGTAGATGGAAAGCATATCTGGGAACAGGCATGTAATGTGTGCTTGATTATATTGGCTCAATGAATGAGCTCTACAGATTCAGTGTTAATCAACCAGGACTTCCTGAATATTCCTTAACTCTTCCTAAGGGATAGTATCATTAAGTTCTTTGAGTCTCTTCCTATCCACAGGCTTCTGTATATTCACTTGTGAGTTTTCCCAAATGTGTTTTTAGAAGAGCTCTTTTAATAGAATGGTTTGGGTAGAACTTCTTTGTAACTTATTCTATTAGTTCAAAATATGAAAAATACATATGATGGGGTGGGGGTGTCTTGCTATCTGGATATCACTGTCATACTGTCAGAGCCCAGCCGGCCCCCCAATCCTTTCATTTTCCCTGCTTTGTTGAGCACAGGTGAACCCTCCCTATTCTTTGACTTCTTCCCACAGAGTCTGCTTTCTATTAGATGACAGTAATTGTTAATGAGAGATGCTCATCTGAGTAAATATATTAGCTACAGAGTACATCATTGTCTCAGATAAAGCAGCCATTTCCTGAAGATGTTTAAGGAGAACGAACAATGGTCCCAGTTTCAGGCTAGAAGGGGAAGAGTCACACGGTGTCTCTGGAGAAGGAATTCTGCCTTCAGCGTTAGAAAGATCAGGGTGTAAATCTTGGCTCCTCTTAGCCTGGTGATCTCGGGCAAATGACTGACCTCTCTGATTCTCATCTCAAAAATGAGGGTGATATTTCCAATTGACAGGGTTGCTGTTTGAATTAGGTGGGCTAACAGATGGTAGAATGCTTAGCACATAGCAAGCTGTTAATTAGCAGGTGTAATTGTGATATTTAGGGCCATCTTAGGCTTCTCTGAAGCCTCATGCTATGTGCGAGCGTCTGCCTGGGTAGCTGATAGAAAGCTCTGGTTTTCCTTAGCATTATTAGGAAAACTCTCTTAATAGTAAATGGTATCCAAACACTTGGGAATTATGAGTCTGGGTGTTAGTTTTATTATTTGCTTCGTGTAGGTTGTTTTATTGTTCGCTTCGTGTAGGTTGTTTTATTATTCTTAAATCATCTCCCTTTGAATTTATTGGCGTCTCTTCCAGCATATGTGATGCTGATCACTGAATAATTTGAAAGTTAAAAGGATGGTGAATTCAGGTGGAGGCAGGAGCTTCTCTCCAAAAGAAGGTCAAAGTTTGCCACTTAAAGATGAGGGTTGTTTTACGTATAGTCACAATAAAGGTAAGAAAATATTTTTTCATATATATTTACATATACAGGGTCTTTGGAAGAGAGGCACATAATTATAACTTGTATCTGTGCTAAAATGATGAGCCTCAGGATTTTCAACTTGAAAGGGAGAAAAAGGCTGTTACTCTCCCTTCTATGAAAACCCCTACTGAAGTATGAAGGCGCTTCAGAAGCCTCTGATACAGGATCCCGGGAAGGCCATCTGGGCTGTTTATTTAACTCATCAATCCAGTGTATTTAATTCCTTTGGGCTAGGGAGGAAAATTATTTTTTCCTTAAAAATATAATTTCCATATTACATGAAACACTCTGGTGTCTATTTTTAATGAACGAATATGAGAGCTGGGAAAGCCATTTAATTTGCCGACGTGTCCGTGTCTTTCTCTATAAAATGAGGGAGTTCGACTGGGTGCTCCGACCTCTTCTGTTCTCACGGGCTCTGATTTGTAATGCAAATTATAAAGATTGAATGACTGTTGAACATCTGTCTGTCATTCCCTACCCTTTAAATGAAGGTTGACTGCCCTCTAGAAGATTGTATACTTCTAATAGTCCAAGGAAAGAAGTCATTTAAACTTACATAAATGAGAAAAAAAGGCAGCAAGAGAATTTTGACTTTGCACTTTTTTTTTTTTTTTCCTTATCAACCAGCAAGTCATTGCTGCTGCTTTGACGTTAACTAAATGCTTGTTTCCACTGAATTTTCTGGGCGGCTTGTCAGGATTGTTGGGCTTTGCTCTTTTAGAACATGTGATGTTAAAAACTTTTTCCCTCCTCTGGAAATTCTTAATATGTGCCCACTGGCAGTCATACCACATTATTTTCTGTAGATTTTGTTACAAATTCGCTTCATAAAGCTTAAAAATGAAAAGCTCAAGGAAACTGGCATTAATTTAAGTGACATTTTAAGTCCATACTTTCTATTAAATTTGATTTTCTCTTCTATTCTTTAAATGTCACTTAACTTTTACTATCTTGGTGATAACTTTGAAAGAAACATCTGTTACGTTACTCCTTCTTAGACTTTACATTTAGTTAGAATATGTGTTACGTTTTACCAAGTGCTTCACTCATAAACTCATCTGATCCTCACTTAAACCAGTGTAAGTCACATAACAAGTTTATAAAGTTAAGCAACTGTTATAATTATCAACCTTTTATAGATTAGGAAGCTTAGGGAGGTTAACTATCTGGCTGGCCACATTGACATGGAAATCTATAGTCTGATTTCAACCTCCATGCTTTTTTCACTTCACCAGCTCAATTCAAATCGGCAAGACTGCTGTAACACACGTTCGAAACGTTTTCAGAAGAACCCCAGAGAATGAATTTGTAAAGGGAGACTTTACTTACTGTGACACTTCGGATTAATGGATTTTCTTTCTTTCTTAAAATATACTATGTTGGTCACTCCTCATTCTTTCCTAAAGCTGGCCCTGTGAAGTAGATACATTTTTCAATTTAAAAGTTTCAAAATGTTCACCTTAGGAGGATTCCATAGGCCACACTCAGTTCATTTCATTCAACAATTAAATGAGGTTCCAGTCTTCTAGGGGCTGAGGAAGCAGCAGTGACTTGAAGAAGTAAAAATTCCAGCCCTCGTGGAGCTGACATTCTAAGGGCCTGGGGTAGGGAGAAAGATAATACAACAAATAAGTAAAAACATAGGTGTCATTGGATGGAGGTATGTGATATGGAGAAAAATAAAGGGATTGCAGTTTTTAAAAGAGTGTGATTGAGACCTCGTAGAATGATTTTGGGAGTGTTCCTCTCTCTGCTATATTTTGGAAGAGTTTGAGAAGGATAGGTGTTAGCTCTTCTCTAAATGTTTGATAGAATTTGCCTGTGAAAGCCATCTGGTCCTGGGCTTTTGTTTGTTGGAAGGTTTTTAATCATAGTCTCAATTTCAGTGCTTTTGATTGGTCTGTTCATATTTTCTATTTCTTCCTGGTTCAGTCTCGGAAGGTTGTGCTTTTCTAAGAATTTGTCCATTTCTTCCAGGTTGTCCATTTTATTGACACATAGTTGCTTGTAGTAATCTCTCATGATCCTTTGTATTTCTGCAGTGTCAGTTTTTACTTCTTTTTCATTTCTAATTCTATTGATTTGGGTCTTCTCCGTTATTTTCTTGTTGAGTCTGGCTAGTGCTTTATCAATTTTGTTTATCTTCTCAAAGAACCAGCTTTTAGTTTTATTGATCTTTGCTATCGTTTCCTTCATTTGTTTTTCATTTATTTCTGATCTGATCCCTATGATGTCTTTCCTTCTGCTAACTTTGGGGGTTTTTTGTTCTTCTTTCTCTAATTGCTTTAGGTATAAGGTTAGGTTGTTTATTTCAGATGTTTCTTGTTTCTTGAGGTATGATTGTATTGCTATAAACTTGTCTCTCAGAAGTGCTTTTGCTGCATCCCATAGGTTTTGGGTCATCGTGTTTTCATTGTTATTTGTTTCTAGGTATTTTTTGATTTCCTCTTTGATTTCTTCAGTGATCTCTTGGTTAGTAAGTAGTGTATTGTTTAACCTCCATGTGTTTGTAGTTTTTACAGATTTTTTTTCCTGTAATTGATATCTAGTCTCATAGCATTGTGGTCAGAAAAGATACTTCATAGATTTCAATTTTCTTAAATTTACCAGGGCTTGATTTGTGACCCGAGATATGATCTATCCTGGAGAATGTTCCATGAGCACTTGAGAAGAATGTGTATTCTGTGGTTTTTGGATGGAATGTCCTGTAAATATCAATTAAGTCCATCTTATTTAATGTATCATTTAAAGCTTGTGTTTCTTTATTGATTTTCATTTTGGATGATCTGTCCATTGGTGAAAGTGGGTATTAAAGTCCCCTACTATGACTGTGTTACTATCGATTTCCCCTTTTATGGCTGTTAGCATTTGCCTTATGTATTGAGGTGCTCCTATGTTGGGTGCATAAATATTTACAATTGCTATACATTCTTCTTGGATTGATCCCTTGATCATTATGTAGTGTCCTTCTTTGTCTCTTGTAATAGTCTTTATTTTAAAGTCTATTTTGTCTGATATGAGAATTGCTACTCCAGCTTTCTTTTGATTTCCATTTGCATGGAATATCTTTTTCCATCCCCTTACCATCACCCTGATACCAAAACAGACAAAGATGTTACAAGGAAAGAAAACTACAGGCCAATATCACTGATGAACATAGATGCAAAAATCCTCAACAAAAACTAGCAAACAGCATCCAACAGCACATTAAAAGGATCATACACCATGATCAAGTGGGGTTTATCCCAGGAATGCAAGGATTCTTCAGTATACGCAAATCAGTCAATGTGATACACCATATTAACAAATTGAAGGAGAAAAACCATATGATCATCTCAATAGATGCAGAAAAAGCTTCTGACAAAATCCAACAGCCACTTATGATAAAAACCCTCCAGAAAGTAGGCATAGAGGGAACTTACCTCAACATAATAAAGGCTATATATGACAAACCCACAGCCAATATCATTCTCAATGGTGAAAAACTGAAACCATTTCCACTAATATCAGGAGCAAGACAAGGTTGCCCACTCTCACCACTATTATTCAACATTGTTTTGGAAGTTTTAGCCACCGCAATCAGAGAAGAAAAAGAAATAAAAGGAATCCAAATCGGAAAAGAAGAAGTAAAACTGTCACTGTTTGCAGATGACATGATACTATACTCTACATAGAGAATCCTAAAGACGCTCCCAGAAAACTACTAGAACTAATCAATGAATTTGGTAAAGTAGCAGGATACAAAATCAATGCACAGAAATCTCTTGCATTCCTCTACACTAATGATGAAAAATCTGAACGAGAAATTAAGGAGACACTCCCATTTACTACTGCAACAAAAAGAATAAAATACCTAGGAATAAACGTACCTAAGGAGACAAAAGACCTGTATGCAGAAAACTGTGAGACAGTGATGAAAGAGATTAAAGTTGATACAAACAGTTGGAGAGATATACCACGTTCTTGGAATGGAAGAATCAACATTGTGAAAATGACTATACTACCTAAAGCAATCTACAGATTCAGTGCAATCCCTGTCAAACTACCAGTGGCATTTTTCACAGAACTAGAACAAAAAATTTCACAATTTGTGTGGAAATAAAAGACCCTGTGTAGCCAAATCAATCTTGAGAAAGAAAAACGGAGCTGGAGGAATCAGGCTCCCTGACTTCAGACTATACTACAAAGCTACAGTAATCAAGACAATCTGGTACTGGCACAAAAACAGAAATATAGATTAATGGAACAGGATAGGAAGCCCAGAGATAAACCCACACACATACGGTCACCTTATTTTTGATAAAGGGGGCAAGAATATATAATGGAGCAAAGACAGCCTCTTCAATAAGTGGTGCTGGGAAAACTGGACAGCTACATGTAAAAGAATGAAATTAGAACACTCCCTAACACCATACCAAAAAATCAACTCAAAATGGACTAAAGAACTAAATGTAAGGCCAGACACTATCAAACTCTTAGAGGAAAACATAAGCAGAACACTCTATGACATATATCACAGCAAGATCCTTTTTGACCCACCTCCTAGAGAAATGGAAATAAAAGCAAAAATCAACAAATGGGGGCTTCCCTGGTGGCGCAGTGGTTGAGAATCTGCCTGCCAATGCAGGGGACACCGGTTCGAGCCCTGGTCTGGGAAGATCCCACATCCCGCGGAGCAACTAGGCCCGTGTGCCACAACTACTGAGCCTGCGCGTCTGGAGCTTGTGCTGTGCAACAAGAGAGGCCGGGACACTGAGAGGCCCACGCACTGTGATGAAGAGTGGCCCCCGCTCGCCGCAACTAGAGAAAGCCCACGCACAGGAACGAAGACCCAACACAACCACAAGTAAATAAATCAATCAATTAATTAATTAAAAAAACAAATGGGACCTAATGAAACTTAAAAGCTTTTGCACAGCAAAGGAAATCATAAACAAGACAAAAAGACAACCCTCAGAATGGGAGAAGATATTTACAAATGAAGCAACTGACAAAGGATTAATCTCCAAAATTTACAAGCAGCTCAGGCAGCTCAATATCAGAAAAACAAACAACCCATCCAAAAATGGGCAGAAGATCTAAATAGACATTTCTCCAAAGAAGATATACAGATTGCCAACAAATGCATGAAAGAATGCTCAACATCATTAATCATTAGAGAAATGCAAATCAAAACTACAATGAGGTATCACCTCACACCGGTCAGAATGGCCACCATCAAAAAATCTACAAACAGGGCTTCCCTGGTGGTGCAGTGGTTAAGAGTCCGCCTGCCGATGCAAGGGACGTGGGTTCGTGCCCTGTCCGGGAAGATCCCACATGCCGCGGAGCGGCTGGGCCCGTGAGCCATGGCTGCTGAGCCTGCGCGTCTGGAGCCTGTGCTCTGCAACGGGAGAGGCCACAACGGTGAGAGGCCTGTGTACCGCAAAAAAAAAAAAAATCTACAAACAATAAATGCTGGTGAGGGTGTGGAGAAGAGGGAACCCTCTTGCACTGTTGGTGGGAATGTAAATTGATACAACCACTATGGAGAACAGTAGGGAGGTTCCTTAAAAAACTAAAAATAGAGCTATCGTACGACCCAGCAATCCCACTACTGGGCATATACCCTGAGAAAACCATAATTCAAAAAGAGTCATGTACCAATATGTTTATTGCAGCTCTATTTACAATAGCCAGGATATGGAAGCAACCTAAGTGTCCATTGACAGATGAATGGATAAAAAATATGTGACACATATATACAATGGAACATTACTCAGCCATAAAAAGAAACGAAATTGAGTTATTTGTAGTGAGATGAACAGACCTAGAGACTGTCATACAGAGTGAAGTAAGTCAGAAAGAGAAAAACAAATACTGTATGCTAACACTTATATATGGAATCTAAAAAAAACCAAATGGTTATGAAGAACTTAAGGGCAGGATGGGAATAAAGATGCAGACGTACTAGAGAATGGACTTGAGGACACAGGGACGGGGAAGGGTAAGCTGGGATGAAGTGAGAGAGTGGCATGGACTTATATATACTACCAAATGTAAAACAGAGAGCTAGTGGGAAACAACCACATAGCACAGGGAGATAAGTTCGATGCTTTGTGAACACCTAGAGGGGTAGGATAGGGTGGGAGGGAGGGAGATGCAAGAGGGAAGAGATATGGGGTTATATGTGTATGTATAGCTGATTTACTTTGTTATAAAGCTGAAACTAACACACCATTGTAAAGCAATTATGCTCCAATAAAGATGTTAAAAAAAAAAGTGTGATTGAGAAGATGACATTTAAGTGTGGACCTGAAGGAGGTAGGTGAGGGTGGGGCCTGTGCATAAATGGGAGAGGAAGGCTCCTGGTGGGGGAAACAGCAAATGCAAAAGCCTTGAGGTGGACACGCTTCTTCACAGTCAGCGAAACCCTTACAATTGGAGCAAAAGAGCTAATACAGTGTTATGTTAGGAACTTCAGCCTGTAGTAAGCAGGCACCTGGATGGGCCTTCGCATGAGTATAAGATTTTATGATGCTTTTAGTGTTAAATAGTGAAAATGATACCTGCCCCCCAACTCTTTACATAAAGGGAAGCATCATTGCTGAGTTTGTCAACTCATATAGCAATTTCAGCCTTCTTTAGAGTATAATATTTTTCTGAATAGGGAATACATTCCTAAAGCATAAAATTCCAAGGATTTGTAAGGGTGTATAAGTTAAAACTATCCCTTCTGTATCCCAGACACCCAGCTCTTCTCCTGGGAGGCAGGATTATTACCACTTTTTTCTGTGCCTAGAGACGATCTAAGCCCATAGATACAACCACAGCAGAGGTTGTGGGTACCAGCTTTGGAGCCAGACTACATGCATTTTGGTCTTGGTACTCGCTACCTGCTTTGACATGGGCCCACAGCTAAAAGTCCAGATGCCTCCATTCCCTCATCTGTAGAATGGAGAGAATAGTCATAGGGTTGTTGTGAGAATTAAATGAGATTATATGTTTACATAACATATAAATATAGGAAATATTATATACATATAAAGAATTTAGCACAGTTTCTAGCAAAGAGTAAATACTCAATAAATGTTAGTTATCATCAGATATTCTTATAGGAAGCTTTAAATGTATCCCATTATACAGATGTGGAAAATGAGTCTTAGGTCAAGAAATTTCCTAGGAAACTGGGCTAGTAGGTGAAGGCACAGTGATGCTCATCAGAATTCTAATACCACGCTCCAGGGTTTCCCAGGTGAGGGTCAATGAGATGGCTGTCTTATGTGTCTTCCTTTCAACCACATAAAGTGTTAAATGCCAGACAAACGTCGATGTAGAAAGACATGTAGGTGTTTGCCTGAGAGCCTAATCAAATCCATTTCTTTAATTTTTTTGTGGTTTTAGCCAAGGCTATTTCACAAATGCATAATGTTTTGGTTTTTTACTTTGAGCAACTTCCATTCTTCCGACCAATGTTTATTCAGCATGTGTTATGTTCCATGCAGTGTATTAGGTACAGTGGGTGAAAAAACTAGACAAAGTCCCTGCCTTCTGATGGTTACAGCTAAGTGGGCGACATAGACAAGGGGATATGTAAAATACAAAGTCATTTGCTCCCATAGGGATTTGTCCAGTTTGGGCAAAGTTGATTTCCTTAAGCCAGTAGGTGTTTCCCAAAAAACATTTTTTTTTTTTTTTTTGGAGAATTCATCCAGTTTGCTCTTCATGGATGTACATCAAATAATTCTTAGAAGCAGTAGGCTTGTTTTTTATTTGTTATGCCTAGAACGTACTAAATATTCGGTGAGGTTGCTTGCTTTGAAGGTTCAGTGAGTTGCAAGCAGGTATTGCATTGTTTGCCAACGGGGAAGGCACTACCAGTGTAGCACGTAAGGGAGATCATGACTTTATAATGTACAAAGGGAAAACAGTAAGTATGGATTTGAAACAGAATGTATTAAACATGGGACATGGAAGTGCTGTCTGCCTTGAAACAATGTTCAATTCTAAACACTGTCAGCTATTTTTTCTTGGATGGAGGAAGTAAAAAAGGCTTGAACCATGAATTCTGGTTTGCCTGATTTATATGGTCTACTTAGCCCTCCATGCCCAGGAGGAATAAAACACATAGTGGAAGGTTTGAAAAACAATAAACTCTTCAACCAACCTTTTTTTCTTTTTTCTTTCTCCCTCCTCCCTCTTCTCCCCCTTCCCCCTTTTTGGGGTAATGCTTGTTTTGCAAATTTGCTAATAAATCATGGTAGGAGCTCAATAAAAAAGGAGTGAAGTATAGAATGATTTTAAATATTTACTTATTATTATTTATTGCCTTCAGTGAAAAATGATTGCATATGTTTCCTTTTGATCGCTAGCCCTTCTTTTAGGCTTGTTACACTTTGCTTCCTTTTCTCTTCTCCTCACTCCTGTGATTCTGCTAGTTTCACATACCTAACTCACCTGCTCTTCGTCTTGGATGGGGACACAACTCTCATGGAAATTTAACATTTACATCACTGCTTCAGTTAAGAGCGAGGTTGACCTGTGGAACTTTGCCTACCTTTCAGTTCCAGTCAATGCCTTTGGGCCCAGAGTGGTCCACAGCCCACATGAAAAGATCAAACAGTTCATATTCTAGGATCAGAGCTATTACTCTTGAATGATTATCCTGAAATCAAGTTTTTTTTTCTTTAGCCAGCCATCCTAGACCTCCCCTTTCCAACTGCTCTGGAACTCATCCGTGTATCTAATCCTTGCTTTCTTTTAGACCCTTTCTGGTCAGCTGTTCAGTGGAGGGGTCCCGTTCTGCTAGGGCTTCCACATGTGCTCTGTGACCTAGCAAATAGCATTGCCCTCCGTAACCCTGGAGGCCCTGTGGATTTCCTTGTGGCTCTTCCTTTTTTTTTTTTTTTAGATTTTTTTTTTTTTGATGTGGACCATTTTTGAAGTCTTTATTGAATTTGTTACAATATTGCTTCTGTTTTATGTTTTGGTTTTTTTGGCCAGGAGGCATGTGGGATCTTATCTCCCCCACCAGGGATTGAACCTGCACCCCCTGCATTGGAAGGCGAAGTCGCAACCACTGGACCACCAGGGAAGCCCCCTGTGGCTCTTCTTAGACAGCTGTGTTACTTGGGATTGGCAGGGTGTGGTGTCCCTAAACAGAGGTAGGAGAAAGGTGGCCACTCATCGCTGTTTTCCATAAAGACACAGTCTCTCTTGGCCTCTTGCCAAAGGCTTTTGACATGCCTTGGAGTTCAGGGCATTGGGTTTGCAGCCCCTTTCTCCCTCCTGTACCACTGCTCAGGAAGAAACCAGAAGCAGGGCAAAAGGTATTGCTCTTGTGTTGCCCTGCAGGAATTGGAAACATCACTTTATCTTTCAAGGCAGCTTGTGTCATGTCATCCGCCAAAGTGGGTGGACCTCCACCATTTGTCCTGACTTGTTAAGATTCACTGTGAGAAGCAGTACATCTGAGTGAAGGTCCGTCTCTTCCCGAGACCTCAGGAAGCCCTATCCTATCTTGGAATCAGAGATCTCCACAGCTCTACCTCATTGAAGAATCTTTCCTGAGCCAGTCCCAGTGCCTCCCTACTCAGCCTCCTCTTGCCTCAACTCGCTAAACCCACAACTGGCTAATTCTCCAGTATCTTGCCTGCCAAGTCTACTTGGAAGGTCTCTTTGGCTGCTTTCTTTTTTTTTTTTTTTTGCCTAATGCCCTACAACTGCTAACTCTTCCCATCACTGAGTAAGGCAGGAGAGTGTGTCCATGACAATAGGCGTTATATCTGACTCTTGGATTAGATGAAATAATAAAGCTTCTAGCCCAGTACTTAGAACACGGGGTAGGGATTCCGGAATGCTTTCTGTGTTCTTTTTCTGGCAGCAAGCGATGCATAGGCAGGCTCTTCAGCTTTTGTTAGGTGAGCCCTGTTACAATGTGGATGTTGGTCCCCCACGTTTGGGTTCAAATTTATCCTCTACCTGTGACTTTGGCTAACAGACAGTTTGTTTAACCTCTCTGCCTCCGTTTCCTTATCTCTAGAGTTAGCATTAAGAAGAGTTCCTCTTCCTAATGGTGCTGTGAAAATTAAATTAGTTAATATATTAGGTGCTGATAAGACCATGTACATAGTGCTAAGTGAGTGGGAGAAATAATTTGTTATATTAGTAATAGAAGGGAGGTTGCAGCAGTCACTGCCATGTAAAGCAGTAGCTTTCATCACCATGTAGCATAAAGTGAGTTCCCTTTCCCTACGTAGGAAAACCCAGGTTAGATTGGAGTTGAGTGCATGGAATAGGGGCTCCAAAACGGAGGTCTAAAGGTCCGTTGGAGCAGTCTTGCTGGGGATGGGAGTTTCTGACTCAGCTGAGCAAGATAGGCACATTTCTCAAACCCCTTTGTAAGAATCACCCGGGGCACTTGTGTGACATGTAGAATCTAGAGCTGTACCCCAGACAGACCTAGTGGATCAGAATCTTCAGGGAGCGTCTTGGAATCTGATGTGTAACAACCCAGACAAATAGTACCACCTGGAAACACCAAACACTCAGTCACCTGGGAGGCTTGAAAGAACACTGATGCCTGAGTCTCATGCAATGGACATTCTGCTTTGATTGTTTTGGGGTCTTGGTGGGCAGTGTACAGGCAATGAGGAGTTTTTTTTAAGCTTATCACAGAAATCTAATGTGAGCCAGAGTTGAAAACCACTATAATAGAGAGTGAAAATCAGACTTAAGTCAGTATTTCCCAGAATCAATTGGGGTGTGTGTTAAAAATAGAGATTTAAAAGCTCCAGCCTGCTGAATCTGACTCTCTGGTAGTAGGGAATGAGCTGGGCTGAGGGTGGGGTAGGGAGAGTGAGACCCTGGAAACAGTCTTTCCCGATGATTCTTCTGCATGCTAGACTTTGAGAACTACACACCACATGGCATTTTCCTGTAGTAGGATGAGTGGAAACAGCTGAATGAATGAAATGGGATCACTATTTCCTTTTTTGCTAAACCAATCTGTTAGAAATATGCTTCTTCATGTACTGTTTGTAAATTCAATACTTACTCTCCATTGGTTGGTATAGGGTTTCTAGAGAGTTGTCTCATTTTTTTTTTTTTTTGCGGTATGCGGGCCTCTCACTGTTGTGGCCTCTCCCGTTGCGGAACACAGGCTCCGGACGCGCAGGCTCAGCGGCCATGGCTCACGGGCCCAGCTGCTCCGCGGCACGTGGGATCTTCCCGGACCGGGGCACGAACCCGTGTCCCCTGCATCGGCAGGCGGACTCAACCACTGCGCCACCAGGGAAGCCCGAGTTGTCTCATTTTTAATGTGCTTTGACTTGACTTGACAGAACTTGATGGGAGTTATTTTTGGGTTTTTGCACGGTGTCATGAACATAACAGGTCAGATGATGAAACCAGGGAAAAGTGCTGTAGAACGGTCACCTGGGCTGAGCAGGTTGTAGTTCAGTGTGGGTGCCTGTATTCCCAAGGCTATCAAACCAAAGGTCTGAAAAAGCTGGAGCTGACAAAAAGGAGGAAGTGGAAGTTTGAAAGATTAGAAGTTTTATGTAGCTGTTCTAAAGACAGAAACGCTGTCACTTCTCTCAGATGGCAACCTTGCATGTGGGCTGGAGTCCTGTGTACTTTTGCTCAGCACTGCATCCCCAGGGCTTAACATGTGTGGTACTCAACCGGGGCTCCATAAATAGTTTAGAAACGAGAATCCTTCCTACTGTGGCAACAGTGTAAGTGCAGTGTTTCGCCTTTTCCATTAAGACTGAGGGAAACAACAGTTTCTTCAGAGAGCTAATCTAGGAAATGTATATGCGCTAGGTCAGTACAGAGATTGATCAGGTCCCCTTGGAGGGAATGACTCCTCAGTCTGCAAAACCAGCTCATAAACTAATTGAAGGTGTCTTATTTGCACATATAATCTGTTCCTCCCACTGGAGGTGGGAGGAGATTAAGTGTGGAAGCGTAGGTAAGAATCTCTGGAACTGCATATTGGCTGTACCTATGTGAGCCCCGTCCAGAGGAAAGAGTGAACTGCCAAGGATAATGCAACCACCGAGTAATAGTAGTGGGTTTCTCTCTGTTCTGGAGATGGATGCGTCAGGTGTCCAAAGCCTGATGGCATTAACAGTTAAGTGGTTGACCTCTCTCGCGATCTAACTGGTACTCAGCTCATCGATAAACTTGACACTTGGGTTTCGCATGTAGCTTGTTCAGACCCTTGCTATTCAAAGTGTGGTTCATGGCCCAGCAGCACTGGCATCACCTGGGAGCTTGTTAGAAATGCAGACGCTCGGGCTTCCCTGGTGGTGCAGTGGTTGGGAGTCCGCCTGCCGATGCAGGGGACGCGGGTTCGTGCCCCGGTCCGGGAGGATCCCACATGCCGCGGAGTGGCTGGGCCCGTGAGCCATGGCCGCTGAGCCTGCGCGTCCGGAGCCTGTGCTCCGCGACGGGAGAGGCTACGACAGTGACAGGCCCGCGTACTACAAAAAAAAAAAAAAAAAAAGGAACTGCAGACTCTCATGCCCCACCCCACCAAGCCCAGTGTGTTGGGTTTGCCTGACAGTGTGGCATTCTCTTTTTCTGTATCATACCCACGGATGTTTAGTTAGTATGAGTCAGCATCCATGGGATTGATTAACTTCAAGATACCAGCAAGTAGTTGCCAAGCCTGTCAGGCTGAGGGCTGACCCTGGTAGAGATGAATTCACCAAGGCAATGTCACTGAATGGGTGACCAGTTGGCCCTCTTCAGGTGTCCTCCCTTTGTGTTGTGTGCTGCCTTTTAATTTCAGCACTGACTCCTGCTACGTGTTGCCTTCGATAACTGTATGGGGCTCATTTCCTTTCTGGCACGTACACTACAGTGAACTTGCCTCCTTTTCAGCTGCGGAAACATACTTCCTACAGCTGCTCTGCAGCCACCTACGACTTCAGCAGTTTCTGAGGGTTTTTGAAGTGGTAAAGAAGGGAGCCTTGTTGAAATTCTATAGGGCACGTTTGTCTATAGATTATTATTATCATGTTTTAAATTAACCAACAATCATACTTTATCCAGACTTCCTTAATGTCTACCTGATGCCCTTTTTCTGTCCCAGGATCTCATCGAAGTTACCATGTTACATTTAATCATCATCTCTTCTTAGGCTCCTCTTGGCTAAATTTCTCAGACTTTCCTTGTTTTTGGTGACCCTGACAGTTTTGAGGAGTACTGTGAGGTATTTTTAGACTCTCCCTCAATTGGGATTTAGGATTTGTCTCATGCTTTTCTTAGATTAGACTGGGATTATGGGTTTTCAGGAGGAACGACCACAGGAATAAAGTGTCATTCTTATCATATCAAAGGTACCTACTATCAACATGACTTGTCGCTGTTGATGTTGGCCTTGATCACCTGACTGAGGTGGTGCTGGCAGGTTTATCCACTTTAAAGTTATTTTTTCTCCCTCTTTCCCTACAGTACACTTCAGAAGGAAGTCTCTGTGTCATTCACACTTAAGAATCGGGGAGTTGTGTGCCACTTCCTTGAGGGTGGAGTATCTACATCAATCATTTGGAGTTCTGTATGAGAGATTGGTCAATTCTCCATTATTTATTTATATCAGTATGGACTCATGAATGCCTATTTTATGCTTTGTATTTATAATCCGATAGTACTTTGTTGCTCAAATTATAGATTTTTTAATGTCCATTATAAACGCAGGACTGTTACCGTTGACTAGGTCTAGGCCTACCTGCAGGCAAAGGAAATAACTGCTTACTTGGAATGATTTCAGTGGGACTTACCACCAGTCCTAAAGTTGGTGCCGTTTGAAATACTTTGTTACTCCTTGTATTAGTTTGCTAGAGCTGCCGTGACAAAGTACCACAGTCTGGGTGGCTTAAACAATAAAAATTTATTATCTCAGAGTCCTGGAGGCTAGGAGTCCAGCATCAAGGTGTTGGCAAGGTTGATTTCTTTTGAGGCCTCTCTCCTTGGCTTATCAATGGCCATGTTCTCCCTGTGCTGTTACCTGGTTTTCCCTCTGTCTGTGTCCTAATCACCTCTTCTTATAAGGGCACCGGTATCATCGGAGTAGGACCTACCCTAATGACCTCATTTTAACTTAATTACCTCTTTAAAGACTATCTTCAAATCACATTCTGAGGTACCAGGGGTTAGGACTTCAACATATGAATTTTGGGAGGACACACTTCAGCTCATAACACTTCCTGAGGGAGTCTTGGATACACATTTTCACCAGGCATTAACTAGAAGGGACACTCATTGGTTATGTTTTTAGTTTATTTTATTAACACTACCATTGTTGCCATGAGGCAATAGTGTATACCTCCTCTGAGATGGTCTGAGACATCCACAGTTGGGGGCAAGGGAATTGGAATTGGCTGCTTTGCAGAGGGAATGCTATGATTAGAACCCTAAACTGTGGGTACCTAAATGGGTATGAAAGGAGAGAGAGGATTTGCATGGCAAGCTGCATAAGGGGGGTGGTGGGACACTAAAATAGGAAGTTGGTAGTAATGAACTTTCTGTGCAAGATGGCCCTGACCATTATCGGTTTAGCTGTTTGATCGTGCACAAAGTCTATAAGAATGGCCTCAGGGTCAAATATATGCAAGAAAGTTGGGTGACTTATATTGCAGTGGTGACTGCCTCTTAGTATGCATGCTACTCAATGTGATGTCGAAGAATCTCTGTCTCTATTCTTAGCTTAGGGTTATGCTGAAAAAGACCTGGCTTTGTGCACACTTTGCCCAGAAGGGGTATGAATATTGTGTATTGAATGCATATCCCTAAATTCTAAGTCTAGTCTTTGAAGCTGAGTCCACTGTGACATTATAGACAACTGATCCTGCTACTGCATGTGGTTTGGTGTCTTTGACTTGTTCAACTGTAGCAGAAGATAATGGTGTCAAGCTTTAGAACTTAATGTTTCTAAGGCCAGTAACAATTCAGCACACCATACAACGAGGGTTTTTTATTTTAATAAATTTATTTATTTATTTATTTTTGGCTGCGTTGGGTCTTTGCTGCTGCGTATGGGCTTTCTCTAGTTGTGGCGAGCGGGGACTACTCTTCGTTGTGGTGCGTGGGCTTCTCATTGCAGTGGCTTCTCTTGTTGTGGAGCACAGGCTCTAGGTGCGCGGGCTTCAGTAGTTGTGGCATGTGGGCTCAGTAGTTGTGGCACATGGGCTCTAGAGCCCAGGCCCAGTAGTTGTGGTGCATGGGCTCTAGAGTGCAGGCTCAGTAGTTGTGGCGCATGGGCTTAGTTGCTCCATGGCATGTGGGATCTTCCTGGATCAGGGTTTGAACCCATGTCCCCTGCATTGGCAGGTGAATTCTTAACCACTGCGCTACCAGGGAAGTCCCAACAATGAGGTTGATTCAAGCAAAAAAGAGCAAGATGGAATTGAGAGAGCCTGAGTTATGTTGCTGATTTCTTTATCTGTGGCAGAGACTACTATAATAGTTGCCTTCCCGAATTCCATTTTCAGCTTCTCCTTTAGGCATAGAACTTTATCTCAGTTAAAGAGTGGACTTCCCAGCCTCCACTGCAGCCAGGTGTGTCCACATAATTATGGTTCAGCCAATCATATGTAAGTGTTTGCGAAATTCCAGAAAGGCTATTGAAAAGGAGGGGCACACATTCTTTTCCTTTCTCCTTCTTATAGCCCTGAATATGATGGCTGGAGTTCCAGCAGCCATCTTGGACCACGAAGGGATGTTAAAATCAGAAACCCAACACAGGACTGTAGAACAGGAAGTCAGAATAAACTCAGGCCCTAGATGACTCAAAGAGCTGCAATACATGCACTATTATGTGCAGACTTTCAAAAAATAGTTTTTAATATGAAAGAGAAAAAGAGAACTTCTATCTTAAGATACTTCTTTTTTTTTTTTTTTTCTGTTATATACAACCAAACCTAATTCTTACTTAATGAACCTTGGGTACACATTGAGCTCATCTGGGGAAATCTATTTAAAAATACTGTGCCTGGGCCCCACCCCAGATTCTGATTTCATTGGTTTGGCAAAGGAACCAGGCAAGTGTTCATAAAAAGCACGCTTAGGTGATTCGAGTGTGTGACCTGAGTTGAGAACTACAGTCTAATCTTATGCGCTGTCTCCTCCAAATAACTATTCTGTTTAAGAATTGTGTTTTCTGATATCACTGGGGTACTTATTCTATTTCTGTAGCTGTATTTGGGAAGGGAACAGTACTAGGGATATCCTAAATGAGAACTAATTTGAAATAGTTTGTGATTTAGCTATTGAAAACAATTTTGGGGATTTGAATGATAATGCAGATATCAACGTATTCTAAGAACTCAGAAAGCATCAAAATAATGACAATATTCATGAAGGCTGCACAAGATGGCTTCATTTCTGAGGAAACAGTAAAACTCTAGCCTTCCATGCTTCTTTTCCCTCTATCAAATTCAACCATACTTCTGAGGATTACAAAGAGTTTGGCAACAGGGTACTGGGAGGTAAATATGTCTTTAAAGCTAAGCTGTAACTGAGCTATGCTGAGGGAGAACACGGAGAGCTTTACGTTTTTATTTTCCATTAACATAGTGATGTTGGGTATCTGAGGAGGATTGATGGGGTATAAAAACCCAGTGTAATTTCTGAGGCTATCAATCATACCTATTTAACAATGCTTTCCCCCTTCTGTATGGTATTCTTTTAGTTCTGGTCCTTTTTTTCCCCCAAAGAGTTAGACTGCTAACCCCTAATTTTATTTTAGAACGCATACTATAAAGATTGTGTTTTATTGATCAGCGTCTAATATTTATGACTTTGTGTTTGTCAATAGCTGGATCAGTTTTTGTCATATGTGGGTAAGAGAAATTTCAGATATGATGTCAAAACTCCCCTTTCTTCAGTTTCTTCTGAGTTATTTGCTATAAAATTTTCAGTGGGAATTGAAGAGTGAGAAGTAAATAACCAAGGAGTATATAGTCAATTCGCGAATGATCAAGAAAGTTAACGTAGTGTGTTTCATTCTTTTAAAAGCAGTTTCTATCTAAGCATCTTAGCGTTTTAGAAATAATGAGTATTAATGGACACAGATATATTATTACATTAGAAATAATCAGTATGTTAGAAATATACTAATGGACAGAAGTGCCTTTGTGGGAGCAGTGGGACTCAGGATGAGTCTTGGCCATCTGTGTGTCAAGTAACAGACATACAGACCTTGGTTGCAGCTGTAGACCCTGCAGTGGTCCAGGAACCAGGTCCAGTCCTCCTCAGCCATGGTCTAGGAGCCATGGAAAACACTGGAAGACACCGTCTTAGACAATCACGCAAGGATGGTAGAGCCTTTGTGGAAGTCCAGGTTCCTGGAGGAGAGCTTCTAGCACACTGTTGAAGCAAAAACATGCATTTGGACACAGTGGAGAGGGTGAGAGGAAAAACTTGACTTCACCCGCGCAAACCCTCCCGCAAGGTGGCACAACTTAGGGCCAGGAGAGAACTTCTCAGCCCACAATTTTTTTTCTCTCTCTCTCTTTTTTTGGGGGTGGGGGCTGTGCCATGCGGCTTGTGGGATCTTAGTTCCCCTGAGCGGGGATAGATCCCAGGCCCTGGCAGTGGGAGCACCGAGTCCTAACCACTGGACTTCCAGGGAAGTCCTCCACAATTTCTCTTGTAAGGGGAAAAATGAGAGCAGGTGAGTGAGCATCTGGTTCCCTCCACTGTGTGGGATGCTGCCGAAGAGGCTCACTCCTCTATCTCCCCATCCAGAGTCCTGCACCGTGAGCTGCATGACTTGGACATGGAAAGAGGCTGGCCATTTTTTTTATCCTTTGCTATTGCTTTCTCTATTATTTCTTTCTCCTCTCTTCATTAGTGTTCCTAAGGGGTTAGTTTCTAAGCTTTCTTTACCTCCAACTTGAGTTACTCAGTGGTTATATCGTTCACATTCATGGCTTCAATAATTGTAAATAGGCAGGCTGCTCCTGAATCAGTATTTAACTTTTCTCCAACCCCCTGTTACCACCAGCATCATTTCTCACCTGGACTACTGAAACATATTCTTACCTAGAAGCACCTGCATTAAATTTTGCTTCCCTTCAGTCTATTTCTACACTGCAGCCAGGGTGATATTTAAAAAATAAAGATGTGCTAATGTCAAGTTGCTTAAAAAGTCTTCCCATGGTCTTCTAGTTTAGCTCTTAAGCTTGCAAATTGCTTCCCCGTCATCTGGTCTACCTCTTCATCCTAAATTCAAAGTACTCTTTTTCAACCTCTCTGTAATCCAGCCCTATTGAATTCCGTAAATCCCTCAAATGCACCATGCTTTTCTGCCGCCTGCTCTTTAAACATGCAGTTTTCTCTACCTTGAAATTCCTTTTTTCCTATTTACTTCCTGACTCCTGTTCTTCCAGGTCTCAGCTTAAATGTCACCTCCATAGGGAGGTGACGGCACTGGATGGCACTGGATCAGAATCCCCTGGAGGGCTTTTGTTAAAATCACCAGGTGACGCTGCTGCTGCTGCTACAGGGACCATACTTGGAAACTGTTGTTCTAGATTAAGCTAAGTTTGGGCTCCAGCTGAGTGCTTCCATAGCGCCTGTGCATCTCCTAGCATAACACTCCTCGCACTTTATTATTAGCACTGAAAAATAACTAAAAAATGATTATCCTTTCTTTGTGAGGTCAGACACTCTGGCTTTCTTGTTTACCTTTGTATCCCTAGGGTCTAGCACTGTGCCTAGCACATAATAAGGATTTATTTAAAACTCACTGAATGAATGAATAAAAGGCTATGTTTGAGTAAGAAGGCTGTATCTAGATTATTTATGAGTCAGTTAAGGCAGTAATAATACGGAGATAAGACTAGGGTTTGCCCCATGTATCGATCTTTACCTTGTTTCAAGTTTGTTTGGTTTTGGTTAACTACACATTCAAAATGTAATTGAGGGCAGTATATGTGCCTTGAAATGTCACTATAATTCTTCTCATCTCTACCACTACCTTCAACATCTGTAAGAAGCAACAAGTGAATATATTTTGGCTGATTGTGGTACTTGACAATTCCATGAAAATCTGACACTTGTGGGATGTACATGTGTGAGCTCACGTGTTTCTGTGTATGGGGGTGTATATTTTAGAAATGTCTTTGAGTAGAAGAGAATCGAAGAAGACCAGAAGTTGTGCAATGTATAGAGCTCCATTGCCAAAAAATGTAATTCTTCAGAATTGACAAAGCAGAGACTTCCTTCAGCCCTGATAAGGTTGTTGTAGACTGAATTTTGGGGGATGTTCTGAAGTGGATCAAAATTTTTTATTGCCTGCACACTATCTTGAGTTTTTTATTTCTTGAGTGAAAAATGAGCACAGATCGTAATTTATATTTACAAAATAGTGTAAGTTTATCATTTATTGAATATTTACTATATGAATCATAATCCTAGAAATGAAAGACACGCTCTCTGTGCTCATTCACAGTTTAGTATGACAGACATGCAAGTAAATGCTTAAAATATAGTAGGGTAAGTGCTGTAGAAGAGTATGTACAGACTACCGGCGAATATCCAAGCACCCCTCCTGGACAAGTGAGGATCTGTTGCATTGCATAGTGAGGATATTAACCTGGGTGTGTGGGGTGCTTAACGCAGGTTATCTCTTATATGTGAGACGGCAGAATATGGCTACTGTACAGCTTCAGCCAAACGCAGAGATTATTTGTCCCTAAATCCAAATTCCAAATTCCTGATAGAGAAAATCTGATTGGCTCTACTTCAGACAGACATCCATTCTGGGTCCAATCAGCTTTAGCTGAAGGAGACGGAATTACATCGTCCAAACATGGCTGCCATGGGATTTGGAGGCACCATCCTTTACTGGTAGGAGTGTCTGACTCTTGTCTTCTCACTCATCTAGTTTGACTACTGATTCTGGCTACTCTAATTGTTACATGGAGATGTCTAAGAGTTCCCCTCCAGGTTCGACCCATGATTATAGCTCTTTGAAGAGAAAACAGGACTAGGATAGGCTTGGCTAGTATGTTGTTATGTCAGTGATCATCCCGTCTTGAGGTACATCATTGTTGTCCCTTCAATCTTATTCTTCATAGCTCAGTTGGTTCTACACAGACACACACGGACACACACACAGACACACACTTAGACATAGGGAGTATGTTTACAGTTTCTGCTCAGAAGAAACCACTTGCCTCCTTGGAACTCAGCTTTTGATTTAAGCTGCAATGGTAACAATTCTACTGACTCTTTGCCAATATAAAGCGAATAAAACCCTCCCCCAACCTGTTGTCATTACTGTCTTTCTTTTTCTTAACATCTTTATTGGAGTATAATTGCTTTACAATGGTGTGTTATCTTCTGCTTTATAACAAAGTGAATCAGCTATACATTTACATATATCCCCATATCTCCTCCCTCTTGCTTTATTGTCTCTTTATGATAATGTTGAGAGTCCTTTCCCCAGTGGTCACTGCTTATCAAGAAGTGAGTCCAGTTTCTCTCATTGAGCTCAGTGAGAAGAACAAATTCACCTGGGGCTCTTAGGAACCAGTGGTGGTCACCAACTACTTTCTCATTTGAAGCAGCTTCTAAGGAAGGAGGTCAAATCTTAGCACCCAGTTATACATGTGTATACTTTCTATATATTCTTCTGCAGCTGTAAAGAGAAACTCAAGGGGAAATATTTATTGTTACATTTTTTGTAGGTGGCCCAAACTTATGAATATTAAGTGTTCCAAAAGTTTATTTGTGGGCCAGTGGTTTAAAACTTGGAACTCATTTCACTATGGAAACAATATTACACTTGATAGTTTAGGTTTCTAGCGAAACTGTAAATGATCATTTGGTCTACAACACAGCTGAAATGGTTTCCTTGCCCTTAAAATGAGCGTCACGACTCTTCTATGTCAGAAGCCCTGAATTCACTAGCTTCCTTAATACTAATTCCCCTGTATTTCTCTACAGTTTGATAATCTCTGGACTTCCCATTTTTTTTCTCCCTCTAAAGAAGGTAGGGAGAAACCGTGGAGGTGTGCAGATGGACGATAGATGTGGGCTCCAAGTGCTGAAGGATGCAGGGGTACTAGATGGCACAAAAGGAAGGGTAGGGTGGAGAGTAGTGAGTTTGATGTCCTTAGTGACTCTCATAGGAAAGATAGGGAAGTCTTGTGGGGGGAAGAGTAGAAGGGGGAGAATAACTGGCTGCAACATTTGATAAATAGGTATTGTCATTAGTTAGTCAATGTCTGCGTGTAAATATTTTTTCTTGTATGCAGTTGAGTCGTTCTTTGCCTTCGATCAGCCTGTAGTAAATTAATAATGAATTTTACAGTATTCCCCATTGGTTTAGCTGAATTCCTGAACTCCCCTCCCTGGGCTGAGGCAACATGACTGCATAGAAGTCCAGCCAGATAACGGAAGGTGTGCCCTGGCCTCTAATTGCACGGCCGTGTTAGGTAATCACTGTGTGCCTTCGTGGGGCTCCTGCGTATGTGGCTTTAGCAGATTGATTTCATCCCCTTTTTTGACTTGGACCCAGACAACTTTACATTCTCGGCAAAACAGATGGACAAGGGTGAAACAGGATCTTGTACTAAAATAGTCTTTGAGTCATACTCTGTTCACTCTTCCAGGAAACTTGCCCCATCCTTCTTGCAGAAGGCTACTGCTGAGATGTAATGCCCTGAGTTGCAGGACTCTCAATGTACATTTTCTTTTTTCTTCTTGGTCGAGATTGGGCTTTTGCTAAGATAGGAGTATTGTCTAATTTGTTTTGGTAGAACACCTGGCTTTTTGCCCAAAGTAGAGGTCTAAAAATAGGAATAAACGTTTTACATCAACCTTCTAATTTTGTCCTCCTTCCAAAAAAGATCCTGATATGAGAACAAGGGGAGCTTGATTTCACTTATAAGTTTATTTTGGGAAGCAAGTGATCCTCTAGCAGAAGATCAGGCGACGTGGTTATTAGGTTCTAGTCCACGTTGTGCCAGTAACTGCCTCTTTGACCCCAGGAGGGTCAGTTCATTTTTCAGTGCTCAGTTTTCTCATCTGTAAAAGGGCAAGGATACAACTTCAACTGAGAGGCGCTGCATGTATTCAGTAAGAGGATGTTTGTGAAAGCACTCAGATGAGGTCACATTGCTATAGTAACCGAGGTTTTGATTAGTTTTTAGAGATTAGAACTATCCTTCCTCAATATAATATGAACTATAACAAAATAGTTTATATTATATTGTAACAAGGATTAATTTGCTTAAAGGTTTATTTGTTTTAAACCTAGGGTATTGTGCTCAACGCCTTTTATTCCGTCCTTGCAGAAAAGAGGTAATAATGTTCATTCCTTTGTCATTTCATCTTCCATTTGATTTTCTTTTTATTTATTGATTGATTTATACATACTGTAGTATAATTGACATCTAGCATTATATTGGTTTCAGGTGTGCAACATAATGATTTTGAAAAAAGTTTTTATTGGCGTATAGTTGACCATTTGATTTTCTGGAATGCAGTATAAAATAAACATAGCATAATTCAGGGCATGATGCGGATCAGTGCCTCTGTTTATTTGGGGCATTGATTGTTACCATGCTTTCTGATAAGAGACATAAGCTGACGTGATGGCAAAGGAACATCTGGAGCAATCTGTACTGTTCAACTGAAACAATCAGCATGAACGGGGTAGGCAGCCACCCAAGCTTACCACATTCTTTTGGGGATGATGTTATCTGATTTCTGCGTCCTCATTTCTAATTTTGGTAGCTGTAGGTAAGTACTGCAACATCTATGTTGTCCAAGGTAGGTCCTTGACAACCACCCCGCCCCCGACTCCAAGCCCAACAGAATGGTCTAGGAGCCTTGCACCCAAGTTTCTACCATTTGTCTTGATTGGTTCTCATCCTTACATGGAAAGGTGAGTGACTCTCTCCTGTTTAGCCCGTTACTCAGTTTGCTATGTTACTATCTCACATGACTGAGCGATTTATCTTTATTCACTAATGCCTATCACAGCAGTCATAAAGTACCCTTTTTATGACATATATACACTACTATGTATAAAATAGATAACTAGGGACTTCCCTGGTGGCACAGTGGTTAAGAATCCACCTGCCAATGCAGGGGACATGGGTTCGATTGCTGTTATGGGAAGATCCCACATGCCGTGGAGCACCTAAGCCCGTGAGCCACGACTACTGAGCCTGCATACCACAACTAGTGAAGCCCGTGCACCTAGAACCTGTGCTCCACAACAAGAGAAGCCACTGCAGTGAGAAGCCCGTGCATTGCAACAAAGAGTAGCCCCCGCTCACTGCAACTGGAGAAAGCCTGTGCACAGCAACGAAGACCTAACGCAGCCAAAAATAAAATTAATTACTTAAAAAAATAGGTAACTAATGACAACCTACTGTATAGCACAGGGAACTCAGTGCTCTGTAGTGACCTAAATGGGAAGGAAATCTAAAAAAAGAGGGGATATATGTATACACATAGCTGACTCACTTTGCTGTACAGCAGAAACTAACACAACATTGTAAATCAACTATACTCCAATAACAAAACCAGCCTTGGGAGGAGCTTCAAGATGGTGGAAGACTACGACGTGGAGATCACCTTCCTCCCCACAAATACATCAGAAATACATCTACATGTGGAACAGCTCCTACAGAACACCTACTGGACGCTGGCAGAAGACCTCAGACCTCCCAAAAGGCAAGAAAACCCCCACATACCTGGGTAGGGCAAAAGAAAAAAGAAAAAACAGAGACAAAGAATAGGGACGGGACCTGCACCAGTGGGAGGGAGATGTGAAGGAAGAAAGGTCTCCACACACTAGGAAGCCCCTTCACAGGCGGAGACTGCGGGTGGCGGAGGGGGGAAGCTTCGGGGCCGCGGAGGAGAGCGCAGACACCAGGGTGCGGAGGGCAAAGTGGAGAGATTCCCGCACAGAGGATCGGTGCTAACCGGCACTCACCAGCCCGAGAGGCTTGTCTGCTCACCCGCCGGGGTGGGTGGGGTGGGAGCTGAGGCTCGGGATTCGGTCGGATCGCAGGGAGAGGACTGTGGTTGGCGGCGTGAACACAGCCTGAAGGGGGCTAGTGCGCCACAGCTACCCGGGAGGGAGTCCGGGGAAAAGTCTGGAGCTGCCGAAGAGGCAAGAGACCTTTTCTTCCCTCTTTGTTTCCTGGTGCATGAGGAGAGGGGATTAAGAGCGCCACTTAAAGGAGCTCCAGAGACGGGCGCGAGCCGCGGCTAACAGCGCGGACCCCAGAGACGGAAATGAGATGCTAAGGCTGCTGGTGCCACCACCAAGAAGCCTGTGTGTGCGAACAGGTCACTATCCACACCTCCCTTCCGGGGAGCCTCTGCAGCCCGCCACTGCCAGGGTCCCGGGATCCAGGGACAACTTCCCCGGGAGAACGCACAGAGCTCCTCACGCTGGTGCAACGTCACGCTGGCCTCTGCCGCCGCAGGCTCGCCCCGCATCCGTACGTCTCCCTCACCCCGGCCTGAGTGAGCCAGAGCCCCCAAATCAGCTGCTCCTTTAACCCCGTCCTGTCTGAGGGAAAAACAGACGACCTCTGGCGACCTACACGCAGAGGTGGGGCAGATCCAAAGCTGAACCCCAGGAGCTGTGCGAACAAAGAAGAGAAAGGGAAATCTCTCCCAGCAGCCCCAGAAGCAGCGGATTAAAGTTCCACAATCAACTTGATGTACCTGCATCTGTGGAATACATGAATAGACAACGAATCATCCCAAATTGACGAGGTGGACTTTGGGAGCAATGATAAATATATTTTTTTCCCTCTTTCTCTTTTTGTGAGTGTGTATGTGTATGCTTCTGTGTGTGATTTTGTCTGTATAGCTTTGCTTTTACCATTTGGCCTAGGGTTCTGTCTGTCCGTTTTTTTGTTTTTTTAATATAGTTTTTAGCACTTTATCATTGGTGTATTTGTTTTTTGGTTTGGTTGCTCTCTTCTTTTTTTTATTACTTAAAAATTTTTTTTAATAATTATTTTTTATTTTAATAACTTTTACTTTATTTTATCTTCTTTCTTTTTTTTCTTCCTTTTATTCTGAGCCGTGTGGATGACAGGCGCTTGGTGCTCCAGCCAGGCATCAGGGCTGTGCCTCTGAGGTGGGAGAGCCAAGTTCAGGCCACTGGTCCACAAGAGTCCTCCCAGCTCCACGTAATATCAAACGGTGAAAATCTCCCCGAGATCTCCATCTCAACGCCAAGACCCAGCTCTGCTCAATGACCAGCAAGATACAGAGCTGGACACTCTATGCCAAACAGCTAGCAAGACAGAAACACAACCCCATCCATTAGCAGAGAAGCTGCCTAAAATCATAATAAGGCCACAGACACCCCAGAACACACCACACGATGTGGACCTGCCCACCAGAAAGACAAGATGCAAGCTCATCCACCAGAATACAGGCACAAGTCCCCTCCACCAGGAAGCCAACACAACCCACTGAACCAACCTTAGCCACTGGGACAGACACCAACAACCACGGGAACTATGAACCTGCAGTCTGCGAAAAGGAGGCCCCAAACACAGTAAGTTAAGCAAAACAAGAAGACAGAGAAACACACAGCATATGAAGGAGCAAGGCAAAAACCCACCAGACCTAAAAAATGAAGAGGAAATAGGCAATCTACCTGAAAAAGAATTCAGAATAATGACAGGAAAGATGATCCAAAATCTTGGAAATAGAATGGAGAAAATACAAGAAACATTTAACAAGGACCTAGAAGAACTAAAGAGCAAACAAACAGTGATGAAAAACACAATAAATGAAATTAAAAATTCTCTGGAAGGGATCAATAGCAGAATAACTGAATCAGAAGAACGGATAAGTGACCTGGAAGATAGTGGAAATAACTACTGCAGAGCAGAATAAAGAAAAAAGAATGAAAAGAATTGGGGACAGTCTCAGAGACCTCTGGGACAACATTAAGCACACCAACATTCGAATTATAGGGTTCCCAGAAGAAGAAGAGAAAAAGAAAGGGACTGAGAAAATATTTGAAGAGATTATAGTTGAAAACTTCCCTAATATGGGAAAGGAAATAGTTAATCAAGTCCAGGAAGCACAGAGAGTCCCATACAGGATAAATCTAAGGAGAAACACGCCAAGACACATATTAATCAAACTATCAAAAATTAAATACAAAGAAAACATATTAAAAGCAGCAAGGGAAAAACAACAAATAACACACAAGGGAATCCCCATAAGGTTAACAGCTGACCTTTCAACAGAAACTCTGCAATCCAGAAGGGAGTGGCAGGACATATTTAAAGTGATGAAGGAGAGAAACCTACAAACAAGATTATTCTACCCACCAAGAATCTCTTTCAGATTTGACGGAGAAATTAAAAACTTTATAGACAAGCAAAAGGTAAGAGAATTCAGCATCACCAAACCAGCTTTACAACAAATGCTAAAGGAACTTCTCTAGGCAGGAAACACAAGAGAAGGAAAAGACCTACAATAATAAACCCAAAACAATTAAGAAAATGGTAATAGGAACATACGTATCAATAATTACCTTAAATGTAAATGGATTAAATGCTCCCACCAAAAGACATTGACTGGCTGAATGGACACAAAAACAAAACCCGTATATATGCTGTCTACAGGAGACCCACTTCAGACCGAGGGACACATACAGACTGAAAGTGAGGGGATGGAAAAAGATATTCCATGCAAATGGAAATCAAAAGAAAGCTGGAGTAGCAATTCTCATATAAGACAAAATAGACTTTAAAATAAAGACTATTACAGGAGACAAAGAAGGACACTACATAATGATCAAGCGATCAATCCAAGAAGAAGATATAACAATTGTAAATATTTATACCCAACATAGGAGCACTTCAATACTTAAGGCAAATACAGCCATAAAAGGGGAAATTGACAGTAACACAATCATAGTAGGGGACTTTAACACCCCACTTTCACCAATGGACAGATCAATCAAAATGAAAATAAATAAGGAAACACAAGCTTTAAATGATACATTAAACAAGATGGACTTAATTGATATTTATAGGACATTCCATCCAAAACAGCAGAATACAAATTCTTCTCAAGTGCTCACGGAACATTCTCCAGGATAGATCATATCTCAGGTCACAAATCAAGCCTTGGTAAATTTAAGAAAATTGAAATCGTATCAAGTATCTTTTCTGAGCACAACGCTATGAGACTAGATATCAATTACAGGAAAAAAAATCTGTAAAAAATACAAACACGTGGAGGCTAAACAATACACTACTTACTAACCAAGAGATCACTGAAGAAATCAAAGAGGAAATCAAAATATACCTAGAAACAAATGACAATGAAAGCACGACGACCTAAAACCTATGGGATGCAGCAAAAGCACTTCTGAGAGGGAAGTTTATAACAAATACAATCCTACCTTAAGAAACAAATATCTGTAATAAACAACCTAACCTTACACCTAAAGCAATTAGAGAAAGAAGAATAAAAAACCCCCAAAGTTAGCAGAAGGAAAGAAATCATAAAGATTAGATCAGAAATAAATGAAAGAGAAATGAAGGAAATGATAGCAAAGATCAATAAAACTAAAAGTTGGTTCTTTGAGAAGATAAACAAAATTGATAAACCATTAGCCACACTCATCAAGAAAAAAAGAAGACTCAAATCAATAGAGTTAGAAATGTAGGAGAGGTAACAACTGACACTGAAGAAATACCAAGGATCAGGAGAGATTACTACAAGCAACTATATGTCTATAAAATGGACATCCAGGAAGAAATGGACAAATTCTCAGAAATGCACAACCTTCCAAGACTGAACCAGGAAGAAATACAGAATATGAACAGACCAATCAAAAGCATTGAAATTGAAACTGTGATTAAAAATCTTCCAACAAACAAAAGCCCAGGACCAGATGGCTTCACAGGTGAAATTTATCAAACATTTAGAGAAGAGCTAACACCTATCCTTCTCAAACTCTTCCCAAAATAGCAGAGGGAGAAACACTCCGAAACTCATTCTAGGAGGCCACCATCACCCTGATACCAAAACCAAACAAAGATGTTACAAGGAAAGAAAACTACAGGCCAATATCACTGATGAACCTAGATGCAAAAATCCTCAACAAAATACTAGCAAACAGAATCCAGCAGCACAGTGAAAGGATCATACACCCTGATCAAGTGAGGTTTATCCCAGGAATGCAAGGATTCTTCAATATACACAAATCAATCAATGTGATACACCATATTAACAAATTGAAGGAGAAAAACCATATGATCATCTTAATAAATGCAGAGAAAGCTTTTGAAAAAATTCAACACCGATTTATGATAAAAACCCTCCAGAAAGTAGGTATAGAGGGAGCATACCTCAACATAATAAAGGCCATATATTACAAACCGACAGCCAACATCATCCTCAGTGGTGAAAAACTGAAACCATTTCCGCTAATATCAGGAACAAGACAAGGTTGCCCACTCTCACCACTCTTATTCAACATAGTTTTGGAAGTTTTAGCCACAGCAATCAGAGACAGAAAAGAAATAAAAGGAATCCAAATCGGAAAAGAAGAAGTAAAACTGTCACTGTTTGCAGATGACATGATACTCTACATAGAGAATCCTAAAGATGCTGCCAGAAAACTACTAGAGCTAATTGATGAATTTGGTAAAGTAGCAGGATACAAAATTAATGCACAGAAATCTCTTGCATTCCTATACACTAATAATGAAAAATCTGAAAGAGAAATTAAGGAAACACTCCCATGTACCACTGCAACAAAAAGAATAAAATATCTAGGAATAAACCTACCTAAGGAGAGAAAAGACCTGTATGCAGAAAACTATAAGACACTGATGAAAGAAATTAAAGACGATACAAATAGATGGAGAGATATACCATGTTCTTGGATTGGAAGAATCAACATTGTGAAAATGACTATACTACCCAAAGCAATCTACAGATTCAATGCAATCCCTATCAAACTACCAATGGCATTTTTCACAGAAGTAGAGCAAAAAAATTCACAATGTGTAGGGGAACACAAAAGACCCCGATTAGCCAAAGCAATCTTGATAAAGAAAAACGGAGCTTGAGGAATCAGGCTCCCTGACTTCAGACTATACTACAAAGCTATATTAATCAAGACAGTCTGGTAGTGGCACAAAAACAGAAATATAGATCAATGGGACAGGATTGAAAGCCAAGAGATAAACCCACACACCTATGGTCACCTTACCTTTGATAAAGGAGGCAGGAATATACAGTGGAGAAAAGACAGCCTCTTCAAAAAGTGGTGCTGGGTAAACTGGACAGCTACACGAAAAAGACTGAAATTAGAACACTCCCTAACACCATACACAGAAATAAACTCAAAATGGATTAAAGACCTAAATGTAAGGCCAGACACTATCAAACTCTTAGAGGAAAACATACGCAGAACACTCTATGACATAAATCACAGCAAGATCCTTTTTGACCCACCTCCTAGAGAAATGGAAATAAAAACAAAAATCAACAAATGGGACTAATGAAACTTAAAAGCTTTTGCACAGCAAAGGAAACCATAAATAAGACAAAAAGACAAGCCTCAGAATGGGAGAAGATATTTGCAAATGAAGCAACCGACAAAGGATTAATCTCCAAAATTTATAAGCAGCTCAGGCAGCTCAATATCAAAAAACAAAAAACCCAATCCAATAATGGGCAGAAGACCTAAGTAGACATTTCTCCAAAGAAGATATACAGATTGCCAACAAACACATGAAAGAATGCTCAACATCATTAATCATTAGAGAAATGCAAATCAAAACTACAATGCGATATCATCTCACACCAGTCTGAATGGCCATCATCAGAATGTCTACAAGCAATAAATGGTGATGAGGGTGTGGGGAAAAGGGAACACTCTTGCACTGTTGGTGGGAATGTAAATTGATACAGCCACTATGGAGAATAGTATAGAGGTTCTTTAAAAAACTAAAAATAGACCTATCATATGACCCAGCAATCCCAGTACTGGGCATATACCCTGAGAAAACCATAATTCACAAAGAGTCATGTACCAAAATGTTCACTGCAGGTCTATTTACAATAGCCAGGACATGGAAGCAACCTAAGTGTCCATCAACAGATGAATGGATAAAGAAGATTTGGCACATATATACAATGGAATATTACTCAGCCATAAAAAGAAACGAAAATCAGTTATTTGTAGTGAGGTGGATTGACCTAGAGTCTGTCATACAGAGTGAAGTAAGTCAGAAAGAGAAAAACAAATACTGTATACTAACACACATATATGGAATCTAAAAAAAAAAAAAATAACCTTTTTGTCTTTAGATAAAAGTTGAAAGTCTTAACATATCAATGATAAGCCTCTTTGGGTTTAAGAACAACAATTAGGAATAAAGTTAGGATTGACTTTCTCTGGTTATCTTTTGCTTTTATAATAGCTTGAACAAAGTTTTATTAGTGAGTCATTTTAGTTTTTCTTTTTTAATCAAATGTCTTGGCTAGCAATTTTTTTCTGCCATCAACAAAGCTTATCTGTTATCCGTCTCTATACCATTACTCATGCAATTTCTTTTTCCCAGTGTCTCACACTTCTACCCATTCAACTCTTCCTGTCCTACAGGGTGGGGCTCACAACACTGCCTTCCTGGATCCTGTGGCACTGCTCTGACTTTTCCTACACCACTTGAAGTCTGATGTTTTATTTATTTTTATAGTCCCAGTACTTAGTAAAGAACCTGGTCGATAATAGGAGCTTAATGAATGTTTACTGAAGAAAGGAATGGGTGCTCTAATAGTGTGAGAGCATTGTACTAACAGAGGAAGACCAGAGGAGGCCGTCTAACCAGATGGGGGAGGGGTTAGGTAGAGGGAGGTGGCCCCAGAAAAGATACACCGTGAGTGACATTTTGCGAAATGAGGAGCTCTTCATTCGGTGAGAAAGGTGGGGAAGAATGGCCTGGGCTAATGAAGGACCAGAGGAACTTGTGAGTGGGAAATTCAGAGTGCCTGAAAATAGCTTAGTATGGCTGGAATTTAGATGCAAAATGATAAGGGCAGAAGATGAATCTAAAAGGGTAGGCAGGTTATATGTTACTTTGAATTTTGTGCCAATTAAAATTATTTAGGGTATTAGCCAGAGTTACCTCTGTAATGTGCTGGGTCAATTGGATAATACCAGATGGGATTAGATCTCCTGAGGTCATTTGATTAGATGACTTATTATTTAATTAATTTTTTTGTAACAGTTATTTCAAAGGAAATGGATGGGCATATCGGTCTGTGTTTGAAACAAAAGTTTGCTGAAATTACAAACTGAAATCTTAGAAGTTTTAAGGGGTTCTTCTCAACTTAGAGGTAAAAATATTGGAGTCTTAATTTAATTCTAAATGGACTATATCATGAGAGAAATTTATAGCCGAATTTATGTTTTAATGAGCCTTTCCTATATATCCATTACTAACCATTTAAAAATGCACGCACATAAATGTAGGTTATTTTCTGTAATCATGGCTTTTGTGCAGATTAAAAGAGGTAATGTATGCAAAATGCTTAGTATCAAGTACCTTGCCTGGCACACAGTAGATGCTCAAGAATATAATCTATTTATTCCTCAAACACACCAGGCCTGAGGGAGTTTCCACTTTACCTTTATGAACTTTCAGGCAAAACTTTAAAAAAACAACTCCTTGCCTCCAAGTGTATCTATGCTGAAATATCTGCTAATTCTTTTGTAAGAGTTTGGAATTTCCTTGGTGTTTTTAAACAAGATTTCCTCTCTTAAATGTGCTCATTGTCTGCATCTTAGATCACCAAGGCTGATCTGATTTGAGTACAGAGTCTTCAAAGCTTTGGTGGGACTAAATATTTTAGCAGTTACTTGCATTTAAAATAGTACTAGCCCCTTTCACCTCCAGGTTTCAGTGAATCATGCTGAGGCACTCTTGACATGCAAGACAAATGCGTTTCTCTTGGATTTGTCGATGGACAGCAGGTTTGCCTGATGCTTATTCAATGTCTACTAATGCTGTGGAAGAATTGAGATGCCAGGTTGGAAAATGAAAACTTGAACCAGGTGCTTGCTGGGCACCATTCAGGAGTATTGCATGTCTTTGGTTTGTTTTGATTAAATTCCCAGGTGAAACAATCATCTGGCTGTTAAAAATAATTAATTGCCTTGTTTTCTACTTAGAGATGTAATGGTTCCAGATTTGCAAGTGAGAATTCTTGTTGCAACATGAGCCGTTGTTACTTCTGGGAGTTAGCCTTTAGGTGAGCAGGGCAGGTTACCTGGTCACATCACCTTTCAGGGAGTATTTCTTTGGCGATGTGCAGTTTTCCAAACACCAATGACTAGAAATAGAATTATTAACCTACTTGGCAAAAACAAAGCAAAACTATAACAAATATAAAAAGTAGAGTATTTTTTTGGATCACATTCCCTCAACATAATCCAATTAAATTAGAAATTAATAGTAAAAATATGACCCCCACCCAAACCACTTGGAAACTAAGAAACTCTCCCAGATAAACCTTTGATAAAAGAATGAAAAAGAAAGCAATAAAAAATTGGAAATACCCAAATCTTTAGGGCATAGCATATACCCTAAACTTTACTCAAAGGAGAACTTATAAAGGAAAACTTATAAAGGAACCGATAAAGTTTTAAAAGTTGGAATTAATGGAATGGAGAAAAAAATAGATAAAACGGCTAAAGACAAAAAACTGGAAAAAGCAAAAACATACAACATTAGGAACGAGGAAACAGACACGACTACAGAAGCAGGAGAGTTGGAAAAATTATAAGAATTATACATGAAGACTATGTGCAAAACTCTGTAGAAACAAGTTTGAAAATATTGAAGAAATGGACAATTTTATAAGTAAAACATAAATGACCAATGTTGACTCATGTAGAAAATTCAAACAGATCAATTACTATAGAAGTCCCAGTTTGTGCCAGTTGTTGTGTCCCATTTGGCATTGGTTCTGGACTTTATTTTTAAGGAAGTATTATTATCTTAAAATGAACTAAAATAAGATGAGATAGTAAGCCTCCACCTTATAACATCAGGTTTTACTATATGGTCTCCTCTAATAGCATGTGAGATGTATCTGTTGAAAAGAGTGCTTTTACTTTAACACATGCTTAAATGTGAAAGATGGTAGTATAACCCTGTTTTTACCCCCAGTTCTCTCCAAGTGCAAGTTAACTTACACCTCCCTTTGAAGAACAGCATGCAAAGCACTTGCTGAGAAAATGAAATGCATTCCAACAGTGGTGGCTGAGAACGACTAACTCATTCCAGTCTTCATGGTGGTGGGAGAAGTTCTTGATGTTGCTAACCCTGTCAGCTACTTGGTAGACCAGTTATGCCACGCTCCCCACTGTGACCTGTGAAAAGCAGGCAGCTGCCACGCTGACCACTGGTGAGGTCAGTGGGAAGTGTAGAAAGTCTGACTCCTCCTGGTACAGCAGTTTTGTCATTTTTGTAGGGTACAAATCGATAGCTATTTATTTTATTGTTTAAAACTTTAACATTTATTTTGGGATAATCCCCTTTGGCAGAAAATGAACTAAAGAAGTACAAAGTTTAATGAAAAATTAAGTACTGAATTTCTGTTTCTTAAGAACGATGGTGATGAATGTATAATTCACACATCTACTGGAGCAGCATCCATATCTACTTCAAAAATTTTTAATTATTTAAGAATGCTTTGCCCAACCATTGTAAAGCAATTATACTCTAATAAAGATGTTAAAAAAAAAAAAAGAATACTTTGCCCAGAGACCATGATTTAACACATGCAGTCACAGAAGGTGTCATTATATTTCATTCTGTGAAGCATGGCTTTTCATTTAGATCAAATGACTCTTCTAAAACTATTCCAGCCATTTTCAATGTTAAGTTTTCTTATGCATGTAGAAAAGTGAAGTAATAGCTGTTAATCTGTTGGTCCCATTAGCAAAAGAGGAATTTTCACAGATTATGCTAGATTTATATAAATATGATCAGATTCTTCAAATAGAAATTCAGTTAAACTTTTTACCTGAATGGTTTAATTATTTTCATATAATTCATGGAATCAAAGTAAAGCTTTAGAATAGTTATTCTACTGAAATTTAAATATTTAATATTATTGTGAATTCTACTGTAAATTTGTTTTAAAACTATCATCAAAAATAAAATTACTTTTAAAACAGCTTTATTGAGGTAGACTTTATATACCAAAATTTCACCCGTTTTACATTTGCAATTGGAAGACTTTTAGCAAATGTATACAGTTGTACAACCATCACTACCGTACAGCTTTAGAACACTTCTATCACCCCAAAATTGCAAAGGGTGCTCCCTTTGCAGCCAATCCACACTTTCACCTTCAGCCCCAGGCAGCCACTGAAAATGACTTACTTTTTAAAATACAAATAAGGATTTTGGTGGCACACAATGTCAGAATACATACAGTGGAATTACTAAAATAAGGAATCCACGGAGAGAAATTTGCACAAATAACTGCACATATAACTCAATATTTCTTTCAAGCAAACTGCAATAGAAATCATTGCCAAATTTTACAAATATTTTTCTACATTCACTAAGTAGTTGAACTACAACATTTTTGTGATGAAGCTGATGTTGAATATTAAAAAATCCTTCAGTGTACAGTATGGGTTTTCTCTTTTTTGCCATCCACTGTCAATCAGATTTTAGAAATGTTTTGTGTCTTTGAAGAACTACTTCAAAATACCTTTGGCCTCGGAATCAACAAATCGATTATTGGAAGAGAATAGATTCAGGAACAGATCATTCAAAATACGGAAAACTGAATATTTGATACATGTTGCAACCCAATTCAGTGGGAAAATCCTGGTTACCTAATAAATTGTTCTGCTTATAGGTAATTCTCTATCTGGTTAAAATATAACAGTAATTATCATATACTATTTAAAGATAATTCCCTGATGGATTAAAGACATTAAAAAACCCCAAAATCTCACAAGAATCTGGGGAAGCCCACATGTACAATCTAAACCTTGGGAGATCTCTTTAATCAAGACTGCAAACCCCAGAAGCTCTATGAGAAAAGGAAGGTATATCAGAATATATACCATCCGAAACCATTTCCTGGAAATAGTAACATAAAATAAATCAATAGAAATCAGCTCTGTCTGGAAAAAAGTATTTTTAAACTATATTGCAGGCAAAGTGTTAATGTGTATAATTTACAAAGAGCTCTTGTAAATAGACAGGAAAAACATGAACTACCCTAAAGCAAAATGAAGACTATGAATAGACAACAGAGCTAAGATAAATGGTTTGTGTGTGTGTGTGTGTGTGTGTGTGTGTGTTTAGCAAACATCAGTGTGATGAAATGAGCACAGAGGAAATGTTTAGAAGACACCATAGGCTGTTAACTTTGGTACATGATGTGAATAGAAAGTGGGAAAAATATTATGACACTGTTCTCACAGACTACTCAGGGAGGTAGACACATCAGTAATTTGAGTGCTGTGTTAAGTTCCATGGTTGGGGAATAAAGGGACCTGAGTTAGAGGAGGAAGGAAAGACCCATGATCTGAATAGAGACACTCTGGGCAGAAGATTATTTTCTTTATTACTGGCCTTATGAGATCATTAACTATGTGCAACTAGTAACAGTGACTTTCATGAGATAAGTATAGTTTTGTGGGTCAGGAATATATTAAAATGATTGTGGGACTTGTGGAAAAAGGCGCTTTGTAACACCGTGGAGCATGACTGCAATTATTGCTTATTTAAACTGATCTTTGTATATTTAATCTGAGTATGATTCCTCTCCAGAGGCCAAGGGGGATGAGAAGGATCCACTAAAGGAACACTGATTTGTAAGAAGGCTGAGATTTCATTTTGTTCGGGATGCAGGCATTGTTGCACAGAGTCTGGTTTTTGCTGCAATTGTTAATATCTACATGGAGCACTTTAGATGGAGGGTGGTAGATATGGAAGGGAAATCGACTTTCCCAGGAGGGAATTTTTTTTTTTTTTTCTCTTGTAGGATTCAGAATAGGATGCCTGCCTTTCAAGGTATGTGCATTTCTTCAACCAGCATTCACGGAGCCCTCGCTTCCATGCCCTTAACTTTGGTTTCTTTGATCTGTTGCAGATGATAGAATTTGTTCGCTCTCTCTGGCTCCTGGTTTCACTGGGGACTTTATGATTCACTGTTTTTCAGGAAGAGGGAGGAGATGAAGGAAAGGGAGAAGGCAGGAAAAGAAGGGAATCAGCCAACTACATCACAGAGAAGACTTAACTTTTTAAGGTGCCTTTCAAAATAAAGTCCCACTGGAAAACTCAACATTTATAATATTCCCATGTATGGGTAATTTGATCCTTGTAGATTGGAATCTTAATTCCAAGAATGAAGTTCCTCATGATTTAAGGCAAGAAATAGTTGGACTTTTATTTCAGCTGAGTCCTTTTATCTATAGGATATGGGTACACAGCACTGAGTCCTTCATTTTCTACAAACCAATTGGTACATTGGCTGGGCTGATGATTTATGGGAACATTGGGGAATTTTTTCATTGATTGTCTGATATGCAAGAATTTGGAGGAGATGGTAATTTTAATAGAAGGATTAATGTAAACTTTGCAAACAAGGATTCTCAAGATGATTTCATCTGACTTTCTAGTGGCAAATTTAAATTCAGGGCTAACATAGTCATTTTTTTCTAGAGTTAGGTGATGAACAAGAGTGCTGAATTCCATTTTCTCATCAGTCCATAACCCCAGCTTGCTAGTGGTGTTATATGTAGGATGTTAGGAGTTTTGTTGTTCAGCCCTTCACCTCGGGTCATGATGGGCTCTTGTGTGGAATGATGGCAATGGCAGTATGAGATTATTCTGGTCAGGTTTTTCTTTTCAAATTTTTTTAAATTTAATTTTTATTTTATATTGGGGTATAGTTGATTTACAATGTTGTGTTAGTTGCAGGTGTACAGCAAAGTGTTTCAGTTATACATATATCCATTCTTTTTCAGATTCTTTTCCCATACAGGTTATTACAGAATATTGAGTAGAGTTCCCTGTGCTATTACAGTAGGTCCTTGTTGATTATCTATCTTATATACAGTAGTGTGTATACGTTAATCCCAAGCTCCTAATTTAACCCCTCTCCCCCACCTTTCCCTTTTGTTAACCATAAGTTTGTTTTTGAAGTCTGTGAGTCTGTTTCTGTTTTGTAAATAACTTCATGTGCATCATCTTTTTTAGATTCCACCACATATAAACGATATCATATAATATTTGTATGTCTCTGTCTGACTTACTTAGTATGATAATCTCTAGGTGCATCCATGTTGCTGCAAATGGCATTATTTCATTCTTTTTTTTATTCCATTCTATATATGTACCACATCTTCTTTATCCATTCATCTATCGATGGACATTTAGGTTGCTTCCATGTCCTGGCTATTGTAAATAGTGCTGCAGTGAACACTGGGGTGCATGTATCTTTTTGAATTATGGTTTTCTCTGGATATATGCCCAGGAGTGGGATTGCTGGATCATACGGTAGTTCTATTTTTAGTTTTTTAAGGAACCTCCATACTGTTCTGCATAGTGGTTGTACCAATTTACATTCCCACCAACAGTGTAGAAAGATTCCGTTTTCTCCACACCCTCTCCAGCATTTATTGTTTGTAGACTTTTTGATGATGACCATTCTGGTCAGGTTTTTCTTACTGGGTCCCAGCTGGTTTTGACTTGCTCTGTGAGATGTTGAGATGCTCTTGTATGCATGAAATAAACCAAAATGATGTTTCCAGCTTTTTGAAAACTCTTATTATCAAGTCAGATGTAGCTGGGTGATCATTTCTGGGTCATATTTTGAGTTTCCATGTAGTTTGACTGTCATGCCACCCTGAACGAATCTCTGGCATAGTTTCTCTTATATTATTTTGTGATTTTTTAGTTTTATTTTTGTATTGTGTCTTAGTCTTTGTTCTATACTCAATACCCTCAATAAATGTTGAATGTATGTATAAGATGAGCCCCAGTAGATCCAACAGAACAATGTGAATGAAATGGTAGCTCTAAATGAGAAATGACCAAATTGTCACTGGCAGAATACCATGACCTTTGCCTTAAATCTTTTCCCATGGAGAGAGAATTGCACCTGTTGCAGAAGCTGGTTTCCCAGTACTTGTGTTCTTTCATCTGATTTCTTGAAACTCAACAAATCATTAAAAAAATTTTTTTAAATGTTTTATCGCAGGATGTAATTAAGATGTCAAGTCTAAGGTGTGTGTTACTAACATATACTAAGGTAGACGAGAAGAGTAATTTCAGTGGCATCAGAATGAATCTTGATATTTCTTTATATTAATTAATGAGAGTAATTCTCCAAAAAGAAATTCCATTGTTGATTTCCTTCTTACGTAGGACTACAATGTATGTTATATATAATCTGTTACATGTTACATTTTATATAATATGGCATATATTACATAAGTATCTTACACATGCATATCTAGTAATCTAGTAACTATATTTCTATATTTGCATTTTGGCTATATAAGTATGTGTTAGATTCATCTTGGTCTTGCTTTTACATGACTTTAGGTATGTTACAAGTTAATACAATTCCTGTGGTTTGGATTACTTACCATTAATGCCAAGATTTTGTTTGCCTTTTCTTTAGGAAGGTCTGTGATTCAGATTAGGAAATTCTCTATTGTGATGAAAGTCAATATGACTGCAATCTCTGGTGAACAATTTATTATATTATGTCTATCATTGCTCAGAAAGATAAAAAAATATTTTTGTAGATTGAGGTGACTGGATTTTACTTCTCAGTCTGAGATATCAAATGTTACATCTACTTTTGTGGTCTGAGTGAAGCAGTTCCTTCTTAGGCTTATATGAGGGCTCCTCTTCTACCTACATTTTAAATAAATACTGGCGTTCCTTTGGGCTCTCTTTTCTGATCCCTTTCTTTTCTTTTTTTCTCTCCTTTTCCCTTCCTTCTAAGGTGAACAATGCTGATTGAGTTTCTTTTGTGTATCAGGCCAGGGCCGTGCTGTACAGCTGAGCAGGTTGTGTACCACACAATTCTAGGAGGTGACATTCACTGCACTACCTCCACAACTCATATAGTGCCATCAGACACTGTGCTAGCTACTTTACAAACCTCTCCTTGAGCCTCACAACAACCTATGAGATGAATATCATCATTCCTATTTTGTGCATGAGCAAACTGAGTTTTGGGTATGTTAAATATCTTGTTTAAGGTTACGTAATAATTGGTGGGTGATAGATTGTGTATGGGTCGAAAGCCCCTTTGTCCCTCTACAGCTTGCAACCTTTTGTGGGTGACCTCAGCTCTTGGTAATCTCATCCGTGGTCACCACCTAAATGGTGGTAATTCCTAAAAGACCCTCTACTCCAGATCTCTCTCTGTTGACAGCCTACTAGACAAGTCTTCTATATGTCCCAGAGACACCTCAGATTCTGCAGGATTTAATGGAATCATTTTCCTTATGCTGCTCCTCCTTTATTCTCACTCTCAATTAGTGGTACCAGCAGCCTGGGCTCTTCTTTCTCCCTCATTCCCTACATCCAATCAGGTATCAAGTCCCATTAATTCTGTTTCTGAGCTCTCTCTCCATTTGTTCATTTCCTTTTCATGCCAGTTGCCACTATGTTAGTTCAAGCCCTCATTCTTTACTTCTGAATGCATCTGCTCTGTCTGAATTATGAAAAGTGTCACCTAAAGTCTGACATCTCTAGGCATTTGCAGTGGCTCTTGCCTCTGACTGGTTCACCTTTTTCCACCTTCCCCACTTGGCTCCTTGAAGTATCAGCTTTAAGTCACTTTCTCAGGGAAGGCCTTCCTTGATTCTTTTTACCAGCCCCTTTCCTTTAGTTAAATTCTTCTCTGTGCTCCCAAAGCACATCATGTTTCAGTCTGTTGTATCACATACATACACACCATAGTATCCTGATAATTGATTTGCTTGTCTGACTCCTTCCCTGGACTGAGAGCTCTTTGAGGACAGGGGCCGTGTCCAACTTATGTCTGTCTTCCTAACATCAAGCAGCTTGTCTGGGAGGAGATCAATACATGCTTGAGAGGATGATGCACGCTGTGGATTCGTTAGGCAGATCTGAAAGAGTTTTGATTACCATAGCTTTGTAATATAGTTTGAAATCAGGAAGTGTGATTCCTCCACCTTTGTTCTCACAAGATTGCTTTGGCTATCTGGGGTCTTTTGTGGTTCCACACAAATTTTGGGATTGTTTGTCCTATTTCTGTGAAAAATGCCATTGAAATTTTGATAGGATTGCATTGAATTTGTAGATTGCTTTGAGTAGGGTGGACATCTTTACAATATTAATTCTTCCAGTCCATGAGCACGGAATGTCTTTCTACTTATTTCTGTCCTGAATTTCTTTCATCGGTGTCTTATGGTTTCAGTATACAGATCTTTCACCTCCTTGGTTAAATTTTTTCTTATGTATTTTATTCCAGATCTGAAAGAGTTGTTCACGTAATACTGTAGTGTTCTATATGTTTATTTAGTTCTATGAAAATTTGCATGCAGGGCTTCCCTGGTGGCGCAGTGGTTGAGAGTCCACCTGCTGATGCAGGGGACACGGGTTCGTGCCCCGGTCTGGGAAGATCCCACATGCCGCAGAGCGGCTGGGCCCGTGAGCCATGGCCGCTGAGCCTGCACGTCTGGAGCCTGTGCTCCGCAACGGGAGAGGCCACAACAGTAAGAGGCCCGTTTACCGCAAAAAAAAAAAAAAAAAAAAAAATTTGCATGCAGATTTTATAAACTTGAAAATAATCAGTGCTGATATTATTTAATTATACAATGTATTTTTCTTCCCGTCTGCCATTTGCAGCAACAGGCAGCATGATTATTGCTTAACCCATGTTTTCATTCATATTAGCAATAGCTTCTTCCCTTATCCTGTTGACAAGAGATTATAACTTCATTGCATGGTAATTGAAAACGTGGACTCTGTTGAACTTTGGTTTAAGGCACCAGAGTTTTGTATTGACACTAATGAATAAAGTAACCTCTTAGAACGTGCTTTGTTTATCTTTCCTGATTCCTGTCCATCCACAGTGGTCACTACACCAAGAAAATATCTTGAGATTGTTTATCCCAGAACCTAAGCTACTGTTAAATTTGAAGTTAGACATCCGTGGGGTGGTTTTCATTAACAAATACCTTTCTCATCTAACACAGCTTTAGGTGTCGTTCCAGCTCTGCCCCTGTCTGGTTCAAGCCGACCACTTAAATCTCCCTGGACATAAGTTAGGTGTCTGGACTAAACTAGCTAGAAGGACTTGTCAAGCTCAACTATCCTTCAGTTCTATTATTTTGGGTCCCCACTGTATGTTTTCTTACCATCTTATCTCCCTCCGCCTCCTTCCCTTCCTCCCCCACTAGTGGACTGGTCCTCCTGCCTGTCCTACCACCATACACAGAGATACACTGTGTGCTTCCGCACTTGGCGTTGACCTCGAGGTTTTCTTCAACGTGGAGAGCCGAGAAGCAGTTTGCTTGTGTCCTGTGGCACTGTGCCTACTGCTGATACTTCATTGGCATGCTCGGATTCCTTCCACAAAGGGCTGTGAGTCCCTTCCTTGTAGGCAGCACATTCCTGACTGTGGTTGCAAAAGCAGAGTGAGGGTGCAGAGTGAGCAGAAAGATTCCCGATCGGAAGAGCCACGTTTCTAAATGGGAATGTTCAACCGAGTTGGGACTGTGATTGTGACCTTTGGCGGATGTAGGGAGTGAGTAGGTATGTAATGTGTTATAAACATCACACAGACTAAGTGTCTGAGGTTTTGGAGTGAGGAAGGCGCATCCTAGTACCCCACAGCTTCTGAATTACTTTGTTACATTTTCTTTAGCTGGAGTACAACCTGTTAGGTTACTGAGCAGTTCCCCACATAATTTGTTGACAAAGCACTTCCAGCAAAATCATTGTTTCATAAAAGTGTGCCTGTATTATATGAGGTAAACTGAGACTGTCCTGATTGGATTTGCCTGCGATCTAATTTTATCATTAGATGCAAAAGGACAAATCGAGTACATGTGTTTTGGATGAAACATGCATGGGAAGTGTTTCTACAGAAACAGTTTTCCGGCAAGGTGGGAAGGCAGGTCTGGGTTGTTATAAGTAGAAACAAGAGACTTAAAAGAGCTGGGAAGGAGGGAGACAGGCGTCCTGGGAGGACGCGTGCAGAGAAGCGTCAAGTTCTGAGAGCCAGTAGGTGAAGTGCCCCTGTCTGGGCAGAAGGAAGGACACTAGGGGCTGCTGCTGGCTACCCTGCTCGGCATTTCTGAAGCAGCCGTCCAAGAAGGACAAGAGAGAAGTCCTGCTAAGTGGAGTGAGTGCAGGAGGGCGGGACTGCTCTGGGCGCACTGGCAGCCGGGTTCAGACAGGGTTAAGACCATCACCTGCAGTTGAAGAGCGACCCAGATGGGAAGTAGGAAGTGCCGCGCCTGAGCTTCCTGTATAAATAAACGCGCGGCTCCTGGGGCTGCTGCTGGCGTGCGGAGCCCCACGCTCTGCAAGGTTCCCGGGCATCGCAGCTGTGCCCCGAGGCAGGAGGCGGTTACAGGTACTCCTCCTCCGGCCCAGTAGGTCTGGGAGCCCGAGCCCTTGTGCAGTCCTACAGAGCGCGAAGCTGTCAGCGGCAGAGGGAGAGAATGGAACAACTCCTCTTCCCCGGGGTGCGAGCAGCCCCGGCTGGCGGTGAGCGCGAGGGAGTCTGCTGAGAAGCCCGGCGGCTGGGAGGAACGTAGCTCTCCTGCCAGGTAGGTTTAGCGAGCTTTTTAAACGCTGCAGGCATTGCAAGACAGCAGTGGGGTTGGACTAAGAAAAGAAAAAAGGACGAGAGACTATCTCTGATACCATGGTTTTTAGCTTTATTTTCTGCCTCCAGTGCTTAAAACGTACAGAACTGAATTCGTTCTGAATGCCTGAAACACCTGTTAACTATAAAAAATAGATACCTTTGTAAAGGTAAAAAGAAACGTTTAATTTCTAATAAAACAGTCTCTTCAGAATGTATTGCAAAATTCCAGATTAGATCAAACCTCGCTGTGTCTTCAGCGGAGACCAAACTTGGCATAATCTCAGATGTTTGCCTTCTGCTATTTGGAAATGCACAGCAATACGTTGACATACCTAGAGGATAAGATATTTTATTATCTGTGGGATCTTGGTCATATATTATGCTGTTTATTTTGTCGTGTAACTGCTGATAAAACAGGGTGAAACTCTGATCTTATATTGCTGTTCTCAAGTTTAAGTTAAAATGAAACCAATTCCTGTATCAGCAGACTAAAGTTATCTTTAGCTTACCCCTTCCAGGGTACCTTTTGTTTTTCTTACTAGTTTCAGGGATTCTGCTGTAAGTCTGTTCCTGAAGCATATACTTCTCACATTTGGATTTCTCAGAAATGATTTCCCCTTTCTGAAAAAATGTTCTGTCTTCACGCTTGCACTACAGTCTCGCTTTCTTATTTCTGTCTGCAGCACGTATCTTTTCAAAACATTAGCTGGGGCTCACAATAGGACTAGCAGTGTTCTTCTGAACTGGCATTTCTGGAGGTTTATTTGAACGTTGCCAGGTATGAATTAAAGAACAATGTACCTAACGTTTCTGAAGCAGCCGATTGCGGGAGTCTAGTCCCAGAAGCAAAATAAATGAACTTTGAGATGACTCAGTTTTTAGGGTGTGGGTAAGAGGCAAAAGGAACCCAACCAGTCTTCACTGAGTTGCTGGCTAATTAAAGTATCTGGCTGCTGTAGCTTTCACTGAGATGAGCCTCTTGGTCCCCAGTCCCTTTCACATCTAATTCCTCTGCTGGTCCCTCCTCCTTACTCTGTCCTCCCTTTTCGACCCTAGTCCTTTTCATGGGTAACAGTCCCTTCAGTATTTCTGAAGCTATCTTGAAGAGGAGAGAGAGCGAGAAAAAGAAAGACATCTATATCAGATCCATAAGGCCACGTGGAGAGAATTGTATTAGGAAGTCCAAGGCCACATTTTCATAAAACTCCTGTCTTCCCTTTTGCACACCTGTGACTGGAATTTTATTCTTTGTGCTGCGCATAAAGTTAGGAAAGTGGGAAAGAAAATAAATTCGAACTGTCTTGATGAGTAAACAAACTCAAGGTATAGAAAATGTAAAAAGATGTCAAGTAGCAGAATTGAATTGCTTGGCTTTTTATTTAAAACAAACAAAAAAAACCCCTCAACCAACAGCCACCCCCGCCCCGCCCCGCCCCCAAACCAATCACCCTAGATAACTTGCTTCTACAGTACTGTGCTGGACGTGAGTTCTGAGTGTGGTCAAACACTGTCCATTTACCCAGAGTTTTACAAATATTTACAGTCACCTATGCCAAATATCTTTGTGCTGAGCCCCAAAGAACATTCTCAGCATTCAAAAGCCCCATTCTCATGAATGGTTTCAGTTCATTGGCAATTTAAAGGCATCCAGGCTTCCAAACTAGGTCAGTTTAAGACATGTCTTTTTTTAAACATAATAATTAGCTTTTGGGTCTCCCAGATTATGATCCAGGTTTTCAGAGCCAAACCCTACAGCAGAGGGGAAAGTATGCTCTATCAGAAAGAGAAAAGCTCATTTTATTTAAATGGTAAGACCATTTAGCTTTCTGGAAACTGTCTTTCTCTTGAATGATACAAATATTTTAATCTGAGAAATTTATATTTAAGTTTTCCTTTTTGAAAAGTTGTTTCAATATTTTAGATGTTTAGGAACATTTTTAAGGACATCAGAATCATTTCTCTGTACTGTTTCTGCTGGTCCTGGCTTCTGTGTTTCCCCTGACCTTGACTTATGGTATTACTTTCCTGTTGAGTGAGGTTCTTAGTGTTTGAAATCTCTAGTTTGAGGTAGAGGTCAGGAATCATGTTGAACCCAGATGTTGGTGGAGGAACAAAGTCCAGACAGTTTGGGGACTAAACCTACTTTGTGCAACTGATTATTTCGGAGATGGGAATTGGGCCAAGCTGAGCTTTGGGGAGCTGGTATCTGCAGCCACTGCTCTTGAGTACTTAGACTTTTTTTCAGGGATGCCTGCCTTAATTTATTGAAGTGCCTTAGCTATAACAAATTATCAATATTTTCAGCTTTTGACTTGCTGGAAACGAATCCAGATGAGAATCAGGCCCTGAGTATTTCTTCTCCATGTACATTAGAGAAGTTATCTACTGTGGTATTGAGTGATTAGAGGCTGAGTATATAAAGATGTATAAGATGTAGCCTCAGCCTTGAAAGAATCTGGATAAGCTTGGAAGTGAAAGTGAATTTGGACTAGAATAGTAATTTTAATTCATGTTGTTTTACCTGAGAATGAAAAATACTTTGATGTTTGTCCTTTTAATTATGTTTTTGTTTTTTGGGCTTTTTTTTTTTTTGATAATGTTTCCCTGATGTCACCTGAGTGTTAAGTAATTTAAAGAGGCATAAGAGCATCTAAGTTAATTTATTTCATTATTTTAATTTTAAATTTGTTTTTTCACCTTTAGGCATATGTGGGAGGTCTTGCACTAACATTTTATTTTTATTAACATTGGCATTTGCTCTTTACTTGGTGGATGAATACTCCTAAACCCAGTGCATTATACCTTAGTAGTTATTAAAAAATGGAAAACTGTACATTAAAGAGAGTGAAAGTGATCAGTGCTTTCGCAACATGAAATGAGAAACTTCTCATCTGTGATTGGCTCCCTTGCTTGAATTGAAAACACAACAATATAAGTGAAATACACTTCTCTTATTCATAGCTGGGGATACTTCTGATCACATGGCTTGTGGTATCTATTAAAGAACATGCTTTGGGGGGGCTTCCCTGGTGGCACAGTGGTTGGGAGTCCGCCTGCCGATGCAGGGGACATAGGTTCGTGCCCCGGTCCGGGAGGATCCCGCGTGCCGCGGAGCGGCTGGACCTGTGAGCCATGGCCGCTGAGCCTGCGCGTCCGGAGCCTGTGCTCCGCAGCGGGAGAGGCCACAACGGTGAGAGGCCCGCGTACCGCAAAAAAAAAAAAAGAACATGCTTTGAAAGCTATGTCTCAGTGGTTTCTAATTCCTCTGCAGTCATGAGTTTGAGTCTCAGACCTTAAGTCAACTGGTTCTTTGTCTTTCTTGGGAAGATAGAACAAGACTATCTCATTTCTCTTTTTTGTTGGACTTGTGGCTGAAGCTATAAACCCACGAATTGTCCTGTGTATGATTATATGAACCTGTCTGTTGACAGCCTCCTCAACCAGTTTATGCTTTATAAGTGGGGACTATGTTTAATCACCTTTCCATCCATAGCACCTAACGTATGGAGTTCAATTCTTTGTGGGTTGACCTTATTTTCTGCGTTTTGCATTTTTCTGTATTTGATTCCTTGAGAAACTCATTTGGCAAAGATGTACAAAAATACACGCCCTGCACCTTGCTTGGTGTGGGATGGAGGAGTTCTTTTCCCACACTGGTTTTAAATTTGTGTCTATAAAATGTCTGTATACAACTTTTAACTTTCACAGGAGAGCGTAATATTTACACATGCTTTTATTCATTTGGAGAAAACATTTTGGTTTAGATATTCGTTCTTTAGGTACTATAGTTTCTTGGTAGTGTCATAACCCAGGAATTCAGCCTGTCTCTTGCTCAATGGGGCTTTCTGAAATAACACTTCTCCTTGATCTGTTAATTACATCATTGTCTGACCTGCCTGTAAGTGGCGTTCCTTCCTGCCTCTGAGCTTTGTTGTTATGCCAGGCAGGGAGAAGGCAATTATTCAGCAGGGCTGTATGAATAATTGTGGGAGGCAAGGGACCCACTGATTAAATAAGAGGCGGGCAGGGCACAGCGGTGGTGTTGAGGAGGGACCTACAATGATGAATGTAAAATTACAATGCCCAAAATATCATTGAGCTGTTATTCTCATATTCACTCCTACCTTCTTTGATAAGTTTTTATTGTTAGGAAAGCTGGGAATGGTTTTCCGCCTCCTGGGCCTTACCTCTCAGTGGTAATGAGAATACAGAAAGAAGGCAAGAAAAAAGAAACGCGCTTTTTAGAAGGCTAGGCATTTTGTAAATGTTAAAACTTGACATCCCAGATGCCCTGTACTCTGTAAGGTTTAGAGTTAGCTTATCACAATATCATGTACTTTGTTGGTCGTGATCTCATATGTCTTTCCATATATTTCTCCTATGTACTTTGTAGGAAAAAATATAAAAATTAGATCTGATTATTCTCATCTTAAAAAAATGGTAACTGAGGTGATGGAAGTGTTAACTAACCTTATTATGGTAATCATTTCACAAAATATATCTATATCAAATCATTACATTGTATACATTAAACTTATACAATTTTTTTGTATTAATTATATCTCAATAAAGCTAGAAAAAATAGATCTTATTAAAATAATGGGCTTTATTCATTACGTAATTTCAAATAGCAAAGAGACTGCCTAGAAAACAGTTTTTGGTAATATTTAAGATTCCCCTCCTAAGGGAGTATCTGTCTTTTTGGCCCACAAAAAAATTAGTAGCGATATATTTGCATATCAGTTCCATTTTTAGAAGAAACCGGGTCTCCAGGTTACAGAGTTATAATCTTATTGACATCCTGGAACCTGTTGAGATGAAGATGTTAAAACTAAAAGAATTTTAGACTGAATATTTTTTCATCTCTTGATTTCCCCTGAATGAAGCTGCGAAACAGTGGGGAAGAAAACCGAAGTTCCCTTTCCTATCACAGTGATAAACAGTGTTTTGCAGCAATGCTACCACCTCACAAAGCCTGAGTAGGTGAATATTTACCTCCATTATTGCTAAGAATTAAGCATTTCTTGGGTTTGTTTTTACAGTCAGCTCTTCATATTGGTGGGTCCTACATTGTGGTTGGTGAAACCTGTGGATGCAGAAGCCGCGGGTGCGGAGGGCCAACTGTATTAGGCCATTTTATAAAAGGAATTTGAGCATCTGAGGATTTCGGTATCTGCCAGGGATCCTGAAACCAATCCCCCATGGATATCTGGGGACGACTGTACTAGAAAATAGTTTCTAATATGTTTTATTGTTTTCAAATAATGATGAAGTATCTTATTGTGATGTCATGCATCTACTCATTCTTTTACAAAGCAATTAAATAGACATAAAATATACTTGAGTAATTCCATTTCTGTGATTACTAGTGAGGCTGCCTGTGTTCCCGTTTGTTCTCGCCCTCTCAAGGCATGTATTAGAACTGTTTTTCCGATATTACTGGTTGTGCACTGGTTCATCTAGTCCCTGAGAGGCCAGATGAATGGCCAGAGAATGGGTCAAAGATGTAGTAAGGGAGTAGAACCACAACACTGGCCAGTATGGAGGTTTGCATAAGCCCTTGCCTCACTTACCACCAATGTCCATAGCCCTTGGTACTCTACCAGTCAGCTGGTCTACCTTCCATTCCAAACTGTATTAGGGTAGAATTTCAGCAAGTGGCTAATGGCTGATGATGGTCAGCACTTTCTTAGGTTCAGTCAGTACCATTTGAGTCACTAATAGCTTTGGTCAAGAACGTGAACCAGCAGTGAAATAAATCATTGCATTGGGTAGAAATGCCAAGGTCAACAAAATACTAATTTTTGGATTGTGTTGGGCTGGTTGCCTAACATGTCAGTCTTAGTTGATATTGGGAGGGCTTTCCCAACAAGGCAGAGGTGGGACCTTCGGATTACTGTTTCTTTCTGCTCTGCTAGAGTATCTCTGCTCTGCTTCCTGAGAATGTCTCTCCATTATACAGGCAGCACTTCAGCCCTACCTTCCCCACTACCTACTCTTCCTGAAAATGCTTCCCTTTGTTAGCTCCCTGTCACTGTGAAGCATTCATACCTTTTATGAATACTTTGCAGGGATGACTCAGTGTCTTGCAGGGGCATGTAAACATTTTGAGAACATTCATGTGTCTCTTCTGTTTTGTCCCTTGTTCTTGAGTAACTCTTAGACTTTCATATCATGGCCTGGAATTAAGACCCCTCACCACAGATCAACTGGATTTTTACATAAATTAATATTTCTATTACATAAGTAACATCCAGCTGTTTCATTGTATTAACTTTCTTTTTCTCTTAGTCCCTTTAATTGTGCTTTACCAATTTATCTAAATCTTAAAGTTTTTACAGATGGTGTAAAAATTCCTAAATAACTAGACAAGTATCCTAGTAAAACATTATCCTCTCCAATCATGTTATCTTTGTGCAGTGGAATAACAGCTATGATTTTGGGTAGTGAAACGGATATAAACTACGTTAGTTAAAAATACTTTGAAGGTTGGCTCTCTCACCCACTGCGTTTTTGGAGCAGATTGCCTTTTCAGGCCGCCAGCAGAATATGAAAATTCCTTATACATCCTGAGCTTTCCAGCACCGTTTCTGAAGTATTCCTTTCTTTGGCAATTCTAATGAAAACACAAGAGGGAAAAAGTGTCCTGTTCTTTCCTATCAGAAGGTGGTTGCTTCTCATATAATGAATACTTTGTAGGGTAAGAGACACTCAGAGTAGGCAGAACTGCTGATTCCCCTTTCCCGGTAATTTAGTGCAAAATCAGATGTTTTAGAGTGGCTTTCCTTCCTTGCATGCCCCAGCCAATCTGTCCTCTTGTGTGGTTACTTATAGTTAAGCAAGTGAGACTTCTACAATCTGGGTGAAGCCTGCCCTCACCACTCCACCCTCAACCCTGCCACCAACTTTAGAACATTTGAACTTGAAGTTAGCTTGTCACGTTTTTCTTCTTTGCAACATGGCTCTTACATTCGCTACCAAAATTCTTTTCTCGTTGGGTTCTTGACATCCAAAAAGAGGCTCAGTCGCACTTGTAATAACTGTAAAAGTAATTATAATTGGTACCATTTTAAATCAAGCAGGAGGATGGAATATTCAAGTCACTTTCTTATTTTAGGTAAAATGTGAAGTGTGAGGCAAAACAAGTTGAGCAAGCCAGTAAGAGTGAGTTACTGGCTCTCTGGAAGGAAGACTTTTCTGGAAACCTGGAGGGGAGTGTGTGTATTGTCAGTGTACCTACGAGGATGTTGGTTCCCTGAGCAGGTCAGGAGGAACTGCGAGTGTGTGGTTGGTCATCTTCTGGCCACCCCTCTATGCTTCCTGGCATTTAGTTTAGTAGTTTGGGTGGGGGGATAGTTCTGCCAGTGGTGGTTTCATGTTGTAGAGAGGAATGAATTTTTTTTTTTTAAGAATTTATTTATTATTTATTTATTTATTTATGGCTGTGTTGGGTCTCCGTTGCTGCACGCGAGCTTTCTCTAGTTGCGGCGAGCGGGGGCTACTCTTCGTTGCGGTGCGCGGGCTTCTCATTGCGGTGCCTTCTCTTGTTGCAGAGCATGGGCTCTAGGTGCGCGGGCTTCAGTAGTTGTGGCTTGTGGGTTCTAGAGTGTGGGATCAGTAGTTGTAGCTCGTGGGCTTAGTTGCCCCGTGGCATGTGGGATCTTCCTGGACCAGGGCTTGAAGCCATGTCCCCTACATTGGCAGGCGGATTCTTAACCACTGCGCCACCAGGGAAGCCCGAGACCAGTGAATCTTAAGACATAAATGAAGAAACACTAGGACACCTTGGAGCCATTCACAAACATCTCAAGTGCGGGGGAGATTCGTTTAGAGGACTTCGGGATTCCCCAGACTATTGCTTGAAGGGCTCAATTTCTAATGAATCAATGGTGAACAGATTTCGTGTTTGTTACTCTTTTTCTATGAAGTGCTACTGTGTGTCATTTATTTCTAAAACATTCATTACTGATTTTGCCCAGAGTGAAAACCAAAGGGCTGGTTTTCGAACTGTGCGTGGTGAAGCCTTCAGCTTCCATGACGGTGCCTGGGAGGCTGCTGAAGGGAAAGTCAAGGGTACCTGGACGGGGTCTCCCCGTGTTGTTTCAACTGGCGCTAGTCTACCTTATCTCTGTTATCCAAAGGCGGGGTGCTTAAGATTTTGTTTTTATAAAATTCCACTGCTTTAAAAATATTCAAAAGCCATCACTTTGGGGAACTGGGGTTCTGGTAGACAGAAAGATAAATCACTTCTTTTTGAAGAATTATTTTGGATTGTTCAGCTCTCAAAGAGCTGAAATATGTGAGTTCTTTCCTCTGTCTCAGTCACAAGTTCTGCCTTGATTGGAATGCTTGGAATTTTTTTTAAACAAAATTGGTCTCTGCTTTGTAAAAAGTTTTTATGTTATAAGAATATATATATATAGTTTAAATTTATATGTATAAATTTTAAGCCACTTTATTGAGGTATGATTGACAGACCAAGAAGTGTACATATTTAATGTATAGAATTTGATGAGTTGAGAAGTAAGTATACACCTGTGGAACAGCATGGTGCCTGTGGTTAACAATACTGTATTGTATACTTAAAAATTTGCCAAGGGTAGAGCTTATGTTAAGTGCTCTTAATCACGCGCACACAAAACAATGATAAATAAAGGGGGCAGGAGAAAACTTTTGGAGGTGATATTTTTATATTTTTACAACTTTGATTTCATAGCCTATAGGCATGTAACTCACAAACTGAGTAAAAACTTATGTATATTGCAAGGGACAAGATTACGTTTCAGATGTCCTTGATTCACACAACTTCTCTCCCTGCCTTCAAAAGAAGACTATTTCAAAGAGATAACCTTTTTTTTTTTTTTTCTTTTTCGCGGTACGCGGGCCTCTCACTGTTGTGACCTCTTCCGTTGCGGAGCACAGGCTCAGCGGCCATGGCTCACGGGCCCAGCCACTCCGCGGTATGTGGGATCTTCCCGGACCGGGGCACGAACCTATGTCCCCTGCATCGGCAGGCAAACTCTCAACCACTGTGCCACCAGGGAAGTCCCAGAGATAACCCTCTAAGAAGTATCCCTTTATGTCTTTGTTTTTCAAGTACATTGGCCTGTTAAATGTCCCCTTCTGAAAAATAGATTGTGAGAAAAAAATGACTTTCTTGAAGAATACCTTGCTCTCTTGCCTAGGCTGGGACAACAGGATTTATCTATTCTCAACAGCTTCCTCCAAATGGGCTGTTAGTGTAATTGACATTTGTGGTGTGGGATGTTTCTGGCCTGTGTCATTTCCCATCTTCCCTACACAGGAAGCCTTTACTGGCTACATTTCTTCTTCTTGTGTGACTTGGGATTTCTTTTTTTGAGGGGGAAAATAACTCAGAATATGTGGTATGAGCAGTGTTGGGAAAATAGAGATGAAAAGACGTTTTCAATAAGATGATGTATGTTATCAACGGAGGAGTCTTGGAGAAGAAAACAGGCGATAGTTGTGTTAAGTATAAACTGGGAACAGGGGAGAAGTAAAATCATTCACTTTTACCCCTAACTGACCCTAAAGGGATTTTTTTTTTTATCTTTAAAATCCTGGATTTGATGTGTAGGTTGATTTGAATTTAATTTGCTATTGGATGATAGATCGTCAATAGTTAATTGAATAAGAATACTGTGTCTTGAACCATATTGGTCTTTTCCCGAGAAACATCTATCATATTGGAAGCCAGTCATTGGTTAGCTTCCTATTTAATTTATTTTTGGTCAAGTCTTTTACTACTACTTAAGGAGTAGGTGATAAACCATAAACACTTCAGGGCACTAGAGTTAGAAACTGTTGACTCTTTCTGATGTGCCACTGAGAAAGTTAGTGCAGTTAGATCTCATAGATTTTTTTCTTTCTAATCTAATCTGGTTTTTTCTCCCGTATTTTAGTACTTTTGTACTAATATATGGAGACTTAAGTCGCTGTGGGGCTGTATAACAGATGCTGAATATGTAAAATAATTTCTTTTGCCCAAAAATTGGGAGGAAGAGAGTCTGGTTCTTCTGGGGGGAGAGGATACAATTATTTCTATGGCCAAATTTATTAGAATTGGCCGTACTCTGTTAAAATAGTAAGAACTTAAGGATTTTGCTTTTATTTAATCAGAACATGAAATTTCTTGATGTGATATAAACTATGTATATGTAGGGAAATTATTTTCACAATTATCTTACCTCTTTTAAAGATATTCTGAATAAAAACAATCTAGTGGAAGGGCTTCGGTTATAATTTTTATTTTTCGGTGTAGAAATATCCTTTCCTATAGTCATGCTATGTGTAGAGACAAATTTTATTCTTCAGTGATCTTATGATAGCCGTAGTCATGGAATTCACCTCTCTCTCTTTCTCTCTTTCCCTCCCTATTCCTATATCTCTCTCTCTCCCTGCTACATCCCTCCACATAGTATCCACTTGTGAGGCAGTTCTTGGGTAATGGACCAGGCACTGGACTTGGCCTCAGAAGATGGAGGTTTGAGTTTAGCTGTGCCGTGTATAAGCTCTGAGAACTTTGGCAGATTACTTAACTTCTCAGGACCTCAATTCATCTATAAAATGAAGGAAATAATCATTGTGGTTGCAAAACATTAAATGAAATAATGCATGTGAAGGAACACAATTAACACTGACACCTTATTGAAATTTTTTTTTTAATTAATTAATTTATTTTTGACTGTGTTGGGCCTTTGTTGCTGTGTGCAGGCTTTCTCTAGTTGCGGCGAGCAGGGGCTACTCTTCGTTGCGGTGTGCAGGCTTCTCATTGCCGTGGCTTCTCTTGTTGTGGAGCACAGACTCTAGGCGTGCGGTCTTCAGTAGCCGTGGCGTGAGGGCTCAGTAGCTGTGGCACACGGGTCAGTAGTTGTGGCTGGCGGGCTCTAGAGCGCAGACTCAGTAGTTGTGGCGCACGGGCTTAGTTGCTCCGTGGCACGTGGGATCTTCCCAGACCAGGGCTCCAACCTGCGTCCCCTGCATTGGCAGGTGGATTCTTAATCACTGAGCCACCAGGGAAGCCCTGAAATTTTTTTTATTGGAGTAAAATATACATAACAAAATTTATCATTTCAACCATTTTAACTGTAATTCAGAGGTGTTAAGTACATTCACAATGTTGTCCAACCATCGCACTATCCATTTCTAGAACTTTTTCATCGTGCCAGAAACTCTGTATTCATTAAGTGATAACTCTCCGTTTGCCCTTCCTCCAGCTCTTGGTAGTCCCCTTTCTACTTTCTGTCTTTGTGAATTTGACTGTTCTAGGTTCCTCATATAAATGGAATCATACAATATTTGCCCTTTTGTGTCTGGCTTATTTCACTTAGCATAATGTCTTCAAGGTTCATCCCTGTTGTAGCATGTGTCAGAATTTCATTCCTTCTTAAGGCTGAATAGTATTCCGTTGTACGTTTATATCACATTTTGTTTATCCATTCATCCGTTATGGACATTTGGATTGTTCCCACCTTTTGACTGTTGTGAATGATGCTACTGTGCACATCGGTGTGCAAGTATCTGTTTGAGTCCCTGCTTTGAATTCTTTGGGGTGTACACCCAGAAGTGAAATTTCTGGATCATATGGTAATTCTATATTTAACTTTTTGAGTGACATTCTCTTTTTAAGTATTTTTTGGATCTGTTGAATTGATCATAGCAATGCGATTCCTAAATGGTGTGTTTGTTCACAGTAGTCTTTTAATTTCCATAGTTGACTTGATATGAGTCAGGACAGTGAGGTCACCTTACATTTCAGGACTCTAGGAATAGGTTGCCAAGGTGATAAGCTCTCTAACCCATGGTTCTTAGAAGTGCATTTACTGTACACTTAGATCATTGAGGGTGAGGATTTGCCCTGCTGGTGCCCAGATGTGTTGGTTAAACAATAGCTGTATCAATGGATATAATATTTTCTGCTTTGGGCCTTTCTGTAGGGATAGAGGAGACTGAACAACGCTGAAGACAGGCTGATGGGCTCAGCTGGTAGGCTCCACTGTCTCACCATGACCGCTGCCGAAAATCCCACACCTGGAGACCTAGCTCTGGCCCCCCTCGTCACTTGCAAACTCTGCCTGTGTGAACAGTCTCTGGACAAGATGACCACGCTCCAGGAATGCCGGTGCATCTTCTGCACAGCTGTAAGTTTACCCTGATGCTTTCATCATGAGAGAATACAAAGGGAAGAATTGTAAAAATACAGGATATACTTCTGTGACTTACCGAGAAGCCAAAGTTTGCTACAATATGATTCTGCTTGGGAGCGCAATTCCACATTTGGATATGATTCCAAATACTATCTTGAATAGTAAACCCGATATTTACTGGGGTTTAGGCAAAGTGTAACACGTATATGAAGTTGAATTATTGGTTGAATAAGCAGCATCTTTCTGTTCTTAAAGCTCTAGCTAAGGAACAAAATAGACATTTTAAACATGCCTTAGTTAACTATCATCTGTAAGAAGCTCATCAAGTGTTTTGAACGATGGAGAAATCAGGTAGCAATTTGCTGAATTTTCTTTCATGTACTTGCTCGTCTCCTACAAAGCACATGGTATACAATTGTTTTACTTTGTCGAATTTCCGTTTTAAATTTTTTTCCTATTTTCACAATATGCCGAATGCTGCTTATTCCTCATAACAAATATAACCCTATAGATCTGCAGGGGTGGGCTTGTCTCTTTCAGTTTGGCACTTGGTATCAAGGCCCGTGACCTTGATTGCATGTATCCCTGAAGGCTGGTTGGTTAAAGAACAAAGATAGGAAATGGACTGATGGGTTCACGGGGACTACTAGAAGTGTGAACCAGGTGGTCTTGTTCAAATTTTCATTTATTAAAGCATTTTTTGAGCTCCTCCTCTGTGCTAGGCACTTGATGCTGGGAATATAAAGATAAGTAAGATACTCCCCACAGAAAAGATGGACACCTTGCAGGAGCTATACAAGAGTTTGGTGAAATCAGGGATGGCTAGACGTAACGTACCGCAGGAGTGCCTCACTCACTTTAGGAGTGGGAGGGGGATTCCTGGTGGCAGGACTCTCTGACCTGAGGCCTTAACAAGAGATTGTAAACTGATGCCTGTGGGCCACATCGGGCCTCAACACATTTTTGTTTGCATCCCCAATTGGGAAATTTCAAATAACAAATTGGTAAATTTTTCATGAAAAAGTAGTAAGATATAGCTACTCTGGGCCTGTATTCATAGGCCCAGAAATAAATGATCTTTCCTCTATTTATGGTACCTACCTCTCTCCTGTGTGTCCTGTGTGTTTGAAATAGCTACACTTTTAAACTAAGGATGGAGTAAGAGTCAGCTAGGAAGAGTGCTGGGCATTTCAGCATGGTAGAGGGGAGGGCCTTATGCCTAAATCACAGTAGTCAACTGTCTGTCTTTGCTTTGGTAGGCCTTGTATGGACAGACTGTTAATATTTATTATACAATAAGCATAATAATCACCAGCCAAATGTGAATTTAATACCCCTGACTTGTGAAGGACATTGACCAGTTTAGATACAGTGATCAGTGCTTAAACCAACGGGAATGAGGAGAAAGAAATCATTTAGGAAATACTGGAATAATTTATAAAAAGACATTTTACTAAGCATACTTTTTAAAAAAAAACAGTTAAGGTGAAGTAAATTTTGCTCCATCTCTTTTTTCTAAGTTCATTTAACTCACATGACACATTTTCTAGCTAGTTTATATCAATTTTCTTAAATTCTTTTGGATTGAGGATTAACATAGAGAGAAGGCTTGGAATAATTTTTAGGTAAAAAGGAAAGTGACTAAAATCCTTTCCTTCTGTTTTCAACTGTAGGATCCAAAGATGGCAAAGAAATAGTATCATTTATCCCTTTATTCAACAGATATCTAATGAGCAGCATTTGTGTGTTCCGGGAACTGTTCTAGGCGCCGCGATTTATCAGTTAAAGAAACAAAACCCAGCATAGATCCTTGCTCTTAGGAACTTACATGCTATCAAAGGAGTTACATAATAAATAATTAGCATACTAAATAGGTAAGTTACATACTAGTGGGTAATAGGGGCTTAGAAAAAAAGCAGAGCAGGAGGTTAGGAGTGTATGGACCAGGATGTTACACTGATAGTTGGGTGGACAGAAGGAGGCTTCAGTAAGTGATGTTTATGCTGGTTCTTCCTCATCTTGTCAGCGTGTGTTGCTTCGCAGGAAGTAAGGAAACGGCCTTGTCATCACGGGGCAGCTTCAGTTTTCTTTGGTCTTACTTTGTTTCTGAGTGCTGTGCTTCAAAACTGTTTTCTTTGACTTTCTCACATCGCTTCAGGACCTTTGCTAATCCTTGAAACAAATGAGTCAGAAGCAACATTCGGTTAAAGCCAGAGTGGAAATTTTTGTCTGAGGGTTAATGATGTTTCAAAGCAGGATATGGAATTCACTTTTTGCAATGAGATCTCGAAGAGCAGAATTCAAATGTGTGCGTCAGCGTTGGGTAAGGAATACGCAGACAAGCAGAGGCTGTGTTTCATACTCACAGATTACTGCCATTGCCATATTATTGTTTCCATAGAGCTTAGTTCCCAGTTAAAGACAGACAACTGCTTCTTATTTCTCCTTCAGCAGTTTGGGGGTAGGAGTTCATACAATTAGATTATTCTGTCATTTAGATTCATACTTCCTCATTGTTGGGGAGTACTCAAGAGCAGAAAGACAAATGGCTTCGTATTGTTGGTATCCCTCCAACTTGGGAACTTTTCATCGCTGTAAACATTAACCTTCCCTGGCTTCCCAATACCCCGTTTTCTATGATCTGCCAAAATAGTGAGCTGTATGTGTTTGATTACATTAGTGTCTATAAATTTGCAGTTGATACCAGACTCACCTGAAATACTATTCTAACGTTTCTGTTAGAGCTCTTATGTCTTCTTTTTAAAAACCAGTTTAAAAATGTATCTGAGGGTTACTGATGTTAAAAACCAGTTAAAAATACCAGTTAAAAATGTGTCTGATCCCCCTAGATTTTGATTTGCATTCGAATTAAAGATATTAAATGTGTTTTGTGTTTTCAAGGCTGAAAAGAAACCTGTGACATTTTTTAATAGGCTATATACTACTAATTCCCAATTTTAAGTACGATTGGATGACATCTTCCAATTATCGACTGGGAAAGCCTTCTTGTGCATGCCACATATTTAAAATGGTTTTGCTAAGATGGTTCCCTCTTCCCCCTCCCATGAAGAGAATGTCCAAATGTAATGGTTCTCTTGCTAGAGATGGTGCTATACTTATATATTTTCATCAGTTCAATAAAGCTCTTTATACATTCTGTCCCTGTCCTGTTTTCCCTAAGAAACAGTGTGATCAGTGTGCTTGGAGAGTACAGGATGGACAATGTCTGACTGGACCATTGGCTGTTGGCCAGCTCAGACCTGGCGCTTAAGCGGGTGTTCCCTAACCCAAGGGTGTTCCATGACCCTCCAGCTCTGTTTCCAAGTCAAATTAGCTTGGAAACGTGTATGTTTTCTAGTCCTCTCTTGGAGGCATGTAAAGCATAATTGCATTTTAGAGACTCTGTGAAATCTTGTGGTTAGAAAGAAAGCAAAGGGACCCTGTTGACCTTCTCCTGATGAAGCATTTCCGTTTGACCAATGCCACCTTCTTTTTGAGTGGAATACCTATTAATTTCCCCACAACCAGTGCATGGAAGGATGCCGCTTTGACTTACCCCATGGATGTAATTCTTGATTTAAATGACATCCAGAGAAAGGAAGGGGACAGATGTTGCTTCAAATAATCCATCGATGTGTCTAGTTTCTTGTTAAAAGAAGCTTTACCATGTTCTGTTTGAGAAGATGGTTTCTGTTAGACTGTTTGCTCAGATTTAACATAGAGAAGAAAGTATAGTATGAAGCAAGGGAAGCTAAATATACGGACAAAGATGGGTGGAGCTCTCACTAGCCTGACTTAAGTCATGAATCATTAGGTGCGTCACGGAGCCAAAGATATTGTGGGGTTACAGAGGGAGGTGTTGTAAAATTCCTTGTTGTACGTGAAAGTTAAATATCTCAGGGATGTTAATTAATAATGAATAATATGGAAAAAGTCTCTCTCTCTCTCCCCACCCTCCCCCATGGATTTAAATAATGCAAATATGAAAATTCAAATTCCCCTTTTCTAGCTTTTGCAACACACTCTTTCAGATAATACCACACAATTATAATTCAAGGGAAAGAAAAAAAATTTCACAAAAATCCATTATCAAAGGAGGGAAAATTTGTGGGTTTCTCCCTTGTGAGCAATATTTGCCTCTCTGATTTATTTTGGAAGCTATTTCTGTCAGCCACGAATTAAAGAATAATGAAAACACAGTTGTTGCTTGTTTTCATAACCTAGATAATTTCACCTAAAAAGAGTTAGTATGTTGGCATGGCCTATTTACCATTCAGATTAAAGACAGGATGTGCTGAGCAAAAAGAAAATAAAGTCCAGCCATATTCTTGCCTTTTTTCCATTATGTTTTGTTGGCTCTAAGTAGTTAGAACTCCTTTTACTATTCATTTCTCTGAGCCAAATGGATTTTCCAGTGTTTGAAAAAGTGAGAGGAAATATAAAGCTTTTTAAACCAAGCCCTTCTTTTCCTTGGGGCCTGTTGGGTGACCTTTAAGCAAGGCCCACATAGAGCCTGGGAGACATTTACAGTGTGGGAAGATTTGCAGTGTGTGTGCGTGCATACGTTGTGTATGTTTCTGAGTACATCCAAACATACATGCGCACCCACACGGACTGGTAACTTTCAAATGAAGCAAAGAACTTGCAGTGGTTCTTTCCTGGATTCTAACCGATACCTACATAAGGAGGAAGGAATGTCATTTTTCTATTCCCACCTCCATTCTTCCCTTCCAGTGTCGTACTCATAGTGGTTAAAAGTGCAGATGCAGAGCTAGGAAGACCCAGGCTCGTGTTCAGGCTTTGCTGTTTACTGGTGTTTAACTTTAGGCAAGTTCTTTGGCTTCTGTGAAGCTTAGTTTCTCACCTGTAGGATGAAGGGGGAGTAGTGGATAGTAGTATCTATCTTAGAGTGTTGTAGGAAGCATCGAATGAGAATCCCCGTACAGCAACTAGCACAGTCCCAGACCCCTAGTAAGTTAACATTATTATTCCTCTCTTTCCTAAGTTCTGTCAGTAGGCTGAGCTGTTCTGTTTTTCGAAAATGTTTTAGAGGAAGGAAATCGTGTAAAGGCTTGACTTGCTTCCTCATTAACCTTTTATAAAAAGGTGGTTATACAATCCAAAAATGGGCAGAAGACCTAAATAGACATTTCTCCAAAGAACACATACAGACTGCCAACAAACACATGAAAGGATGCTCAACATCACTAATCATTAGAGAAATGCAAATCAAAACTACAATGAGGTATCACCTCACACCAGTCAGAATGGCCACCATCAAAACATCTCCAAACAATAAATGCTGGAGAGGGTGTGGAGAAAAGGGAACCCTCTTGCACTGTTGGTCGGAATGTAAATTGATACAGCCACTATGGAGAACAGTATGGAGGTTCCTTAAAAAACTAAAACTAGAACTACCATACGACCCAGCAATCCCACTACTGGGCATATACCCTGAGAAAACCATAATTCAAAAAGAGTCATGTACCACAATGTCCACTGCAGCTCTATTTACAATAGCCAGGACATGGAAGCCACCTAAGTGTCCATCAACAGATGAATGGATAAAGAAGATGTGGCACATATATACAATGGAATATTACTCAGCCATAAAAAGAAACGAAATTGAACTATTTGTAGTGAGATGGATGGACCTAGAGGCTGTCATACAGAGTGAAGTAAGTCAGAAAGAGAAAAACAAATACCATGTGCTAATACATATATATGGAATCTAAAAACAAACAAAAAAATGGTTCTGAAGAGCCTAGGGGCAGGACAGGAATAAATACACAGATGTAGAGAATGGAATTGAGGACACGGGGAGGGGGAACAGTAAGCTGGGACAAAGTGAGAGAGTGACATGGACATATATACACTACCAAATGCTAGTGGGAAGCAGCCACATAGCACAGGGAGATCAGCTTGGTGCTTTGTGACCACCTAGAGGGGTGGGATAGGGAGGGTGGGACGGAGACACAAGAGGGAGGGGATATGAGGATATATGTATACATATCGCTGATTCACTTTGTAATACAGCAGAAACTAACACAACATTGTAAAGCAATTATACTCCAATAAAGATGTTAAAAAAAAAAGGTGGTTATATAGGTGATTTCAACTCACTACTATTCTGAGACACCCACAGATTAGCAGTTAGGGTTGAGAAAGAGAAATTTCTCTGTTGGATCTGTCCAAAGAGTGGCTAATGGCTGCATGTTTCAACTGAAGACCTAGCAGTAAGACTTATAGGAAAAACCAAAAACCAACACAACTTGGAAAGTCAACAGATGAGTACATTTCTGGTGGATGTAAAAGATTCAGATGAAAGTGTCTCAAGCTAATGTTTAAGAGCTGCTGACCCCCAATAAGAATATAGTAATATAATTACTTACTGGCTTGATATGTTTAATCTAGTATCATTTTTAGTGTCTTTTACTGAGAACTCTGTGGACTGCAGGAAATAATGAGGCATCTTACTCCAGCAATGTTATGGAACAGTTTTCCGTCCCCTCTTCTGGTCATGTGACCTGCCAGCCTTTCCTGAAGTTTTAAAATCTCCAGCTCCCTGGATTCCCATGTCTTCTAGTAGTACTAGATAGACAGAAGTAAATTCTGCCAGCTCAGAGCCCTCTCTTGCTCTGTTGGTTTCTGGTACTAAAATATAGCCTGGCTTGCAAGGTTGGTTTTATGCTTTCCCTTAACTTTATCTTGGACGATCGATGGTGAGTTGGTAAATTTATCTTTGTCTTTGTTTGTAAATGACCTCAATGTTCTTGCTGCTTATGCTTGACTGGAGTTTTAATGATAAAACTATGATGACTTGTATATTTGGCAGTCAAGTCACTGGTGTAAAAACACAAATTTTGATACTCTCTTTTTCCACTGACAACTGAGTGGCTACAGGTCAGATAGCATCTGAGAAATAAAGGCAAACTGTAGTAGCATGAGAAATGGACTAGAGATGACTTAAGGGGGAGCTGGCTTCCTGGACCTATGATCTCATCCATTGCCTAATGCTTACCACTTACTTATTCAAGGAAAGTGGTAAAATGTGGCCAAAGGAAAGAGCAGCAGAGAGAACCATGCTCTTAAGGCCCTAATGATGGTGTCATGGCATCATAGTCCTAGAATTGGAAGGGACCTTAGATCTAATGCCCCTGCCTTCCTAGTGAAAGAAGTTCCTTTCCTGGATGCCAGAATGGCTTGACATTTAAGAGAATAGATTTCAAATCTGGTTGTCTGGGCTTCATTTATTCAACAAAGATTTATTGTGCCATGCACAGCTCTGATGGTGAAGATACAGTCGTAAATAATCAGATCAAGGTCTGGTTTTCAAATAGGTCACAGGTTAGTGCAAGACACAGACACTAATAAGTAAATGCAGACGTCAGATGATGATATGTGCTCTGAAGAAAAACAAAGCAGGCGGAAGGGGATAGGGAAAGCTAAAGGAGAGGGGGTTTCTATTTTACGTTAGATGGTCAGGGAAGTCTCACTGACAAGGTGTTATAGTTAGCCCTCTGTGTCTGCGGATGCAGAACTGAGGAATGTGGAAGGCCGACTGTACTAGGCCATATTGTCTAAGGGACTCAAGCATCAGTGGATTTTGTTATCTGGCGGGGGTGCTGGAACCAACCAACCTGCCCACCACACGGATACAGAGGGTTGACTTATTTAAGCATTTATTTATTTAAACAGAAAATACATTATTCTGTATTATTAATTTATTTCTTATTTAAGCAGAAACTACATTATTCTGTATTTAAGCAGAGACCTGAAGAACATAGGGAACAAACTGTATAGATGCCTGGGAGAAGAGAGTTTTAGGTGGAGGGAAGCAGAGGTCCTAAGCTGGAAGTGTGCTTGATATGTTCAGATACAGCAAGGAGGCCAGTGTGCGTGTGCATGCACGTGTATGCGTGTGTGTGTGTGTGTGTGTGTGTGTGTGTGTGTAGGGAGATCAAACATGAGGTCAGAGAGATAGTGGTGTTTGTGGGTAGACCTTGCAGGCTATGATAAGAATTTCGACATTAGGTTGATGTGAGAACAGAAACCTTTGGAGGGTTTTAACCCACAGTGTAACATGATGTAATTTTACCCCCCTTTTCATTTTATTTTTTGTGGGTTATTTTGGATCTAATGTTGTTTTAAATGGATCAGTGTATTAATAAGTGTTCTCCAGAGAAACAGAACCAATAAAAGATACGTATGTATGTGTGTGTACACATGCTCTTACATATATGTATATATGTGCATATGTGTGTACATGTATATATGTAAGAGTATATATGTACATATATATATACACATACATCTTTTATTGGTTCTATTATTAGGATTCTGTTTTCTCTTAGATTTATTATAAGGAATTGGCTCATGCAGTTACGGAGGTGAAGTCTCATGACCCACTGTCTGTAAGCTAGAGACTCATCAGAACCAGTGGTGTGGTTCCACTCTGAGTCTGAAGGCCTGAGAATGAGGAGAGCCAGTGATGTAAGTTCCAGTTTGAGGGCAGGAGAAGACCAATGTTCCAGCTCATACAGTCGACCAGAGAGAGTGAATTCTCCCTTCCTCCACCTTTTTGTTCTATTCAGGCCCTCAACTGATTAGATGAGGCCCATCTACATGGTGGGTTGGGGGGCAGGTGGATCTGCTGTACTCAGTCTTCCAACTTGGATGCTAATCTCATCTGGAAACACCCTCACAGACACACCTAGAAAGAATGTTTAACCAAATACCCAGGTATCCCATGGCCTAGTCAAGTTAACGCATAAAATTAACCATCACAATCACCCTGCCAGCTGTGTAGAGGATGGACTGCGGGGGCAGGGGTGAAAGCATGGAGACTAGTTAGAAGGTAAATATGATAATCCAGGCCAGAAATGAGAGTGGCTTGGACCAGCAGGTGATAGCCATTTATGTCTGTGGATAGTCTGAGTCTTCATTTTCTTTTATATAATTTAGGGATAATAATAAATCATCCTTTAAGGTTAGAAGATCTAGATAAAGCATGTAGTACAGTGCCTGGAATACAGGTAGCATGTATAGCTCTACTGGTTTTGGTGTGATCATCTAGATTTTGCTTGAAAACATCCAGGATTGGGACATACCATTAACACTAGCTATTCAGTTATTGGAAATTCTAATCCTGAATTATCTTTTTCTTCTGCATTGATTTGAAACCTGTTTCTATATAAATTCTACTTATTAGTATGAGTTCTGTTCTCTAGAATAAAATTGGTTGAAATCAAATTTTTATTCTATTCACTAGCCTTGTATTATTTGAATGAAGGTTATCTTTCTGTTAGAGGGCAAGGACAAGGTTACTCATTAAAAATTCACCCACAGGGCTCTGTCCAATGTGGGAATGTTAATAAATTTGTTCCCCCTTCCCCTGGTTCGGTTGACACAATTCTTTTGGAACAAGCTTCATTTGCACAACATTCTTGACTTTGATCATTGGTTGAACAAGTACTTAAGGCTTTTCTACTTTCTTTTAGAAAAGCATATAGTATCAGGGTAGCAGGGTGGTTCTAGAAAATGGACCAAGATTTAATTTCTTTTTCACAAAGAAGGTTATAAACAGATGGTATGTTGGTAATCTGCACTTATATGTCTTTTTTTTTTTAAAGCATACCTTGCCAGTGTTTAATTCTTTGAACCACATAGCAGAATGTGATAGACTGGCCAAACATGCAAATCATGACCAGAGAGTGGGCAACAGTGGGTGTCCAGGGCTTCCCTGGTGGCACAGTGGTTGAGAATCTGCCTGCCAATGCAGGGCACATGGGTTCAAGCCCTGGTTTGGGAAGATCCCACATGCCACGGAGCAACTGGGCCCGTGAGCCACTATTACTGAGCCTGTGCATCTGGAGCCTGTGCTCCGCAACAAGAGAGGCCACAATAGTGAGAGGCCTGCGCACTGCGATGAAGAGTGGCCCCTGCTTGCCACAACTAGAGAAAGCCCTCGCATAGAAACAAAGACCCAACACAGCTGTGAAGGAAGGGAGAGAGGGAGGGAGGGAGGAAGGGAGGAAGGGAGGAAGGAAGGAAGGGAAAGAAAGGAAAGAAAGAAAGAAAGAAAGAAAGGAAGGAAGGAAGGAAGGAAAGAAAGAAAGAAAAGAAAGAAAGAAAGAAAGAAAGTGGGTGTCCAATGAGAACTTTCCCTTCCATCCACTGAGTCATCAAAGTTTATTCTTTTGAAGTATCACCTGTATTCCAATTTCCTCTAAGTCTATTCCCATCTAAGTCCTGATTCTACTCTTTCATTTGCTACTACTGTGTACCAGCGACTGTGCTAATTGTCTGCATAAGGTATAATCAGTCCAGCCTTCACGTGGGAAGCAGATCCACTGATAGAGGAAGTACAGTGTGCTGAGGGTTCATGTGGGAACCCTCTTAAACTAGACTTGAGGAGGTCAGGGAGGGTCTCCTGAGGAGGTCAGGGAAGGTCTCCTGAGGGGATAAGGCCAAAAGATGAATAGGAGATTGATTGATAGACGTGCTACAGGGAGGAGGGGCAACCACGTGTGAGGCACAGAACCAAGGAGGAGAGGTCTACTGAGGAACCCCACTGAAAGACATCCCTGGAACATGTTGTTGGAAGTATGGGTGTTCTTGGGCAGGAGGCTGGAAAGGCAAGCAGGGTCTTGTATGCCATGTTGAAGAGCATTATGGAGGCACTGGAAGGCTTTGTTTGGGTGTGGGGTGGGGAGGATGGCTTTGGCATAGGGTTGAGAATGGTCTGAAAGTGCACAGAACTGGAGTAGGATGAAGGAGGGCAGGTGGGTAGAGCTCAGAGAACACCCTGGTCAACATATGCTGTATTTATCATGGTAGACTGTACTTTTGAGGTATGGAGTATTTAAATTATTTTCATGTCCCCAATTTCTCCTCCTTCCTATCCATTTGGATACTACTGTCAGATTTCTTAAAATGTTGCTGTCATAATGCTACTGCCATTATTAGGGATTCACGTGATCCTATTTGAATCATACTCCTTAGTGCTAACATTCAAGTTCCTCTAGGAACCGTTGTTGCACAGTGTTTACCCAAATCACCTTCTGCTCTTCTTGTGTGTGAAGTACCTCATACCTCCAGGTCTTTACTTCTTCCTAGAATTGTCCTCTTTTCTTTCTTTTTTATTCCCCCTGCTCAATTTCTAATGATGTCTCATTGCTTGGTCAGGGCATACCTCTGCTCATTATTCAACAAATACTTATTTTGACGAGCAGAACACTAGATTGGGGAGGATTTGTTGATGAAAAGCTCAAACATTGTTCTTACCCTGGTAACATTTGAGTTATGTTACCTGAGTGTAAAATGATCATCTTCTCTCTGAAAGCATTTAGCATTTAAAATCTGATATAAAAGATTTCATACAAATATCTGTATTGTCTTGTACTCTAGCTGTTTGGCATAGATCCATTTTATTTTTCCACCTAGACTTGAAGTTCACTGAGGGCAGAAACCCAGGAAGGTAATTAGGTATCATTAATCATCATTGTTGTTGTCATAATAATAAGCAGCAAACTTATCCAACTTAGTGCAAGGCATCCTTCTAAGTACTTTCACTTATTTCATCCATATCATGACCCAAATCAGTCATTAAAAAATATCTCTATTTCTGGGACTTCCCTGGTGGCGCAGTGGTTGAGAATCTGCCTGCCGATGCAGGGGACACAGGTTCGAGCCCTGGTCTGGGAAGATCCCACATGCCGCGGAGCAACTGGGCCCGTGAGCCACAACTACTGAGCCTGTGCGTCTGGAGCTTGTGCTCCGCAACAAGAGAGGCCGCGACAGTGAGAGGCCCGCGCACCGCGATGAAGAGTGGCCCCCGCTCGCCACAACTAGAGAAAGCCCGTGAAAAGAAACGAAGACCCAACACAGCCAAAAATAAATAAATAAAATTTAAAAAAAAACTCTATTTTTGAAGATCATGAAGGAGATATACAGTAACTGCCTGTTTGCTAGTATAACAGTTTTTGGGATTTGTATACTCATGTTCTGAGGCCCAATCAACCATCCCAAGCAAATCCTTCACCTAATTGCCAGTTTCCAAAAGTACCGGGACAGGCAGGGGCAACTGTGCCAGGACCAGATGGCTACTCCAGTTAACTTCAAGTCCTTCTTCAAAGTTGGCGGTAATTTCAGTGTGACATGTGGAAGATTTTTGTTCCTCTTTTATCTCTTTGTAGAAATAGGAAGCCAACAGGCAAATGAAGGCCCCCAACAGAAGAGTGAAAAGAAAAAGCTACTTGGCTGAATTCTCTCTTCCCTTCAGTTGTCAACTCAGAATGGCTTTCAGTCTTAGACCTCAACTAAATGCAAAGGTTTTGGTGACCAGTGTCATATATGCTGATGGGGGTAGAGAATTTAATTAGAAATAGAGTGAAATCTCAGTTACTTATTGTCTTCTATTCCATTTTTCCTTGTTCTCTTCTTTTTAAATTAAAAATTAATTTTTAATCTTAAATGTGACATGTGCTGGTTTTAAAACAAAGTTAAAAACCTTTCAAAGTCTTGATTATATGAACAGTTCACCTGTACCCCCTTCTAGACTCTTTCTCTGTTAATGTATAGAAACACATGGATGGATACACATTCATGCACATCACGTAATAGAGAAATGGGATCTGTAACTTGAGTTTTACAAATTGAACCTAGTGTTTTGTGGACATGTTTCTATATAATAATGTACAGACCTACCTTCCTTTTTAAGTGCTGCATAATGTTCTCTGGTGTGGCCGTATCAAAATTTATTGAACTAGGTCCCTCCTAATGATGGGCCAGTTTTTGCTATTATAAATAAACATTTTTGTACTTACATAAATATGAAAATATATCTGAGATAAATTTCTAGAAGTGGAATTGCCTAATTAAAAGGTGTGTGCATTTTAAATCATCACGTGTTGCCATGTTGCCTTTCCATACTGTTGTGTCAGTTTACATTCCCACCAATGGTGTAGGAAAAAAACCCCTTCTTTGACACTCTGGGTATTCTCAAACTTTTCACCTTCTCTAATCTGATGTGTGAAAAGAACATACTATCTCGTTGTTTAATCCATGCTTCCTTTTTTAAAGGAGGAAGTTAATTGCAGCAAAACAAACTCATTTCATGAATCTATCTTTAAAAACTATGTGGCTCGTCCAGTGCCAGTACAGTTTCAGCTGGTTTTATACCTTGGTATTCACAGTGCTGTCAAATTAGAAAAATGGGCCCTGTCTGGAAAAGTATACGCATAGGAGACATGAATGAATGAAAAAATAACGCTCATAGTGGTGGGCTTAAGGTGGTGGGAGATGCGTTATCACACACACACACACACACACACACACACACACACACACAAACTCTATGTTCAGCGACAAGATGTTACTAAGTAGGAAAAGAAACTTAAAAATTTAGACAAGTGGCAGTCGAAAAGGTTGTGAGTTAACTAGAAAATTCAATTAACTCTAAAACACCATTTTCTGAACATTTAAGTTAATCAAAGTTTGGTTAGGATATGGATTTCAGATATGCATGGAACCTCTTGGAATCAGGCTGGACACAGTCAGTGCCCCGTTTCTATGGAAGTAAATAGCTCTGTGTTAACGGCAAGCCTCAGTGGTTTTGAATCATTTCCCACCCCCAGTAAGGAGGTCCTTTTGGTTAGCCTCTTCTGGAAAGTGTTTGTGAGTTATTAGCCACGTGAATGTAGGGTTTTAATTCAATCTTTTTGACCCTCTCTTTATTTACCTTAAAAAAAAAAATCAAGGAAGGGCAAGCAAGAGCATCTGAGTACCTACTATGTAATATTTATATTGTAAGATAATTATTTTTTCCCCCATTTACTCTTACCCTGCAGTTTACAGATCAAGAAACCAGTGCAGAATTAAGTTGCTTGACCAAGATCCATACTCTTAATTCCTGGATCATAGGGTATTTTGGACGAAATAAGAGCAATCTCTGTGAAAATACATAATGTACTGCCTAGCACATGGTATGTGCTCCCTAAATTTCATTTGTTAGCATGAACAATGGATGAGGCGCATATTAGGTTTTTGTAATCCTAAAAGTTTCTAAAGCTGGACAATGGCCTTTCTAGTGTAAAATTGACAACTGGTTTTTATGTACATAAAAGGTGAGTCAGTACAAAGAAGATGTAAGTAGCAAATGATTTTTAAAAATCCAAGGAATTCCAGAGACCAGAGAGTATATGTATAATCTGAATACACTGGTGGCCATAGCCCCAGGTTGAAGGGATTGAGGGGTGTGCTATGAACTTTCAACTGTGTGACCTCAGGCAAGTTATGTGAGGAAAACAAGTGCTGAGAGATTAAGAGGTCTGTTTTACACACCTGGAAGCTTCCAGTACACTTAGTGTATATTTAGTTGTTGAAACTGAAGTCAGGGTTCAAGCCCAGACTTCCTAATTCAAAGATGAGTGTTCTTTCACCCCCTCATGCATCATGCTTGTAGAGTTACTGGCGTTCCCTAGCGGTCGTCAGTCTTCCAATTGTTTCCAAGTGCTTCCTGTGTGCTGAGGGTAATTAATGAATGAGGGACTCTAAAGCAAAGAGATCTTTATTGCAACTGGAAAAAAATATTTTATAGCTGTAAAAGTTTCCTCGGTATGGTATGAAATGCAGATCATTTTAATATGGAATCGTGTCTAGTTTTTGAATAATTCTGTGGTTTATGGGGTCAGTAACCTTCAGATGGAACAAAAGTAGTGTTTTCAAGTTATAAAGATTCCAGTATTTTCTCCTGCTTTTGTTCTAATGGCAGAAATCATGGTGAGGTAGGGGGGAAGTAAGCAAAGGCTGTGTCTCCACTAGACCTTGGTTTAAATCTCAATTCCTGTATTTACCAGTCATGGGAACTTAGGGTAAGTTACCAAACTGCTTTGTGTGAGGTGGGAATAATTCCGTCTCAGTTACTATGAAGATTAAACGAGATAATTTTAAGACGCATACCAAAGCTATCATAGGAGCTAGACAAATATTCTTATTGCCATCATCTCCTCCTTTCTCCTACCTGTCATGTAATGAGTATTTTAGTTCTAGGCCAGTGGTCCTCAAACCAGCAGCATCAGGAGCAGCTGTGAACCTGTTAGAATTATACATTCTTGAGCCCCACCCTAGACTTACTGAATTAGAAACTCTGGGGATGGGGTCCTGTGATCTGTGTTTCAGTTCCTCCTCCAGGGGTTTCCGATGCACTGGTCCAGAGTATTTGCAGAGCACTCTGTGAGTGAAGTACATATGAGTTACTCACTGTCATGTGTTTTGAAGAACCTAGGGGCAGGACAGGAATAAAGACGCAGACGTAGAGAATGGACTTAAGGACACGGGGAGGGGGAGGGGTAAGCTGGGACAAAGTGAGAGAGTGGCATGGACATATATACACTACCAAATGTAAAATAGATAGCTAGTGGAAAGCAGCCGCATAGCACAGGGAGATCAGCTCGGTGCTTTGTGACCACCTAGAGGGGTGGGATAGGGAGTGTGGGAGGGAGATGCAAGAGGGAGGAGATATGGGGATATATGTATACGTATAACTGATTCACTTTGTTATAAAGCTGAAACGAACACACCATTGTAAAGCAATTATACTCCAGTAAAGATGTTAAAAAAAATCCTTTAAAAAAAAAACAAAAAGGGCTTCCCTGGTGGCGCAGTGGTTGAGAATCTGTCTGCTAATGCAGGGGACACGGGTTCGAGCCCTGGTCTGGGAAGATCCCGCATGCCGTGGAGCAACTAGGCCCGTGAGCCACAGCTACTGAGCCTGCGCATCTGGAGCCTGTGCTCCGCAACAAGAGAGGCCACCACAGTGAGAGGCCCACGCACCGCAGTGAAGAGTGGCCCCCGCTTGCCACAACTAGAGAAAGCCGTTGCCCAGAAACGAAGACCCAACACAGCCAAAAAAAAAAGAATAAATAAATTAATTAAAGTACCCTTAATTTAAAAAACAAAACAAAACAAAAAAACAAAAAGAATTTTTTTAAAAACAAATTTATTTATTTTTGGCTGCATTGTGTCTTTAGTTGTGGCACACGGGCTTAGGTGCTCTGCGGCATGTGGGATCTTCCTGGCCCAGGGCTTGGACTCTTGTCCCCTGCTTTGGCAGGTGGATTCTTAAACACTGCACCACCAGGGAAGCCCAAGACAAAAGAATTTTAACAATGAATATCTATATTCCCACCACCTCATAGATTCTAACATTAACTTTTTACTGTTCTTGCTTCGTCACACATCTGTTGTTCATCCCTTTAATTTATCCTTCTCTCCTTTGTATTGTGTAGTTTTGTTTTGTTTTTTGGCCACACTGTGCAGTATGAGGGATCTTAGTTCCCTGACCAGGGATCGAACCTGTGCCCCACGCAGTGGAAGCGCAGAGTCCTAACCACTGGACCGCCAGGGAATTTCCTGTATGATATAGTTTTAATACTCACTGTGAATTCTCTTGTAGAATGTAAGTACTGCATTCTTCAGTTGTTTGCTTAGATTGGTTGAATGGTTGTATTTTACACAGATAACTTGCTTAGTCTTACGTCATGGCTAAAGGAGTTTCTTGACCCTTTATTATTTTGGGATTTGTTCCTTTCTGTGTTGCTGAGACCTTGTGTGCATTCCGAGAGAGTCAGAAGGGCTGCTTGAGAGTTCAAATAGGGACTCTTTAGGGACACAGGAGGAGGAGGGAGAAAGTGATAAATGAGTTCAGTGGAATCTACCGACGTTTAATCTGGGATGTCCTTATTCTCACTGCCTGTCCTGGGCCTGTTGGCTGGGGCGCTGGGGCCAGCTGAGGGCTGGCAGTTCTGAGGTCTAATGTTTCTTTGGAGGAAATGGAAGGATGTAAACTTGGCAGGCAAGCCTTCTTGTTGTTGTTGTTTTTTTCTCTTGGAACCATTGGTTGCTTTTCTGGGTGTACTGTGTCATAAGATAGCATCTGGCACAGAGGGATCCCTTTGGAACTAGTATTAGAATTGGGGCCTGCCTCTGTTAAGAAAGGCAGCACAGGTGAGACAAAAGGGAAAACCTCAGAATGGTCAACTGAAGAGTTATTGAATTACTCATGTTGGAAGCAGGTCTTAGCGCTCCTAGTGCTTGCTCCCTGCTCTGATTGAAATATTCTTTCAGGTTAGCAGATTTAATTGGCTTCGTTGTGAGGATTGACGGGACTGCAGCATTTCCAGTGGATTTATCTTCAGAGCTATTACTTTCCCCAAGTTTCTTAATTTAAATGTTTCATGATCACTTGAGATCAAGATAGAAGCTTTTGATCATTCCTGCTTGGTGGGAACTGGAGGTACTTTTAACTGGGGCCTAGATTTAATCTACCGTATTGAATGACTGTTCTCAAACTTACGGGGTGGATCTGAGTACCCTCTTCCAGAAAAAGTAGCAGCACTATTTTAAGGTAAAGTGTTTCAAGATACTTTAAATTTTTATATATATTTTAAATTTACATATATAACTTCCCCTTTAGACTTCCTTTACTATTTCTTCTGGAACTAGTTGATGCATGTATTCTCTATGAAGATGAATTTTCTAAAATGGTATAAAGGCAGTGATGATGGACATATTTTCCTTCATTAGACTTGAGGGCATGGATGGTATTGAACCTAGTGGTTGGTTGCACGTTGGAATCACTTTGAGAGCTTAAAAATACTGATGCCAGTTCAGCAAGGTTTCAGAATACAAAAACCAATTGTATTTCTGTGCACTAGCAAAGTAATATGATAAGGGCATTAAGACAACAATTCTATTTACAATAATATCAAAAGGAATAAAATACTTGGGAATAAATTTTAAAAAAGAAGTACAAAGCTTATACTCTGAAAACTACAAAACATTGTTGAAAGAAATTCAAGAAGACTAAATACCCCATTTCATGGATTAAAAGACTTAATATTATTAAAAATGACAGTATTCCCCAAAACGGATCTACAGATTCAACACGATTCCTATCAAAATCCCAACCATCTTCTTTGCAGACATTGACGAGCTGATCTTAAATTCATATGGAAATTTGATGGACCTAGAATAGCCAAAACAATTTTGAAAAAGAAGCACAAAGTTGGAGAACTCACTTCCTACTTTCAAACTTACTACAGTGCTATAGTAATCAAAACTGTGTGATACCATCAAAAGGACAGACAGATAGATGAATAGAATAGAATTGAGAGTTCAGAAGTAAATTCTCATGTTGTCAATTGATTTTTATCAAGGGTGCCAAGGCAATTCAAAGGGGACAGAATAGTTTTTCAACAAATGGTGCTTAGACAACTGGATATCCATTTGCAAAAGAATGAATTTGGACTGCTTCCTCCCACCAAACGTTAACTCAAAAATGGATTATACACCTAACTATAAGAGCTAAAGCCAAAAAAATCTTAGAAGAAAATATAGGAAATAGAAAAAATTTAATGACCTTGGGTTAGGCAAAGCATGAACAAAAGGAAAAAAATTATACTCTATCAAAACTAAATACCTTCATACTTCAGTGGATGCCATCAAGAAAGTAAAAAGATAACCTACAGAATGGGAGAAAGTATTTGCAAATCATGTCTGATAAGGGGCATATGTAGAATAAATAATTCTTAAAACTCAATAGTAAAAACACAATTAAAAATGGGCAAAGGATCTGAGTAGACATTGCGCCATAGAAGGTGTGCAGATTATCAATAAGCACATGAAAAAGTGCTCAAAATCATTAGCCATCAGAGAAATGCAAATCAAAACCACAGTGAGATACCACTTTACACACGTTAGGATAGCTAGAATAAAAAAGACAGTAACGAGTTCTGGTGAGGATCTGAAGAAAATTGGAACCCTCATTCTGCTGGTGGGAATGTAAAACGACGCAGTTGCTTTGGAAGATAGCCTAGCAGTTCTTCAAAAGACAAACATAGAGTTATCGTATACCACATCCACTCCTACGTATAGACCCGAAAGAAATGAAAACATGTATATGCTATTGAAAGAAGCCAGTCACAAAGGACCACATCTTGTATGATTCGGTTTATGTGAAATATCCAGACTAGGCAAATCCGTAGGGACAGAAAGTAGACTGGTCGTTGCCTAAACCTGGGGTGGGAGGATTTGGGGGGAAATGGGGAGTGACTACTAGTTGGCATGGGCTTTCTTTTGGGATTATGAAATGTTCTAAAGTCGATGTGTGATAGTTGTACAACTCTGCGATTATGTTAAAAGCCATTGAATAAAAGCAATAAAACATATATACATATATAAAATACACACATGTATATATATGTATAATATACACATGTACATATATCAGTACATATACATGCATATATAACATACTGATGCCTGGTCCTTCCCTCTGAAATTTCTGAGTTGATCGGTCTGTGGTGTGGCCTGGGCATTGGACTTTTGGAAAGCTCCCCAGGTGATTCTATAAAGCACCCAATGTAGAGAGTCTTTGTTACTAGACCTTGTTCCTCAAGAGTGTATTCTGTGTGCCAGCAGCATCAGTAAGACCTGGGAGCTTATGAGGAGGGCAGAATCTCAGACCCCACCCCAGATCTACTGAATCAGAATCTGCATTTTTAATAGGATGCTTGAGTGATTCGAATGGACATTAACGTTTAAGAAGCATTTTCAGTAACGTATTTGAATAGTAAGGCTGGTGAGTGTTATCTTTGAAATTCACTACCTTCCTGTTGAAACACTGTTCTTCCTTTTACCCAGGGCTTCTCCTTAAGGCTAATCTTTGGGGTTAATGTACCCTGTTCCAGTGTGTGTGTATGTGGGGGCCTTCCCCACGTACTACCAACCAATTTTCGGATACCAGCAGAGTCTGGAGATGGTGTTACATTCCAAAGGTTAAGGGTTCAGTTGTGCAAGACTCCCCCCACCCCCCCACCCCTCCTGACAACACACACACCTGCCCAATTCAGACACCAGTCATAAGCCCAGGTTGTTACTTGGGCTTCTGACCACTGGCTCAGATGTAGATTCCTACGACTCCCTCCACAGACTTCGGACGCCAGTCTCAAGCCCAGGTTGTTAACTGTTCTGCTGACTGATTGGCTGTAAAGTAGAGGTTCCCACGATCTCCTCCTTGGATTTGATTAATTTGCTAGAGAAGCTCATAGACTCAGAGAAACATTTTACTTCCTGGATTACTGGCTTATTATAAAAGAATATAACTCAGGAACAGCCAGACGGAAGAGATACATAGGGCAAAGTATGGGAAAGGGCACGGAGCTTCCAAGCCCTACGCAGCTCACCACTCTCCCCAAATCTCCACGTATTTACCAACCAGGAAGCTTTCTGAACCCCATCATTTTGGGTTTTTATGGAGGCTTCATTACATAGGCACAACTGATTAAATCATTGACCATTGGTGATCAATTAAACTTCCAGCCCTTTTTCCCTTCCTGGAAGTTGAGGGTTGAGACTTGAAAGTTCTAATCCTTTAATCATAGCATTGGTTCTCCTGGCAACCAGCCCCCCATCCTTAGGTGACCTGGGGGCATTCCAAAAGTCATTTCATTAATCTCCAAAATATACAAACAGTTCATGAAGCTCAATATCAAACAAACAAACAACCCAATCAAAAAATGGGCGGAAGACCTAAATAGACATTTCTCCCAAGAAGACATACAAATGGCCAAGAAACACATGAAAATATGCTCAGCATCACTAATTATTAGAGAAATACAAATGAAAACTACAATGAGATATCATCTCACACTGGGCAGAATGGCCATCATCAAAAAAATCTACAAACGGGCTTCCCTGGTGGCACAGTGGTTGAGAGTCCGCCTGCCGATGCAGAGGACGCGGGTTCGTGCCCCGGTCCGGGAGGATCCCACATGCCGCGGAGCGGTTGGGCCCGTGAGCCATGGCCACTGAGCCTGCGCGTCTGGAGCCTGTGCTTGCGGGAGAGGCCACAGCAGCGAGAGGCCCGCGTACCGCAAAAAAAAAAAACTAAAAACAAAAACACTAAAAATAGAACTACCATATGACCCAGCAATCCCACTACTGGGCATATATCCAGAGAAAACCATAATTCAAGAAGACATATGCACCCCAATGTTCATTGTAGCACTATTTACAATAGCCAGGACATGGAAGTGAGCTAAATGTCCATCAACAGAGGAGTGGATAAAGAAGATGTGGTACATATATACAATGGAATACTACTCAGCCATGAAAGGGAATGAAATTGGGTCATTTGTAGAGACATGGATGGACCTAGAGACTGTCATACAGAGTGAAGTGAGTCAGAAAGAGAAAAATATCATATATTAATGCATATCAGTTAATATCTGAAAAAAATTTGTATAGTTGATCTTATTTACAAAGGAGAAAAAGAGACACAGACTTAGAGAACAAACCTATGGATACCGGACTTCCCTGGTGGCACAGTGGTTAAGAATCCGCCTGCCAATGCAGGGGACACGGGTTTGAGCCCTGGTCCGGGAAGATCCCACATGCCACGGAGCAACTAAGCCCTTGTGCCATAACTACTGAGCTTGTGCTCTAGAGCCCGTGTGCCGCAACTACTGAAGCCCGTGCGCCTAGAGCCCGTGCTCCACAACAAGAGAAGCCACCGCAATGAGAAGCCTGTGCACCACAACAAAGAGTAGCCCCCGCTTGCCCCGACTAGAGAAAGCCCGCACGCAGCAACAAAGACCCAACACAGCCAAAAATAAATGAATAAAATAAATAAATAATAAAAATAAATTTCTATTAAAACAAACAAAAAAAACGTATGGATACCAAGGGGGAAGGTAGGGGGAATAAATTGAGAGATTGGGATTGACATACATACACTGTTGATACTATGTATAAAATAGGTAACTAACAACCTACAGTATAGCACAGGGAACTCTACTCACTGCTCTGTGGTCACCTAAATGAGAAGGAAATCCAAAAAAGAGGGGATATATGTATACGTATAGCTGATTCACTTTGCTGTACAGTATAAACTAACACAATATTGTAAAGCAACTATACTCCAATAAAAAATGTTTTAAAAAAGTCATTAACATAACAAAAGACACAATTTTCTCTCTTACCACTTAGGAAATTCCAAGGGTTTTAGAAGCTCTGTGCTAGAAAAAGGATGAAGACCAAGTATGTTTTTCTTAATATAAGTCACAATATCACAGCTGCCCTTCCCAATGGGGATCTCGTAGTTTCTAGTGTTTCTTGTCTATAGAAACATATTTGTCTTATATCCTTTTCTTCGGGGCTCTGTGCTCTGCAGAGCCCTGAATGAAGTGAGAGTGAGCCATCTGGGGGAAGAGCATCCCCGGGAGAGGAAATGCAAATACCAAGAAAGGCCTTAGGACAGGAACAAGTTGGGCATGTTGGAGAAATAGAAGGCGCGTGTTCCCAGAATAAGGGAGGAATGCTGTAGGAATGAGGTCGGGGCAGTAGCTTGGAGTTGGAATGTGTAGGACCTTGTGAGGCGTGGTAGAGAGTTTGAGAGGCAATCTAAGTGAGGTGCACATTCATTGGAGGGTTTGGGGCAGGAAAATAATATATGATTTTTATTTAAAAAATGTATAAAGAGCACCTTGGCTGCCCTATAGAGGAGAAGCCAAGAGACCCCTGAGAAAGCTCTTGCAGGGGTCTTTGAAAGAGTGATGGTGACTTGAATTGCAGTGAGTGTGGTAGGAAGTGGTTAGATTTGGGGCCTGTTTTGGTTGTGGAGTTTGAGGAAGAGAGGAATCAGGGATGGATGGTTTTTGCTTTGGCTCCGCAAGTAGGTAATTGGTTTCAGTTACTGAGATGGGAAACCTGGGGATGTGGGGAAGCATGTGTGTTGATATGATGGGGCAAGCGGATTCCAAAGCTCTGCTAAGTCAAGTCTGAGGCTGTGATTAGACAACCAGGTGAAGATGTGTAGTAGGCATTTATTGGATATAGAGGTAAGAGAGAAAGAGCTGTCAACCCAGAAACTCCTAGGTTTCTGGGTTGTACAACAGCGTGCATGGAAATGCCATTCCTAGAGATAGAAGACACAGGACAAGGATGGGATTTGGGGGAGGGGATCATGAATTCAGCTTTGCATGTGAGTGTGAGGTCCCTATGAGCCATTCAGGGCCCAGTATGCTAAGTACCCAGTTTGATAAGCAGCTTTGGAGCACATGTGAAGAGACCTGGCCTGGAAGGGTAAATTTGGGATTCATTGATTTATTGGTTGAGATTTGGCCAGGAGAATGGAAATCACTCCTTGTCTTTCAAAACAGGAAGTTTCATTCAGGTGATTGGTTATAAAGGTGATGGAGGACCGAGAAGCCAAATAGGGCAGTGAAGCACCTAGATATTAGCAACAACAGGAAGCATCACTCCCCTGGAAGCTAGGGGACAAGAGGAAGAAAAGGTATTACTAGAATAGGAGTTAGGGTATCTGGTGAGAGCTAGAGCCATTGTGGGAGCTAGAGCCATGGGGAAGGGTCCTGTCCAGGAAGAGCAGGAGATGCAGCCACTGTCGGAGGTCACTACAGAAAGCAAAGGGGTGGAGGTGGAAATGCCCAGCCTCCTTCCCTCCTCCCACCCTCTAGTTTTTCTAGTAATGCCTCCCATTGGCCAAGTCTCCCTGGAACCCGGGAAGTACATTCTCTGCGTTACGGAGCAGAGCAGGAAGTGGGGAATGGACCTGAGAACAAATAGGCAGTGGACCAAGTAAATAACTAGTTATATCTAGTTCGTGAGGTGACCAAAAAGAAAGCGTGAAAAGAAAAGAGTTTTGATCCCATCCTGAAATTCCAGCATTTAAAAATTGAGTAGAGGAAGTAAAAGAGATTGAGGAGGAATGGCCGGAGAGGAAGAATGAAACTCAGAGAAGTGTGGAATTCTGAAGGCAAGGGAGGAGAAAGTTCCAAGAAAGTAGGGGTGGGTTCATTGGGTCTTAGACCGCCGAGAGGTCAGGAAGAAAGAACGTGTGTATGGATGTAGTGACATGGAGGTGGCTGTTGACTTTAGCACCCACTTCAGTGAAACTGTAGGGGAAGAATGGGGATGGGGCTGGTGAAGGAGGTGAGGGCAGACAGCTCTCTCACACACTTGACTGAAGAGAGGAATGAAGAAGGTAGTGTACAGCCAGCAATAGGAGTAAGGGAGGGCTGTTTTTCTTTGCTGCTTTATGACTGTTTTTCTTTAAGTAGGATATTTTTAGGCATGTTTAACTGCTGGGGAAGAACCCAATACATGGGGAAATATTCAAGATATAGGAAAGAAACTAGATGATCAATAGGGTAAATTTTCTGAAAGTCAGCAGGGAATGGGAACTAGAAAACAGTGGAGTTGGCCCTGGAAGGTGGTATCGGCTCATATGTGTCCAAGGAGAAGAAAAGAGAGGAATGCCGCAGGTGGGGTGGGTTTCTGTTTCAGTGATTGGAACAGAAGGAGTTTTTGCCGCAAAGCTGGTAGGTGGTAGATTCATGCTTCCAGCTCCCACAGATGTCTGAGTGTCTACCATGTACCAGCTCCTGTGATGGGTGGTTCCAGAGGATATGAAGAGGAGTAAGACAGGATCCAGACCTTGAAGGTGTCTGGGCTACTGGAGAGATATGCAAGTTCACAGTCTCCTGCAATGTAGGATGATAATCGCTGCATGATTTCCATGTACAACATGCTTCAATTGTTAAAATCTAGTGTTACCTAAGGTGTTGATGGGAAAATTGGCAAGTAGGGAGGGAAATCCGAGTCTTCTGGAGAATTGGAGGAGAGGAGGCGGTTGTATGGTTTATAAGATTCTCTTTGGAGGGCTTGATATTCTAATACATCCTCAAGGGAAAGTGCTATACTACCAGCCCCACTGCCGTTGAGAATCACACTGTTCTCCTCCTTTTGATGGATTAGTAGGGATTTCTTTTGAAGGGGAAAATAACTTGAACCCCAATATTGAGATAGGCTAAAGTAAAAATAATTTTAAACTCACTTAAACTGATAAAACATAATACAAAGGATAAGCACCTTAAACTTCTATCTCAAACAACAAGAACATCAGAATAAATGCATAAGCTAAATATTAACTAAAATTATAGACCGATAAAATTCAAGTGAACATTGATGTGATGGGCGATGTTTAGTTTCCACTAAACGACTTTTAACAGTTAGGCTCTGAGTTTGGTGTGTTCCAGTGAACAAGTGGTAATTCAGTGATCTTGCCACTTTTCTGTGTTGGAATCACTAAAAATCTTGATTTGTACAGCTTTCCCTTGGCCCAGATACTTCCATTGTTTTCTCATCAGCCTGTGACAATGAAAGCATTCCTGCTTGGCAAAACAGGACTGCCCCACCAGCACAAGTGTGAGCGTTGACATTGAGTGGAAATGGGTCTTCTCTGCTTTTATTAATACCATTAAATAAACATAAAATGGGGGGAGAAAACCTAGCCATGGAGAACTTGGGAGCTCCCAAGAATGCACCTTTGCACCCAGTTTGAAAAGTACTGTGCTAGCTGGTCATCAAGGTACTGTGAGAGCAGACAGTCTGGGCGTTGCATCAGACTGGGGTCCAAGGCAAGGAAGGCTTTCTCGAATAAGAGAAGCTTAAGGATGAGAAATGTAAAGCTAAGGTCTCTTTTTAACATTAGTTACGGTTTGTTGTTTGATTTGGGGCTTCTTTGCAGTCATCTGGTACCAGGTTTTCCTATCAGTCCTCTGATGTCCTGTGTAGTTGACAAAGGGGTATGAAGGTGATCCCCGTCACTAGGAATATCGTATTTGTGAAAAGTCAAGGTTTCTGAAAGGGGTTTTGTAAGAAAAAAGTTTTAGGATCATGCTGTACCAGGAAACAACTTACTGCTTAGCTATGGGTTGTTGATTTATTTGAATTCTTTTGAACCCATTATATGTTTCCAAGCCAGGATACTTTGGGTGTGTTAAAAGGCTTTTTGAATTGGAAGAGATACCATCTTGAGTTGTACTAATAATTTAGCTCAACGGCATCCAACAAAGAAGGCATTATTCTTGGATCGTGTACACACATCATAGTCTGAACTGGAGTAAACAGAATATTGGCTTCAATAAGAGATGTTATTTAGAACACACTTGAGACATTGTGATGTAATTGTGTACCGAGGCCGAGAAGTGTTAGTCTGCATTTTATTAAATATCCATTTTAGTGTACAGCATTGTACTAGGAATGATAAAAAGCAAAACAGACACTTACTCAAGGCCTGTCTAGATTTTGACCTCAAGTACTTCCCCCTCATCACCTTCTTTCCCACCCACGGCTGAGCTAGGGATGAGAAACCCTAAGTCTGTAGGTCACCAACTCAGCTTCAAGCCACGTGGGCTGCCAGTTTTTATTTGACCTCAGAACCCCAGCACCGGCACCTCGAAGTGTCCACGATCCTGGGGCTCAATTTAAACTTTCAGTTAATGGCACTCATTACCTCTCTTCTCCCAACAATGCCTGTTGTCCTCTTACCTCCCCTCCCCACCCTCTTGGGGTCACATCTCTTTTGGGGCTTTCATGTCTGCGTGCCTGCCTGAAGTTCAGAGACTTCTATTCCATCGTCTTCTTCTGTACATTTGCATTCCTCTTTCACTATTCAGAGTATTTTCATGTATTTATCCTCATGGAGGACTCTCCATTTCCCTGAGAGTAGGCTAGGCAGGTGGTATTGTCCCATCTTATAACTGTGAGTGCTGCAGCGAGAGAGGTTAATGACTTGCCCAAGATGCAGAGGAGACTTTTAGAGCTTGTACTTCAATCTTGATCATTAGAATCCAGTTCCATCAACTATTCATTATAATGCTTTTTCTTAAAGGAAAAAACCTTTAAGAAAGCTATAATGTAGTAACAGAATGAGCAGTTGTGTAGTAAATATATTGATGTGTGTGTGTGTGTGTGTGTGTGTATGTATAATTCTTGTGGTGGATACATAGGAGCTTTGTCTGAATGTTGTAGCCCTTTTTGCCTTGTCCATCTAATAGATGAGAATATCTAATGAAGAATGCCCTTTCGTCAACTGGAAAATAACATCCCTGAAAGGGGCCTAGAAGAAACCCCTTTCTGGGAAGACTCCACTGTACATAATTCATAGGCTCTCAGGGTTGGAAGAGACACGTCATCTGGTTCACCAGGTGTTTGATGGTTAAATCCTTGGTTAGATCCCATCTGAATTCTTGAGGGCTGTGGAATGATTTTGAGGAACAGTCATTATTATACATGACCCTTAATGACCTAAAGATGTTTCTATGTTCTATCAAACTAAATGGAATATTGGCGATTTAAAAGAAAAAATTGTTTCATTATTTTTTGGGTCATCGGAGCAGGAATAAAGACGCAGAAAGGGGAAGCTGGGATGAAGTGAGAGACTAGCATTGACATATATACACTACCAAATGGCTGGCTAGTGGGAAGCTGCTGCATAGCACAGGGAGATCAGCTCGCTGCTTTGTGATGACCTAGAGGGTTGGGATAAGGAGGTTGGGAGGGAGGGGTTATGGGGATATATGTATACATATAGCTGATTCCCTTTGTTGTACAGCAGAAATTAACACAACATTGTAAAGCATTTATACTCCAATAAAGATGTGAAAAAAAAAGATTTTTGAAAAGTTCAGTTTTTGAAACATTTCCCTTAGAATTTGTTAGCTGTTATGAAAATTGCATAGTTAGACATTTGTTTAATCCTGTTGTTTAATGGAATGTGATTTTTTTTTAATGTGACTAAATGATGGTAGTTTTCTTTTTTCTCTTTCTGTGTTTCTCTGTATTTACAAGCTAGGTGCCATTTCTCCCAGAATTGTTAACCGTTGTACGTAGGTTTAATTTGTGTAACGTGCACAGGGGTTCACGTGCATGCTTATGGTTCTTTTGTGCTTTAGCCAGAGATACTAAAGAAGAGAGGGAGGGTTTGAGATTAAATTTTTGTGAAAGCTAATAGAAGACATATAATGAACCTAAGTTACTTGAAAATTCATAAGAGGCAGTAACTTGGGCTGGTTGTTTTCCCTCTTTGCCTTTGAATAGAAATGCATGCCCGTAGTGAGGGAGTGTCAAGTGCCTGTGCTGTAGCGTCACTTAGCAACATGCACTTACGAATCTCTATTTTGAAGCAGTGTTTCTCAGAATTTAAAAAAAAAAAAAAAAAAAGGTTATATACTTAGACACTGTAGTCAGTGTATACACCTCTAACTTCTGTCCTAAAAGCACAGGTCAGATAATATTGTGGTCAGGAGAGTCTGTGGGAAGCTTCAAAATTCACTGGGTTTATGTATCCTGGTTGCAGTGTATCTAAGAGCATTACATTAGCAAATAGAACATACATTATAAACTCTTGGGAAAACTTAGATTTCAGCTTTACAAGTTTGCAGTATAAGTTGAGATGAATTTTTTTGCCTATAAAGACTCACATAGTCCCTTTAGTTCCTATTTAACTCTAAGCCTTTTCTATAGATGCAAATAAATAGTTCTACAGAGAGGATTGAATAGAGGTGTGTGTGATGTTCTCTTATAAATATCTGCTCTGTTTATGGAGCTTCTCTACCACAAGTGGTTTAACGAGTTTCCTGAAGGGAGTGGAGAAAGAATAATCTCAGAAGGCTAAAGGATTAACATTTCTCCACAAAGTTTTTAGAAGTCTGAGACCAGGTGAAATGCAGTAGAAATATGACTAAATATTCTGCAGTTTGCACACTTCCGAAGGGCTTCCATGTACACAATTTTAGCTTTGTGTTTGTGCGTATGAGTGTTTTAAACCCTGTGAAGTAGCCATAACAGGTATTATTGTCCCCATTTTAAAAATTAAGGGAGGCAAGTCGGGGTCATGGTTTAGGTAATGGTCCCATTGTCACCTGATAGAGTGGCACTGAGGCTAGAGCCCAGATATTGGGATTTGACGCTCATTATACTGTTCACTTTGTTTTTCTCAGATATCTTCCCTTTGAGCCTAGAGACCATACATTTTCACTCTTTCTACATCAGTTTCAAGTGGCAGCGGGAGAGACCAAGGCAGGAACGCTGGAATCTGTGTGGCAGTTGGAAGGCCGAGAGGTCCTCAGGAGCAGAGCTGGGTGGACAGGGCTTCACATCATTTGCTCATTTATTTGTTCCTTAGTGTGACACTATTTTTCTTAGCCACTTTTGCAGTTCCTCTCGAGTTTTGCCTGTACATTGAAGTTCTTCCCCACATTTCCTTGCTACTGCTTTCTTATCATTCTTCCTCGTACTGGAGACCTTGTCTGGCGTAGTAACTCCTAGAGCAAGTGATTGTTCACTCTCCTCTTGAGCAAAAAAGTGAAAGTTAAAATATTATATCTATACGTGGTCAATTGTAGGGGAAGAGTGACTTAAGAGGACTCTGTTCTCAGATATTGATTATTCTCCAATTCATACTAAATCATCTTTTATTCCCCAATTCATACTAAATCTTAAGCATTTTCCCATGTCTTTAAACATCATTTGAAAATACTTTTCTCGATTCTTCAGCATTCTATTGCATGACTTTAGTATAATTTATTGAGGCCTTTTTCTTTTTTGGATATTTAGGTTATTTTCTAGTTTTTTCTGTGATTAAAAAACTGACTCCTTGGAAAAGGGAATTTTTAAGTATTTACCGAGTTAAAAATATGGTTTAAATGGTTTGCCTTAGTCATTAATTCATTACTACATTGTAACAGTAACTTCAATCAGATAAATGCGTGATTGTTTTTCTGAAATAATACAATTGTGATAGTTTTATTTTCAGACAGGGAAAATGCATAAAGATGGTCAATGGAAGGAAAAGATTTCACAATTATGTCATTAGGATTTATTTACTAGTTAAGCTTTTATAAAAGGTGCAACAGCAGTATTTTTAATGTAGCAGGTTGATACATAAATGTATAGTGTTGTAAAAATCAGAACCAAATTATGACTAATCATTACTTTGTAAGAGTCATTAATTTATTGACGCTTATGTATTTTGGGGGGTGTCTTCCTCAAACATTTGAGCTTGATTGTTTTTCATCATGCATATAGAAAAGAGCTCACCAATTATAAGCAAATTAGTAGAAATTGAGGAGCCAGCTTTTGAATTTCTTAAGAGTTTGATCTCCCGGAACTATGCCTTTTAATTCCCTGTGGGCCTGTGGGGATGGGTTGGAAGGGAGAAGGGAGGGGTCGGAGGTCTTCCTAATGCTCTCAGTTCCTTTTCAGTCTGACTCACTTCTGCACCCAGTGCCCAAGATCCACACGCAACAGGCAATGAGTAGACCAAGTTTGTCTACGGTGTTCTACTTCTTCTCTCTGGATTTCTTATTTCCTATCCAATCTTTTCTCTCCCCGGGTTCTCCTCAAACTTCCTCATCATAGCATCTGCCAAGGCCTATAGTTCTGGGAAGGTCTCATTCTCCCAAATTGTCTTTGACGCTTCTTCTTCCAGGTGTATTTGCTATTGAGAGTATTCATAGGGGAGCCAGTGCCTTAATCTTATTTTGATTCTGTTTGGCAAGCTCAGCACGAGGGTCACAGAGTTCTATTTCCCGGCAAATTTTGAGGGAGAGGACCACTGCGTAAAAATGGAACCGGGAAGTCATGTAAGTTAAAAAAAAAAAAAGTACAAAGAAGGCTTTTGCCATTAGTGCAAAAGAACATTCCTCCTTTTCCCAATCTATGGTAGATAAAATGTGTGAGCATACAGGCATTGACTTGTTGCCTTGGATAAACTCAGTATTCTTAGGACGAAGTCATACATAATTAATTACCTGTCTCTGCATTCTTTCCAGAGTGATGGCTCTTAGTATTATTCACACGCAAGATAACTTATGTTTCCTGAGTACAAGAGCCCCAGGTCTGCCAGTTAAGGAAGAGGAGGCAGCGGCGGTTATATAAGCTTGGTGCTTCTGTAATGCGGTGGGTAATTATCTGTCTTTTTTTCTTCTTAACACCTAGTGTCTGAGACAGTACATGCAGCTGGCAATCCGAGAAGGATGTGGGTCTCCCATCACTTGCCCTGACATGGTGTGCCTAAACCACGGGACCCTACAGGAAGCTGAGGTATGGATGACTGCACTGATTTTTCCCTCTTTCCTGTTGACATGATTTCCTACGATCTTGACTCTTTATGTGCTTCTCTGCCAGGGAGTCTAGAAACAAAATACAGAGGTTAACTTCTTATTTTTTTTAAAGATCATGTTTTATTTACTTATTTATTTTAATTAATTTATTTATTCATTTATTTTTGGCTGCATTGGGTCTTCATTGCTGGGCGCACGCGGGCTTTCTCTAGTTGTGGAGAGCGCGGGCTACTCTTCGTTGGGGTGCGCGGGCTTCTCATTGCAGTGGCTTCTCGCGTTGCAGAGCATGGGCTCTAGGCACGCGGGCTTCAGTAGTTGTGGCACACGGGCTCATTAGTTGTGGCTCGCGGGCTCTAGAGCGCAGGCTCAGTAGTTGTGGTGCACGGGCTTAGCTGCTCCACAGCATGTGGGAGCTTCCCGGACCAGGGCTCAAACCCGTGTCCCCTGCATTGGCAGGCAGATCCTTAATCACTGTGCTACCAGGGAAGTCCCCAGAGGTTAACTTTTTAAAGCAGTACTTTACTGCTACATACCTTGGATTCTTTATAGAAACTGTTAAAGTTGTTACTTACTTTGGTTCTATTTCTAAATGCCCTCTGATTGTTGAAGAAGCTCTAGAATAGGCTAAGTTGCTAGAAATTTACCAAATGTGAGGTTTGGAGGCTGAATAGTCAGTGGCCTTATCTGAATAGTCAGATAAACAGGTGACAGATTAGCCACGGTTATAGATAATATAAATTATTGTGATTCTGCAAAGGTAGCCTGAGTTGAACCATTTCCAAAGAGCAGAGAAAGGCCTTTCATTCAATATTTATCAGGCATAGAAATGTCTTTTTTGAGTGAGTTCTTCTCCCACTGTATTAAGACTGTGATGTATCTCTTTCCTTTGTTTTTTCAATCCCTGATTAGTAGCTTGCCCTTAAATCTGCTTTCAACCTTCCAGCCCTGCTCACTTTAAATCTTGTCTGTGTTCATGAGTTGCTTTCTTAGCCAGTATACCATCTAATCCTTTCAACAAACTTATAAAACTGAAGCCCAGAGTGTCTAAGTAATTTGCCCAAGAGTGCATATCTAAAAAGCAGAAGAGCTAGAATTCCAATCCAATACTTTCTGACAAATTACATGGCTTTAAGCGTAGAACTAGGTAGATAAATAGAATGCACGATAAAGGACTTGATAATTGAAAGCCCAATAGAGTGCATATATGTGTGTAGATATATAGGTGTGTGGATATGTATGTATGTGGATACGTGCCTGTGTGTGTATGAATATGTGTATGTAAACACGATACATACACACACATATGCTTTGTATACAAATATATATGCTTTACATATATATCCTTTGCTTTGTACGCAAAGCAGTCAGAAAGATGTTATAGACCATATTTAACCAATCTGCATCTGAGCGCCCTGTGTTTAGCTTATGAAATATCGGGTAAGTGGTACAATTGAGCTTGAAGTGTTTTGGGGGGAAGAATAAAAGGAATACATAATGGTTTAGAAGTTGTTCATTTTAGGAAAATCATGAAATAAATTGAATTTTTAAAATAAAAAGGCAGGGGCTTCCCTGGTGGCGCAGTGATTGAGAGTCCGCCTGCCGATGCAGGGGACACGGGTTCGTGCCCCGGTCTGGGAAGATTCCACATGCCGCAGAGCGGTTGGGCCCGTGGGCCCGTGGGCCATGGCCGCTGGGCCTGTGCGTCCGGAGCCTGTGCTCTGCAACGCGAGAGGCCACAATAGCGGGAGGCCACAACAGGGAGAGGCCCGCGTACCGCAAAAAAAAATAAATAAATAAATAAAAATTAAAAAAAATAAAAAGGCAGTATTGAATATGTACATCCTGTGGTGAGAAATGTTTACTTTTGTGTGAGTAATGGGTAGAGGAAATTAAAATGGGGAAAAATTAGGTTATCTACCAAGAATACTATTGATCTGTGCAACTTGGAAGTGGTTTTTAAAATGAGACCCAGATTTGCAGGAGCATCTTCCTATACATAAGCCTTCCAGGGAATATGCTTCTTTTTTTTTACTGAGTGTACAATGTGCCAGGCCCTGATCTGGGCCAGGACAGCGAGGTGAATAAGACAGTCCCAGTGCTGTCCTCTTGGAGCTTCTGATCTAGCAGGGAGACATTATACTGATAAAGAGCCAGATAATTATAAGAGGAAAAAGTGTGAGACGGAACAGGCAGCAAGAGCCGTGTCTGCCATGGAATCTTATTTAATTCATGTATGCAAAATCGATTAAACATAAATGAAGTGACGTTTCTAAATAAGCCTTTGAAAGTAATCCCAGTCTCTCTTCTAGATAAGCCTACAGGTGTCTATTTACATCTAACTAAAATTAAAGTTAGAGATTCATTCCTTTGTTTGCACTGATCACATTTTAAGTACTCAGTAGCTACATGTGGCTCGTGGCTACCAGGTTAGACAGCACAGAACAGAACATTTCCATCTGCAGAAAGCTCATTACACAGTGGCGTTCTAGACTTTGAATGAATGGTAACCATTCGCCATTGACATTTTGGATATCAAATGTTAGGGCTAATGTTGTACAGATGAATGAAGACAGGCCATGGTTTGTCTGAGAGATCTCTAGAACAGTCTAACTTTTCTGGTGTTCTTAGTATAGACATTCCCTGGTCATCTTCCCCTGTAGTTCTCTTCTCCTTCTTAATCCTTACTTTTCCCTCTGTTCACGTGCTCATTCACACTTCCCTAGGGCTGATTCCATTTACCCAGCTTTACTCGAAAAACAATTTTACTTTTAGGCTGCATTAAAAGCAAATAAACCCATAATGGCTCTTAAAAATGACAAAAGGATATTTGAAACACAGAACGAAAACATACTCCAAACTAAACTATGGTACATTCTTACATTCTCCAAAGTCTGTTTCCCATTAGGTAAGTAAGAGACACTCCAGGACATTAAAGGACCATTTCTGTACTCATAGGTCTGGCTAAGAGCCTGACTGAAGATGGGTGTGAATTATAGTAATCAAATGTTCTTAATTAACTTGCCACTATTTTTTTTTCAGAGTAAAAAAATGTGGTGGTGGTGGTGATCGTCTCTCATTTTTGAACTGAGAAATGAGTAGGTTATAATGGAGCTATTGGTGGGTTCGACAGTTTATATGGGACTATTCCTTTCAAAGCAAATACCTGACACACAGGAGCTTGGGCTGTACCATCTCCCTTTCTGACTTGACATCAAGCTTTTCTCATATACAGTTATTATTATTCTATCACATAGCTCTTAATCTAGATATTATTGAGTATATCACAATGGGGCTTATCGACATTGTGCTCGACTGGATTCTGTCTCTATGACTGCTTCTTCCGTCATTTAAAAAAGTATTTATTTTTATAGGTAACACATAAATATACTTTGCTTGTTAAGAATAATTCTGAAAAAAAAAGCATAATTCTGGTTAAGGCTGAGGTTCCCTTTGTGCTGCAGCTATTTATAGTACGATATATGGTTCTTCACCGTTCATTGTCTTACAAAATGCATGTAAGTCTAAAATTTTTCATCTTCAGAGGACACCTCTGAATGCTTTCCTATGTAGGTCTAGCTCACACAGTTGACTGTGCTTCATATGTGTGTCTCCTGCAAGCTGTAATGCTCCCAAATTGGCTCAGTTGTGGCTCTGCCCCTTCACTTCTATTTATCAGGAGTAGCTTCATCAGCAAAGCATTCAATGCCCAACCCAAATACTATTTATGTAAGAAACAGCAGAAAGGGCAGCTTCCCTTCAATGTCATGGAAGCTGGCGGGAGTCAGTGACTGGAGGACTTGTGCCCTAGAGGCGCAATTACTGGGACCCCGGGGGAAAAGGAAAACCTTACTTGCGTCATCTGGTACTTTCAGCTGTTGCTCAGCAGCGTTTCAAATGCACTTGATCCAGGAATCTTGTCCAACATGGAATTATGAAAGGCAGGACACAGATGGTTGGTCCTGATAGCATTTCTTCAGGCAAGGCCTTTGCTTGAAGTTAGTAGCCCTGTTAAAAAGGTGATGGCTCATTTAAGCAGTTTCCTTACTGTGTTAGGGAAGTAACATACCACCACAGGGAGAACCTGACCCATTTGTCTGGGCCATGTCAAATTTGAGTGGCGAGGGACTTCCCTGGTGGTGCAGTGGTTAAGAATCCGCCTGCCAGTGCAGGCGACACAGGTTCAATCCCTGGTCCGGCAAGATCCCACATGCCGCGGAGCAACTAAGCCTGTGCGCCACAACTACTGAGCCTGCGCTCTAGAGCCCGAGAGCTACAACTACTGAGCCCATGCACCACAACTACTGAAGCCCGCGCACCTTAGAGCCCATGCACTGCAACGAAGAGTAGCTCCCACTCGCTGCAACTAGAGAAAACCCGCATGAAGCAACAAAGACCCAACGCAGCCAAAAATAAATTTAAAAAAATACATATTAAAAAAAAAAAATTAAAGTGGAGCACATACCTACCATTACACGGCCTGAGAAGTTGAACTTCTACCCCTTGCCAGCTGGCAGTGGATGACAGGGAACAGCTTCTCACCCACCAATACTCCTTCCAAGTCCTGGGGCACTGACATGACCTGCCTTTACTGCTGGTGCCACAGCACATACCCAGAGGATGAATGGGTGCAGCTGTTCTTGTCAAGAACGGGAGCTCCAGATTGCTATAGGAAGGGATTTAGGGTGGGGCACTGTGGAAGGACTGGGATGGGGGGATGGAGGAGTGGAGTGCCAAGAAATTTGAAGTTATATTTGCAAAATAAACACAGTTTTTACTCGTATCATGTGTTTGTTTAGGGTGGCTTATGTAAAGGCTGCTGGAATTATAGGAGATCCAGTTGTTCCCCCCAAATCACCCTTTAGCCCTGTCTCCACTTGCCGTCTTTTCATTTAACTCATTTTCCCCCCATTATCTGAGTATGAAGCTGGGGCAGAGGAAAAATGAGGATGCCCAGGCAAGTGTCCATATCGATGTTCCTGTAGTTTAAGGACCTGAATGGGAAGGGACTGAGCATGTCTATAAACAGCCTTTGACTGTGTTCCCTGTTGGCTGGAGAAGAATAAAACTTTGGGGTGGCACAGGATAAAGGAATCTGCCATGCTGGAGTTAGTAGATGTTTTTGAGATTCCAAGCTGAATTTTGTCTTAGAACATATTTAAAACGTTGTTTGAGGGCCCGCACGCAGCAGCGAGGACCCAATGCAGCCAAAAATAAATAAATAAATGATTTTTTTTTAAAAAAGGTATAGCTATATAATTTTTTTAAAAACTGCATGTAAATGGAGAGTAATGTTTCTAAGCTTCTCCTTTAAGTAAAGGCAAATATAAGAAGACTCAGCAGCAGTGGGGTGAATGTGTCACGTGGATGTGCACGTGGGCATATCCCTTTTACTCATTGATGGGCTGAGGGAGAGAGGCGGGGGATGATGTGGGAAGATGTACTGAGGCCTCTGCAGAACAGGTGGAAAAAGAAGAGTGAAAGCAGCCCTTTCTGAAAGATTCCTGGCCCTGGAATTCCAGGTCTCCTCCATCTTTTGCTTCCCCAAAGGGCCATACCTTCCGGCTCTCAGACAATGATGCCCTCTTGTTTTTTCAGCTAGGATTTGATAGCTAGTGCGAGCTTCGTTCATTGCAGTCATATGAATGGGTGGATGGGCCAGTTTTTATTTTCTGGGTTGTGATAGGAAACATTCTTAGTTTCTGTGTTAGCGTGATAGGGCACTTATCCATACGGCCAGTACTATTTCTCTTACCAGTATTTTTGCAAGTCACAGCCCTTCAAAAATTGCCAAAACCTTGACATGCTGTAATGATCAATTTCTGTGGTCAGTTTCATCTCCATATCTACTGATCTTTTGTATTCTATGTTCAGCCTGTTCCTTTCATTTTTTTTTTTTTTTTTTTTTTTTTTGCGGTACGCGGGCCTCCCACTGTTGTGGCCTCTCCCGTTGTGGAGCACAGGCTCCGGACGCACAGGCTCAGCGGCCATGGCTCACGGGCCCAGCCGCTCCGCGGCATGTGGGACCTTCCCGGACCGGGGCACGAACCCGCGTCCTCTGCATTGGCAGGCGGACTCTCAACCACTGCGCCACCAGGGAAGCCCTGTTCCTTTCATTTTTAAGAGCAGCCATAGCAGAAGTATGATTTAAAGGGTCAAACCTAAGTAAAGTCCAGCCTATTTTTTCCCTCTTCTGTCCTGGCTTTCCAGACCTTGATGGGTAGTACATACATGAAAGCCAATCCCTAGCTTTTGTGTTTTAACCATTTTATTTTTCTAACTAAAAGCATATATTGTATTTATCAATATAATGAGAACACACTGTACTCTTAGCATTAATGCTTCTCTGGCAAGCAGGCTTCCCTGTCTGCTCTTTCTTTTCCTTTGGTTTTTGTAGGGTTAGTGTCAATGTAGGTGGCGATGTCTGCTCAAATATTATGGTCATAGTTAGTAATGGTCCACAAGGGTGTGACTTTTTGTTTCTTCTCATTTGTGGATTTTAGCTATATCCAATTAACTGTTATATATAATAGTTCTAGCACCCCACATATACGTATATTCTGAATTCCCTGCCTATGCTCTGCTGTAGGTGGAGGGGGGTGAAAAAGTGAAGACTTTCATCAGAGTAGGAACTGGGTATTGAATAAATACCCCCAGGTTCATTTTTAACAACAACAAAAAAAAAGACAGTGATTGCAGGTAATTAGTAGCCTTTTGTTGTTATTATTCTGATATTATTGTTTTTGTTCTATTAAAATGAAACTGAATTTGCCTTCTCTTGGAATGAAAATTTTTTTTCTTTTTGGAAAGTTTCAATAGTGATGAGGAGAAAATGTGGTCTTTGGATAGGAGGGGAGGAAAATTTTTGTTTAACAGGTAGGTTAGTACAAATTTCAAAAGACAAATAACGAAAAATCACTTTAAATCAAGTTCAGGATTTTTTAGTAGTTGATTTGAGGGGGGAGTTCTCTCAATAGATGAGAAAATACTTAGAAATTTCTGTTTCTAAGAAATATGAGTCTGGTTAGTAATGGATTAGAACTCACTGAATAAAATAAGCCTTGTTAGTCTATATCGACCTAAATAAATAAAGGAATAAACAAATACATGAGGGATAAGGGACAACTCTTACTTATAATAGAATTCTAATTAATAAATGCGGAAATGAATGATGGAAATAGAAAATCATTATTAAGCAAGTAACACAGTGATAATTATTATAGGCAAGAATTATTGATAGATACAAAAATTAGTGGGAAAACGTATGATGAAAAACAGTGTATTTGCAGAATCTCAAAATATCTCACTACAGGATACTTGCTGGTTACAAAGGGTAGAGAAATCTGGCAGATATCACCTTAATCAAGTTAAAAAGTTAACATCGACAGTAATGAGACAGATTGTCGTCATGTATCTCCTGATGACGCAACATCACTTCTGTGATATTCTTGCTAAAAATGCACAGCCTCAGCCTGATCATGAGAAGGCATCAGACAAACCCACATAGGAGAACATTGTACAAATAAGTGGCCTGGACTCTTCAAACATGTCAAGGTCATAAGAGCCAAAAACAGGCTGAGGAACTTCCATAGACTGGAGAAGGCTAAGGAGACGTGGCAACTAAATGCAAGGTGGTATCCTGAATTGGATCTTGGACTGAAAAAAAAAAAAAGACATTAGTGGGACAATTTGTGAAGTTTGAATATGGACTACAGATTAATTATTTTGTATCAGTGTAAATTTTATTATTTTAATAATTAACTATGGTTATGTAAGGTGTTCCCATTAGAAGTTGGGGGAATGGCGTTTAGGAACTTTATACAATTTTTTGCAACTCTTTGTAAGTCTAAAATTATTTCAAAATAAAAAAGTGTCTTGGTGTGGTTTTGAATGATTTGGAATTTGTTTGTTGGCAGGAAGAGGATAATTGAATACATAAGACACCTCATTATATATAATCTCTTTTATTATTCTCTAGGATTTTCAGTTTTGCAATCAATCTTAGTGTCCTTTTGATTTGTTTCTTTTTTCTAAGCAGTAGCCCCTTAACCTGTGGCCTGATTGAACCTTCGGTAATCATCCTAACACATTTATTTCAATTTTATAATTGTAAAGACCTCGAGCAATAGTGACTTAGCTCCAAATAGTAACAGAACCAGGAATTTAATACTCCGGATCAGCTTTTTTTTTTTTTAAACTGGGTTCAGCTTTCTCTCATCTAAAGTCAAAGTATATAAAAATATTTCAGAAAATTCCCTCTAATCTATGACATCTAAAAAATGATAAGATCAAGGAATAGATCTTTTTCTAAACTTATGTGTACATATTGCCTCCTGAGTAACTTAAGTTTCTTGAAGGCAGCTTTGGTATCTCCTTCCTCTTTTGTATCCCAAGCTTCCAGCCAATGCTTTGCCTGTAATAGACTCTCAATGAGTATATGGAAAAGAGTCCAGGAGGTAGGGGCTGGAGAATAGACTGGTGTGTTTTGTGTTAACTTTATTCCAAAAGGATCAAACCGTGAGTGTGATGAAACTAACTTTTTGTGTGAGTGAGAAGTGATGGAACTAGCTTTTTTGATCACACATTTCAATAGAAAAATTGATATACCATATTAAGACCTAATTCCATACAAACCTTTGAGCTATAAAATAATAAATAGGAGATACAAGGTAGAGTAAGAGACAAAAAGTTAGAGACCTCTGACTTCCCTGTTGGCAGTAATGTGTCCTTGGATGAAATTTATCTTTCTAATTTAAAATTAACTTCCATCACTATCATTGTTGACTTTTTACTGCATTAATTTCTGTCCTTTTTCTCATTAGAATTTCATCTGTGTCTAAAATATCTCCTGTTTGCTTTGTCTTCCATCAACTCCATTGGACTTAGCTGTTATATAAATTGCTTGTCATTGAAAAAAATCATAATTTTTAGGGGTTGCCTTTCAGGGGTTTGAAGAAGGTCTTCATCAGTCCAGAAACTATTTTCGGTGGTGGCAGTTAGAGTACAAGACTGTCCCATAGAATCAAAGACCTCAAGTAGCTTCTTTTGGGGGGGGGGGCGTGTTGTTAAAAATAGATTTCTAGAATATCACTGAGGTCTCTCAGGCCCAGATGACATCATTCCCCAAGTACCATTGGCCCAAAAGTTAATGTCGTATTAGAGTATTTGTCCTCCACCTGCAGTGAATCAGTGACTAAGTCAAGAATTATACTCTGATTCTTAATGCCTCCGATCTCTTCACGAGCCTGTACCTTCTGTCTCCAACTCTGCATTTTATTTGAGACACCTTTGTCTTTCAGGAAAGATGTCCACATAGTATTATAACAGATGAAACAAAACTGGCTTTCAGTATGAGAAAAGCCTAACCATACTTTTAAAAAAATTATGGTAAAATACACATCATGTAAAATTAACCGTGATTTTTTTTCGCAGGGATTGCTAAGGAGCTTTTATTTAAGGTGTCAGATGAAAATGCAACATTTTCCCCCCAACCGGAAAAAATGTCATAACTAAATTTGCATTTTAGGAGATTTTACTTGGCCCATAGAAGACTGAACTTGCCCATTTTGTGGTTCTTCATACATTTTAGCTAACTTAGTTTAATTCATTTGCAAAATAAACAGGTTGAATTTTTTTGTGAGGGGGAGAATTAGGTTTTCATTCCCTTTTAAAATATATTTGTTAAATAACATTTTAGATGCCTCATTTTTAAGGGTTTTCTCAAAGCAGACTTCCTTCCATTAGTTGCAAGAACTTTCATCTAGATATATTTTATACCAAAAATATGTCATGTTTTACAGCTGGAATTGCCAAAGCTAAGACTGTGTCCTTTATCAACTTGCCGAATGTCTGAAAACCTAATCTAAAGTCCTTTGATTTTCTCAGTTATAAATCTTTTAAGCAATGTCAATATATTTATATGTTGACGTCAGTGGAATTATTATTTTTAGAATGCCAGTTTAAGAGCAGTTAGCTTTTCCTGCATCTGCCTTTGAAATGCAATTTAAAAATGATTAATCTGAAATGTCATTTAGTTAGATGTGAATCACTGTTTTTTCCTAGTGGCATCTGAAATGGAAGTGGGAGTCTAGCCACAAGAAATATCTCAGGCATTTCTTTTCTACCAGGGCATGGATGGCAATGAGTGATCACCGAAGGCCCCGTGAGGTGATTTTCGTCAGAAGAAATGATTTTTCTGTTGCTTAGAAAGTACTCTTTCCTAGGTGATTAATGAAGTTCTCATTTTTCCTGAGACAGTATCTACCTGATCTTAGTCTTAGCTTTTTCTTAGCTTAGTCTTAGTTCTTAGATTAGAACTATAATCTTTTTTCGTTGTTAGTCACCGCAGCTACTCCCTACACTTGAATCTTCAGGCTTTGTTTAAAGAATGATGCCCAGTAGAACTATAATCTTTTAAAAATGTCTTAAGGGCTTCCCTGGTGGCGCAGTGGTTGAGAGTCCGCCTGCCGATGCAGGGGACACAGGTTCATGCCCCGGTCCGGGAAGATCCCACATGCTGCGGAGCGGCTGGGCCCATGAGCCATGGCCGCTGAGCCTGTGTGTCTGGAGCCTGTGCTCTGCAACGGGAGAGGCCACAACAGTGAGAGGCCCGCGTAGTGCAAAAAAATAAATAAATAATAAAAATAAAAATGTCTTAAAAGAGAAGAGGAGCATCATTTGTATACGTGCCCAGATAATTTGGGAAGTCCAAAAATTTGGTTGTCTGGTCTTGTTAGATGCTGATAAAAGAACAGGAGGTGATCCCTGAGTTCTGTAACTGATGCCTTGAGCAGCGAATCCTAGCCATGGCAGAGGACCGGGGATGATTTGGGAATTGCTGCTTCTGTTACTGCATGAACAGTATAAGGAAAAAGAAGTTTGTGGACAGCTGGTATAGAGAGGATACAGTAAGCCAAACAAGAAAAAGGGATCATAAAAAGACTGGTAACTCAGGGCTCTGTGATGACTGAAATCTCACCTTTTAAATGTCTCTGCTTTCAGATTGCCTGTTTGGTATCTGTGGATCAGTTTCAGCTTTATCAGCGGTTAAAATCTGAACGAGGTATGTAAACACTCTTCTTTTTATCCTGATGGTGAATGTGACCATCTTAACCCTAACCTGTGTGGAAGATTAAGGCAGCTGTGAGCTGTCAGAAAAGCCACCAGGGTACTCAGAAAAAGACAAACGGTAATTGCAACATAAAATTTCAACTTTCTCAGCCACAGCCAGGAAAAAAAAATGCAGACTGGCAGGAAACAGAACTTTCCTTATGTTGGTTGTTTTGTATTTTTAATTGGGCTCACGTGAGAGAAGTTCTGCAAAAGTTGGGTAGTTTCACAATAACAGTACGACAAAGAAAGTGACCCTCAAAATGGGTTTTACCAACTTCCCTGCTCGTGAAGATCACTTCAAAACATTCATCCATCCAAACATTTTCACTGCTCATTGTAATAGTCACCGTTTGTTCTTGTTCAGTCAGAGTGACGGCTGAGTAATCATTCTAATGCTATTTCCAATGTATTGGACTAATTTTCTTTCTGACTTTAGACTTGGGGTAATTTATATAGCTTTTCTATTTGTACTGCCTTTTTATCTGTAGGAATTATTTTTTGGTGTACTTTTCCATATCTGAGAAGTAGAAGAAAATTGTTTCCTCTGGAACTCATAGGCCTCGTTGAGTACATAAAATCAACTCTAATCTAGCATGAATGTACAGTTTTCTGATTGCTACCTTTTTAATCTGGATTAATAAAGTCTAGAGGTAAGAGGGTAGGGGAAGAAATGAACATTTTTTTTTAATGTGCCAGTAAATTTGGTAAACAATTTATCTCATTTAATTTTTGCAATTACCCTGACAGATAATTCTTACATGAAAAAATAAAAAAGAGCATGCGGAGCATAAAGGGGGTAAGAATAGGAATATTCGCAGGAGAATCGCAGGATGGCATTCACTACCTTTGACCAAAGTTTGGTTCAGTCTCACAGGCTTATTTTTTTTCAGCAAGCCAAAAGCAGATTCATCTCTCATGGGTATATCATTTAACTAAATTTATAAGACTGATATATGGAGTTTATTTAAAAATTCTTGGACTGCATTACTTGAATTACATTTTTGCCCTATAGGAAGATGCAAAAAGGATGTTGTGGAACATAGAATCAGAACCAGAAGAGTCAAATGAATTTTAGGTTTAATGGATGAAGACATAGCCTGATATGCCATCTACACTGTCCTATGTAGATTCTGAGCTAACTAGAGGACTTAATGATGGGGTAGTTTATATTGACCCTCCCTAATCCATCCACGTGGGCTGATTAGGTTGAGCATTATAACATCAGATGCTGATGAATGGTATCAGACATCTGCCCTGCCATTTTCCCACTTTATCCCAATATCCTCCATTAAAAAAATAAATTACTGCTGGAACCTAGGCATTAACCCCATGGATGGATGTGGCTGGTAGGTGATTTTGGAAGGCAATTTGTACTCATGTAATTCTTCCTCAGCATCCATTATAAATAATTATTATTAGAAAATAGACATTCCAAGTAAGAATAAGTTTAATAACATTCCAAGTAAGAATAATTCTTAATTCAAGTAAGAATTAAGTAAATGCAGTTTACTTGATAGGAATAATCTTTATCTAAATTGTATACCTCTGTTTTACATAATAGACTTCGTATTCACCTCTAACTCAACACTTGCCAGCTAGGTGACTTTAGGTCTATGTCATGAACATATTTTATGTGGAACACTTTAAGAGGGGATCTTGAGATGTATTAAATGCTACTATTATGAATGGGTTAAATGACTAACTGGTGGAAACTAAAACTCATTGGCTGGACTCAGATAGAATTGGAGAGATTGTTTTTACTCTGAAAAAAATGTAGAATCAGATTAGTGGCAGCTCTGTATCTTAGTAAGAAAAATTATCATTAGTTTTGTCCAATTCTTATTGCCTACCAAGTTCTTTTTTAGTTTTTAGTTTGTCATCCAGTGTTTTAGTTTTCTTCTACATTATGTTACATATATGATTAGCTTGTCTTCTGTGTCTTTGTTTTCATCTGCATCTTTGTGGGGAAAATCTTTTGAACAGAAATGGTCCCAAATCACCACTCTGTTTACACAAAGCAGAGAAGTGTCAACTTGGCATTGATGCTGTGGATTCTGTGAATCCACTTTTCATCCATCTGTGATTTTTCCGTTGGCTACTGCTGTGTTTGTGGGTTTTCTGTGTCTGTCTTCCAGTATTAACAAAGAAAAGGGAATACTGAGTTTGGCATGTGTTAGCGATTATTGCTTTACTCTCTTCTGGTTCTCAAAGCACATGTCTGATTATTAAGGCTAGAATTTTGTTTGTCTCTTGTTTCCAGAACCTACTTTTTCAAATTAGTTTTTTGGAAAGTTGGGTTAAGATTATGCATCTCTAGTCCTTAAGAGTTTTTTTCTAATTTTCGTGATCCTTTTTACTTACTGTAACTGCAAGTTGCTTCAGTTCCTTGGTGAGTGAATGTGTCTGTTCTTGGATATTTGTATAGTTACCAAGTGGCTAGAGACTCTTACAAATGGTTTAAATGCCATTATTGTTCTCCTTCATAAAAAAAGTGAATACAATAGGGCTTTATTTCCCTGTTATCATCCGTTAATCCTACTGTATTCATTCATGTATTCAATATATACTTATTTATGTACTGAGTATCTGTGTGTGCCAGGTGCAATTCCAGATGTGGCTTCAAGCTATGGTTCCATTTTTCTTTGAAAGCTCTTTTGTTCTCAGCATTTTTCACAAAAAGCCTCCTTTCTTTTTTTAAAAAAAAAATAATTAATTTTTGGCTGCGTTGGGTCTTCGCTGCTGTGTGTGGGCAAGGGGGGCTACTCTTGGTTCTGGTGCGTGGGCTTCTCACTGCAGTGGCTTCTCTTGTTGTGGAGCACGAGCTCTAGGTGCGTGGGCTCAGTAGTTGTGGCACATGGGCTCAGTAGTTGTGGTTCATGGGCTCTAGAGCGCAGGCTCAGTAGTTGTGGTGCACGGACTTAGTTGCTCTGTGGCATGTGGGATCTTCCTGGACCAGGGATCGAACCCATGTCCCCTGCATTGGCAGGCAGATTCTTAACCACTGCGCCACCAGGGAAGTCCCTACAAAAGCCTCCTTTCATTTTGAGCCTTAACATTTATGAGACGGCTCTTCAAATTTCATCTTGCTCTTGCATTTGCCCTTGGTGAGATGCTCCCACTCCATCATTTCTATCTAATTATTAAGGTCTTATCTCACCAGAGCTCCTGTGTAGCTATTTGGTTTCTTTTAGTGTTTTTACTTTTTAAGACTGGGTGATACTAAATGACTTTATCATGAGTTCAGTTTTATTTTTTAACACCGCCCATCTCTCATTAGTCACCTTCCTTTTCATAGTTTCTGATCACAAGCTCATTCTTATCATCTGTGTGTGTGTGTTTTCTTTTTAAGCCTGATTTTCTGGTGTTTTGTGGTAAATGTATGACTAAGTCTAGGGTTTCCTTCCCAAGCTATTCTGTGCTTTCAGGTGGTAACACTTTCTCCTTGGCTTCACACTTCTTCAACTTTACCATCCCATTCATTTTGTTGATCAGTTTTAAACCTAACACAGCACCGTCTAGATGTTACAGCTCTCCTCTGAAAAACTGAAGTGTCTGCAAGAAAAGACATTTATTAGCAAGTTGGGTGAGGTTTCTAAAGGGACCTGAATAAGAGGCACAGTGTTCATAAGTGTTTTCCTCTTCCTCTCTGCAAGTCCATTTCCTCATCTATAAAATGGGGATAGTAATGGAATGATGGTCCCAGAGCTGCTGTAGAGAATAAATGAGTTAATATTGTGTATGTCACAGAGTGCATTCAATGAATTATTATGCCATTATTGTTATTCTTCTTGTTATTCATCACTACCACCCCCAAATCTTGTTCCCAGTTTTCTAAACTAAACTAAGAAAGAATCTTTCAGAACCCAGATCATGTCTTGGAGTGAGTGCACAATAATATCACTCTGTTTTCTTTTCATCTTAATTCAGATCTTTTTCAGTGTGTTTCCTTCCTTATTGTCCTAGATTCTAGAGAGTTGTATAGAAATTTGATAATCAAGGCAAATTCCTTACCCCACCTATCATATCAGTTTCCTTCATACAGTGTATTCTTACTCAAAGCATCAATCCGCCTTCTCTGAACACCTCCAAGGAGATTGTGACTTGCTGAGAGGGAGCATTCAGAGTTGCTGCTTCAAAGAGAAACGATTTCCATGGTGATGGGGGGATTGAAATCTATTTAATAACATGATTGTGTTTTTACATAAATAATGGTATTCTAGGAGTAAAAAGGCCTGATCCCGTCACATACTCACTAACCATGTGTTATGCAGACTCCTAACTTCTGTTGGTCTCAACATAACAGTGTTAGACTAGATAACCTCAAAAGTTGTTTCCAAGTTTGAAATGCTGTGGTTCTCATCAACTATCTTGAGAGCAACTCCTCTGCTGATGGCCACCTCTGTTTGGGTATTTACTGTAGCAGATGTTAATTCCAATCAGTTTGGTTTAATTGCATTTTAACTATCTGCAGAAGACCTTTGTTCTTTGAGATAGTAGAAAGCAAATTAATTTTGGCATAATTAAAAATGCAGTGGGTTGTAAAAGTTAAAACAGTTTGATTTAGCTCAGCTGATAATTAAATTAGCTTGAGTGCATGGCATTTCCCACAATAATAGACGTGCCTCCGATGTCTTTTTTGGTACAGCCTCACAATGGTAGAAGATGGCAGAAAAACAACTTGTGTTAGCTGAGAAAATATCTAGCCGAATAAAAAGTAAGCTTCACATATCTAGTTCCAGGTGGGAAAACCAAGGGTCTGGAGTTTAGTTTTTGAAAGCTGAAAACAGTTATTGGGGTCAGACGTGGTCTGTAGGTTTCATGACAGTTTTATTTTCTTGGAATGTGTCTATGTCCTAATAATTGTCAGAGTATAGAAGTAGAAAATAGTTTTAAATAGCGTTTCCTGCCTTATGTAATTTACATGAAGAAGCAGAATCTGAAGATCAAATAGTGGGGCTTTACTTCAGTAATCAATTCTAATTTTCATAAGTAAATTCCGGTTCAAGTCTGTGACTTCGTCTGTCTCTGATGTAAGTATGTTACAATTAATCACTTTTCAGTCATGTCCATATTAAAGTGTTGAGGGTACGGTTCTCTTTTTCTAGGTTTCTGAGCTTTGCCCCATCTCAAAGCTGCAGAAAGTTTTCATCACTGCTGATACAGAAGAAATTATTTGAATATGCATCAGTTCTTTTTTTTTTCCATCTTTGGAATAGAAATTGGGAGGAGGAAGAAACTGAACCTTAAATGTTTTGAATAATGTGCATTTTGTTTATCTACATAATAACTGTGTTTCCTGAGCCCAAAGCCAGGAGGTAGAATTGAATTCACAGTAATAGTAATAAAAAGTGTTTTAGAAAGTCCTCCGTTCAACCCCGGGGGCTCTCCTTCCCTTCACACTCCTCTCAGATGATTGGTGTGGAGGAGAAGACAGCTCTTGTTCGTGGGATAGCGATTTGGCTACCACCTGGTATCCATTAATACGTGCCTTTTCGGCTTGGCTTCTGGGAAGTCCTGTTAGCTGCCGGGGCTGCCAACGTCTGCTGGCTCTTCAGCTTTTTCCACCGTTTCTACCACTCTGGCGTCTAGGCCTGCTAGACCTGCGCGGTCTCCTAGGAGTTTCGACTCGCCCAGGAAACAACAAGAGTCGGAAGTCGATGCAAAACGCAAGAGGTTTATTGAAGGCCGGTGCACCGGGGTTCCTTGGTCCTCACGCAGGAGGTCGAAGAAGGAACCCTTTTGGGCGCGAATATGTCAGTTTTATAGGTTCCCACTTCCCCGTATGTAAATTATAGATTTGGTTGTGTTCTCCTGCTGATTGGTCCCGGCTTAGGCTCGGACCAGAGAGGGAACTTGTCCCCAGCTGCCTGATTGGTCTTTGACAGACACCTTTTTTACATTTTGTTATTTCCCTCCTTCTCCCCAGCTGCCTGATTGGTCTTTGACAGACACCTTTTTTACATTTTGTTATCTCCCTCCTTCTCGGAAGGGGGCCGGACATCCTGGAAATTCACCCATTGTCTAAGAAGCCCCTATTGTCTGGAGAGTTCTTAATCATTAGCTGGAACAATGTCCCTCGAGTCCCACAGGCCCCGCTTGTGGTATACTCTGTTACCTGAGGTATATGAAGCAAAATGGAGCTCTTAATGGCACATTGGACTGTTAATAATTAAAAAAAAGCAAGACAACTCTTTTAGCTTCTTTTGACTTTTACTTGTAGCTGCTTTTCTGGGAGCCAGGCTGAAGGATAATGTGAAGGACAGGTGCCATATTGTATTCAGATCCCTTTTCAGTGTAACCTGGCCAGAATTGTATGTCTAGATCCCTGTTCTGTTGTGGGAAGCTCTTCTCCAAGAGACTCCAAGGTGCCCTATACAAATATCTCTCTGAAGAGTTGTGTCTGTTCTCTGAAAATATCTAGGCGCAGGGCTGAACAATATAGAACCTTGCCATAGATGCTTTCATTATCTTTTATTACCATAGGGAATTGATCTACAGATACTTTTGTTTTGTTTTGTTTTGTTTTGTTTTGCGGTACGCGGGCCTCTCACTGTTGTGGCCTCTCCCGCTGCGGAGCACAGGCTCCGGACCCGCAGGCTCAGCGGCCATGGCTCACGGGCCCAGCCGCTCCGCGGCATGTGGGACCTTCCCGGACCGGGACACGAACCCGCGTCCGCTGCATCGGCAGGCGGACTCTCAACCACTGCGCCACCAGGGAAGCCCTACAGATACTATTTCTTACGTTGCTTCACTCATTTACTCAATGAATACTATGTTCCAGGTACGTGTCTAGGTCAGTAGCTGTCAACTGGGTGACTACATCCAACTGCATCTCTACCAGGAAATCTTGACAGTTTCACCTTCAAACTATGCTCCACATTTTTAGTACTTCCACTTCTAACGTATATCATCTTGGATTAGACGTATCATCTTGGGTTAGATAACTGCAATAGCCTCTTACTAGATCTCTGTGCTGCCACTTCGTTCTGCTACCACCTATTGTTCCTACAGTAGCCAGAATAATCTTCTAAAAGTGGAAGTCATATCACAGCACTCCCCTGATCAAATGGCCTTCTCCTCCAGTGGCTTCTCACCACATTTAGGCCTTATCATCATCATCTGCGACCAGACCCTTGACGACTATCCCCAGATTATTTCCTGTGTTGCTCCCCTCTGCTTACTTAGCTCCGTGTAAGACTGCACTGCCTTATTACATGTGTAAATCCCTTCTTTTGCATTATTTGGATAAAAGTTGGAAATCTGTCAGACCAAAAACCATGTGTAGGTTGGCTACGTATTCACGGTTCTCTTAAATGTGATTTTTAAAATTGCACAGCTATAAAAAACCCTCAGAAACAGAAGTGATGTTTGCTCAGTATCATCCGGTTCTTACAAATGTTAACAGTCCCAAAGGCTTATCTTTCCCAATTCTAACCAAATTAATACTGTAGTCACTCAGTTGAAAGAGTAGAAAGTGTGCATTTGAGCTGAGCCATCTCTGTCATGAATCAAAAATAGAGAAGGCAGAGAGAAAAACACATTAAGTATTCTTCGTGTCTTCAGGCCCAGAAACACCAATGTACCTTTTCTTCTCATTCAGAAATGTCCATCATGAATTTCTGCAGCGTGTGGCTGTTTGACTATAAGGGAGAAATCTCTGCGGTCCCGTCTGTACATCCAGTAAGAGAAATTGAGTCACTACTCCTTTGAATACTCATTCCCTAACTCCTTGCTAACTTAGTTTACTCCTTACTTTAACATAGAAATATAAACTGAGAGGACTTTAATGAATTTGGCTAGATTGCCCCCACCCCATCCCCAACCCTCCTACCCACCAGGGTAGTCATTTACTCTGCCTTTAATGGTTTATCAAGAAGGCAATAATGACACACCTTTTTCGGCAAGTATCTTTTACATAAGCAGAGCAGTATTTAAAAGTTGTAGGACATGCTCAAGTACCTGTGTAAAAAAAAAAAAATCTGTGCCCCAAAACAAACGTTCCATAAACAAAAGATATTGTATTGCTACTGTGGGTACCTCCTGTATGGATAGACGTTTCTCCAGGCTTTAATTATGTGATTCTAACTAGCAGGACTTTCTTTTTATTGAAATTATTTAAAAGGGAGGCTGATGGGAGAAGGGGGCCCCGTTTGAGAGAAGTCATTGGTTTAAATTAGTAGATATCTGGTCTTCCTTTTCTCCCCGAGCCCCCTACATTTATAAAAGGAAATTTTTTGATCCGCTGGGATGGAGGGGAATATAGTGAATGCATCCCATCTGATGGTACTGATTGGCCTAGTGAGGGGGGCTTGGAAGCCTGCTAGGGAGACCCAGAAACACCTCCTTGTGATGTGCTGTGTTTCTAAGTGGAACCTAAGCCTGTCCTCTAGGGTAGCTCTCCCTGGAGTTGAAGAACCCAGACAGATATGCAAAAAGCAGTTAATGAATAGTAAACTAGAATATATAACCAAATACTAAGTACTCTTTAGAAGAAGATGTACACATTTGTGAATGTGACTTCCGGGATAAATACCTGTCTGTATATAGGATGTTCAGGAAGTGGGAAGAGTTGATCAGCAAATCTGTTTGAAAGAACCATCCCTTCTCTTACAGTTTTGACTTCTTTTTGTGCTGTGTGAGTTCTGTCCTTCACGTTCCCACACGGTGCTCCATACTTGTCTGTGCTGGAGTTGGTTTTATATATTTATGTGTTCACTCTCAGTTTGGCTTGCTTTCAATGATGTATTGTAAACAGATTTTAGGGGGGTGGGGAAGGCTTTGATTTATAGTGCTTACCAATTTCTGTGGTGTAAATACTTCCACTGTGGCTGATTTCCAGCAGCCAATGTGATGTCGCTGAACATGGAGTTGGAAAGAGATGCAGTGGGTTCTTGTGAACTGGCAAGAACCCACTTCTGGAGGTGACTGCCAGTATCCTTGCTCAGTGTTTCCTCTAAGTGCAGAATCTTTATTCTAATATCTGGAAGGAGACTCTTCTTTCACTTTTACACCTTGTAAACTCTGGCTGCCTACAGAATTGCTATTCCAGGGATTTCTTTTTTTTTTTTTTTTTAATCTGTGTTTATGTGATGCTTTAGCTCTTTCTAACTTAATCTCGTTGTGTTTCATCTCAGCCTGTGTCACCTGCTTCGTACTGTGATTAGGAGGGACTAGTTTTACCTTCTGATTTTAGAGCTGATTAAAAAGGGAAACTTTAATTGTGGATACTTGGACAAAAAAGCATAAAAAACGTTCTGTGTATAAGAATGTTTCTGTATTTTAAAAACTTTCTTACTTCCATCCCCTAAGATCTGTTCACAGATATTTGTTAATAGTTTTATTTTTGTTATCTTGTGAGATGTTTTGTCAGTTATTACATAGCTTATTATTATTACTTTTTACATTGTATTTAAACATCTCTTTCCCTTCTCATACTGTGAGATTTCTCAGGAGCAAAGAGCCTCTACACACAGGGTGTCCAGTAAGTAGCTGAAATTGATCATTTGTTGAATGAACAATGAATAATAGACATTTGTCTAATTTTCAGTCTTATCATCACAAGAAGTAAGACCTGAGGGAGAAATTTGGAATAGTCCAAATTAAAATGAGAGTTGAGGCTTAGTCATGGCGTGAGCTCTATAAATAAGTAAAATCCAGGACTAAGTCTTAGATACCATCCATCGTTGGAGCAAAGGAAGCAGTATTAATGATAAAGGGGAAAGGAAGATTGTGGGAAGAAAACAGAGAGGCCAGTGCCTTAGATAGAATTACAAGAAGAGTATCAGATAAAAGATGGATTGAGAAACATTTGTTGGATGTGACTAGAGGGATGTCAGTTGTACCTTTCAGAGAGCAGTTTATTTAATGTGTTGGGAGTAAAAACTTTGTTTTAAAGACTTAAGGAGGGTATGAGGGGATAGGAATGGGAATCAGAGAATGTGGATCGCTCACCCAAGGATTAAGATGAGATAGGAAGTGAATGAATGTTAGGCATAGAGAGAAAGTAGGATTCTAGAAGGAATACTTATTCATTTTAATGTTAGAAACATTTTTCATCATTGCCCTCATAAGTGACACTTCATAAAAGAGGTTTAGTTTTGAAAGTGCTATATGTAAAAGTCCATGTTTTGCCAAGTTGACATCTTTTCAGATGTAGAGAGCCCTGATTGAGGTGGGTGGAGATCTATGGTCTAATATAGATCATCACATACTTTCAACACCAGGACTGATATTGGATGATTTTAGTGTGCACATCTATTGATGAGAGTCCCAGAAGGGAATTTTGGTGCAAGGCAGTTCAAGATGGTATTATTACTGTATGTATTATAAATCAGTTATTTGCAGAGCAGTCTGTCTATGCTTTTGAAAACCCCAGGAATTACTACTTTATATCAATAGGTAACATCCCATCACTGTGTCAGGTATATTGGAGCACACAAATAGAGTAAGAAATAGCTCTTGCCTACAGTCTGAAGAGAGAAAGACCATCTCTACGAAATGAATAGAGAACAGCAGTGAACAAGACGCATGTTCTGTGACTCCAAAAATTAAGACAAGCACGTGAAAGTAGGTCCTTTAGGAATGGATAGGCTACGACTTGGTAGAGAAGAGAGGGGGTTTTTAGGGGGAAGGAAAAGCACAGAATGAGAACTGTATATTTGGAAAAGAAGGTGAAACAAAGGGGAAATTTGAATATATTTCAATGTTATAAAAAGTAAATGATTTTCCAGGGGACAGCTTAGTTCCAAAATTATTTTTAGTTTGTTTTTCATATGCCTTTCAGTCAGCTTTGAACGGCTGTGTTCAAAGGCAGAAAGACCAAAGGACGATTCTTCCCCCTGTATCAGGGAAGAGATCTTGTCCCAGCAGCCCCTTGGTGGACCTCCTGTTGGCAGGACTCTTGTCGCATACCCTTAGCCTTAGCTGCAGGGAAGGCGGAGAAAGCAAGTCTCTGGAATATTCCACCTCTATAGAGATAGATAAAAGTTCTCAGCAAAGAGGGTTGACAGGGGTAAGGATAGATATTGAGTAGATAACACTAGAATTGGCTGGAGTAGCCAATTTCATTTCTGAATTGAGTCACATCCACCTCCTAGTAACTCCACTTTTGGTGTTTGTTAAGCTCTATAGGTTATTCCTACAGAACAGGACTTCTAATGAAAGAAATGAGTAGAAGCCTGTAATGTCTCGCTTCTGCCTCTCCTTCCACACTCCTTTTCATTGTCACTTATGTACTGTCATAGTGGAGAAAACTACAGACGATCTCTGTTTTCTGTGTCTCCCTAGCATTTGCATTGGACTGTGTGTCATAGCTGCACTGCATACTAAGGCCCTTTTGTTAATAGGAGTTCATCGGAATCTTTCATTGCTCCCCTATTTATTGTTTCTGTTTCTATTGTGCCACCCAGATACCTGAAACAAGTAGAAACAAGTCAGAACATCCACCAAATAATTTTAATTGATTAGAGCTATGAAGACAGGTTGCATACTTGAATCTTTTTAAGGTGATCAGTAGGGATGCTATAAATTTTATAATATCTCTTAACTTTCCTTTCCTTTCCCTCCATTATCATCAAACTTTTAGAAGACCTGTGATTTAGAATGGTAAGTAGATATTTAAGGTGGGAATCCTTAGTGCTAAGTTACATGCCAGACTTCATTTCTTTGGGCTTAGTATTTGCAAAGCAGTTTAAAGAGTTTGGGAGAAAACATAAATGGTGTGAAAATCAAAGGTCAGGGTCTTGAAGCATATGTGTGTCAGTGTCTCCTTAACATTTTAATCATCCTGTCCCAAAATTTTGGGTATCTTAGAGGGGTTCATCTCTCGGAGTCTGAGGACCTGTGAATCATAAGCTTCCCTTTTCTGATTATATTTGGCCCATCATTCTCTAATCCTGCCCTCCAGAATTATTAGATAAGAAAATAGGTTGAAGGATGCTCTTTTTGAATGAAAACCTATAATAAGCATAGGTCCAATTGTTGCATTTTCTAGATGCCACATTATTGGAGACAGTGTTTCCTGGAAGATTTCAGACTTTCCCGCCCCCCCCCCCCCCCCGGTACTGAATTTGTAAAATTATTACCTTTAAAATTAAGCTCATACTTAATACCTTCATTTTGTTTTTGCACCATTCTTTGGGGGTTTTTTTTTGCTTTTTGCATGGAAATTTCCAAGAATCGCAAGCCTTAAGAGATTTGAAACTAGAATCTCATCAGTTTAAAATTTGCAAAATACGTTGGTTCAGGGAAAAAAAGGGCTACTCTACCCCTTAGATAACATCATTTTCCACATGGTATTTTCCACTAAAGGTTATGTTATATGACAAGAATATGGAGTCTGTTATTGACTAGAAAATGGAAAACTGAACAAGATTTGTAAACACTCGCATAGAAAGACAGTAGCACATCTCCCAAACCGTATCTTCTTTTCTGCATGCCATGTGGATCTAGCCAGTGTGGTGTCTGATCATTTTATGGCCTGTGAAGGTCCCTACCTTTTGTTTTTAGAGCATGTGGGCCTTTTACAAATCATCCCTCACTAGCACATTGGCAGGGCAGCAGAATATCCAGATTGACGGCTAATCCGACTTCTTGACTGAGCCACACCAGACACTGTTTGGTCCTAAAACTATTTGATTCTTCTTCTTTAATTTCTCTCTAAACAACAGAAGAAACCTCACTACCTGCTTATCAGTGCCTGAAAGGACAAAATCTTTTGTGGACTTTTTTTCTTTTGTTTTGGTTGGTTCTTCATGTCCAATTTTTCTCCAAGATGGTATCCAGAATAATTGTAGAAGGGACTTAGGCTTTTTGCCTGTTTCGAATGCTGAAAGGTGAGAAATATTCCAAGAGTTGTGCATTTTGGTTAGTAAGAAGCTTCCTTATCTGTTCATAAGGGCAATGGTGGCCTATTCCATTGAGTACGTACTTTGGGAAGTGTGGCAGGGCTGGGTGACCTTGTAGGTCTGGATCCACTGTGAAGACCAGTAGTAGAAATCATCGCCATTGGTTGTACTAAGCTTCCGTAAGTGTCGACCTATAAAAGAATAAATGTAGGAGAGAAAGCAAAGCCTCAAGCTTGAATGAAAGATAGATAGACCACCACATTTTCTTTCTTTACGCTTTAGAAGTTCACCTGGACCCCTACAGAACGTGGTGTCCTGTCGCAGACTGTCAGACAGTATGCCCCGTCGCATCAAGTGAGCCAGGACAGCCCGTGCTCGTGGAGTGCCCTTCTTGCCACCTGAAGTTCTGCTCGTGCTGCAAGGATGCTTGGCACGCAGAGGTCTCCTGCAGAGACAGTCAGCCTAGCGTCCTGCCAACAGAGCACGGGTAAGAAAGGAAACTTCGTCTTGGAATTATTCACTAGTGTTCTTAGAAATATGTTGCTTGGAGAAGGAGTTATATTGTGATGAAATTTCAAGGTAAGTTATTTCCCTGCAGAGGTTTCCTGAGAAGTGTCTCAGGATTGGTAAGTTATTAACAAAGAATAACCAAATAAGCATGTCTAAAGGGATTTTAGTTATTTACCCCCAGAGAATCTTCCAGATACGGCTGACATTAGAGTCTATATGAGTTTTGATTTCTTTTTAGGTAGGAGGCATGTGGTCCCTTGGTTCTCCGTAGGAAGTCATGACTTTTGTCCACAGCCGTTTGCTTAGGGACCGTGACCGCCTACAATTGATACACCTCATTCTTCCTGCTTGCGAAGAGGTGCAGAAATGATTCTCTTCCCTGACTCACTTGCCAGCTTGTGAGGTGTGCCGATCATATCAAAAGGAACACAGCAGTAGAAGCAACAGCCATTCAGTGTAGTACGCTGCTAAAACTCGCGTGTACTAGAGAAAGAGAGCTTATCTTTCAGTACGTTGTGCTCTGAATAATAACAGTGCTGAGGTTGAGATTGTGTTATGATGAGAAGCAATGCACTCTGTACCTTCTAGGACGGAGGGTTTTTATGGCAGCAGCAGGGCCTCGAGTGAGAGACCTTTGTGTTTGATCCCTTGCTTTGCTTGAGGCTATAGCTCTTTTGCATCAGCAAGGTCAGAAATACCATTGTTACCGTCCAGCTGGCTTAATCACCCAGCACCCTTGGAGTGTGGAGAGCCATTCTCCAGGAACAGAAATGCTACCTGGCTGTGATGCTGTGCTTGAACTGCAGACCAAACACATCAAGAGGAGAAAAAGAGCTAACACACGTGGCAGGCATGTGCCTGCTTAGCCAGTACCTGCTACATTGTCACTGCCACGCAGCAAGGTCCCCGGGGAATCACAGGACGATGTAAAGATCCTAGAGGAGAGATGGATTGAGTTCTGACATTGTCACTTGGTATCTGTGACTTCATGCAAGTCATTCAGCCTCTATGAGTCATTTCTCTATTTGAAAAAACAAAGGGGAGGAATGAAAACGGTGGCTGTCCCCCTGCTGTGTAGGGTTATTATGAGCACCAAATCCAGTCCTAGGTTTGAGCACACTTTGTGAAACTGATGTTTCCACGTGCTGGGTGGTGGTTTTGATGAACGGTAGCTAAAATGCAACTCAGTGCTCTGGCTCACCCAGGCCTCCCTCCACCTCAGCTTGTTCTACTTATTTTCTACGCCCCTTGAGCCTGTGAGCCTTGCTGGCCTATTCATCTATTTGGAGCAGGTCTTTTCAATGATATTGGGCATTTATTTGAAAGAATTGATGATTGACTCCCTCCAATCCCCTCCGTTTGTTTATTTGCACAGATCATTAGACAGATGATCTCTAACCCCCCCCCCCCCCCCGTTGGATCCTGAGCTGTTTTTTCCACTTGTGTGGCAGACTTCTTGTACTTTTTATTCAGACAGGGTGTGCTCAGAGAATGAAAGACTAATTTGGCAAAACAATGAATTCAATCAGCTGAGGAAAATACAATTATGTAATTCACTCAAAGCCAAAGATAAATAAATTAAGGTTCTTTGTTTTGAGTTAACTGAACAACAAATAATCGGCATCTCTCCTACTGTTACCCACACCCTTCTCCTGCGCTGGGGAATCAAGCACAGATAGAAGAGAGTTCACTCCCTACCCAATAGGAGCCCTGGGAGTTCAGTTGATGACCATAAAGTTGAGTCTAGAAGAGCATATTTAGCTGATTAATTAATTATATTCAGCCCACTTTTCCCATAGCTCTGGTTAGTGCACACCTTGCGGTCCTTGCTTTTTAAAAAACCAGGCAGCATTCTCCATCCCTCCCCTATAATTTCTCATTCATTTTGTTTCTAGGGCCCTCTTCGTGACGGAGGCAGAAGCTCCCATTAAGCAGTGCCCAGTGTGCCGGGTTTATATTGAACGCAACGAAGGCTGTGCTCAGATGATGTGTAAGAACTGCAAGCACACGTTTTGCTGGTACTGCCTCCAGAACTTGGACGTAAGTCCCACCTGGAAGAGTCTCCCCGTGTGGTCCTTCTCTATCCCGTATCTGTGCGACAGCCGGTATCTGATGGGCTTTCCTTTTGAAATATTGAGCCTGTTCTTGTTCACCAAAGAAGTTTATTTTTCTTAATGAGACATCCTGAGCCTGCTACTGTAGATACCTCTCTTTGATGACCTTAGGTGTGTCACCTTAACTTTAAAGGCAAGCTTTTGTTTTAGGGACATTTCCTGCTTTGGGGGCATGGTCTCATTTTATTATGTAAAGGACTATTAGTGTAGTAGTTTTATATTGCTTTTGTAACCAACTACCACAGACTCGTGGCTAAAAGCAACACAAATTTACTATCATTAGTTCTGTCCATTGGAAGTCTGATATGGATCTCACTGGATTAAAATCAAGGTGTCCTCAGGACTGCATTCTTTCTGGTGGCTCTAGGAGAGGATCCATTTCTTTGCCTATTTTAGCTTCTAGAGGCTGCCTGCATTCGTTGGCTTATGGCTTCTTTTTCCATCTTCAAAGGCAGCATCATCACATCTCTCTGACCCTTCTTCCATGGTCTTAACTCCCAGAGTGATTCCCTCCGACAGGCTGGGAAAACTTGTCTGCTTTTAAGGATGCGTGTGATTAGGTTGGGCCCCTCTGGATAATGCAGGATAATCTTCCCCATCTCAGGGTCTTTAATCACACTTGCAAAATCCCTTCTGCCATGTAAGGTAACATATTCACAAGTTATGGGGAATAGGCCATTGGCATCTCTAGAGGAGCAGTTATTCTGCCTACCACGATTAGATTGGTTTTTTTTTTTCTTTTTGAATTTAAGGAAAAAAGCCATTCAAATAAATGGTATCTCTTAATTACTATCTCATTCATTGGCGTGAAAGCAGGATCATTAGTTACCGCTTTCTCAGAGTTCCCTTCCCACATAAAGGGGTCTCGTCTAATTCTTTTCCCCCGCCGTGCATGAAGTGTGTCTTCTCAAATTCAGGTGCAGCTCCATTCAGTCCAGTGCTGAGGCTAATGGTAACCTCACAGTTAAAAGGTGATGTGAAGGATTGGAGAGAGTTTTTTCAATTCTAGTGTTTTACAGTTTGGGATGGCATAAGTTGCTTATAGATATTCCCTATTTGGACCCATAGGATGTGTTCATATCGGTGTAAGCCCTCAGTCATGGTTGGATGGGTGGCCGTTCTTTTCTCAGCTTTTCATTTTAATTGCTTAGTTTGCTTTAATTTCACAGGCCATTTGTGTAGTGCTTTAGTATTATACACACTCAGTGAGTGAGTGCAGTTAACATGGCATGCGTGCTGGCCACCACATGCCTGATTTTTAGCTGAAAATTAGACAAGTTGTTTAGGCTGACATCTATGAGTAAGAATCTTAATCAGCTTGATGTCAGGATTTCAGGAAGAGGTATGCACTGGGGAGGAGAAAGTTGACATTTTAGACTCTAGAAGCCCAGCAGGTCAGATTGAAAGACATGTTTTCATTCTTTAGAAAATATCCTATTTATTATAACCCCTTGAATTACAATTAGGTTTGATATTTGAGACCTCTCCTAATTCCAAATGAACGATACTCTGGTTGAGGGTATGACTCACGATTGTACGCCCCTCATGCTTTATAAATGAAAGAAATCTTTTCCGATTTCCTTCAGGTTTAACCAAAGCAGTAATTGGATTCATATCCACTAGGAGGCTGAGCCCATGAGGTTCTCTTTAGGAGGCAAGAGAGTAAGGGAATAAATATGTGTGCCAGATCGCTCCTTCCTTTGGCTGAAATATGTTTTGGGTATGGTGTTGCAAAGAACACAGTGTTCCGTCACTTGTGCTGTTCTGGTACGCGAGTAAAACGCTACAGATGTGAAATTGCTAGATACACAGCATCTTCTTCTGGTCATTGTGTTTTGAGGTTTCATTTTTCTCAGTTTTAGCCAGGGGGCATTGGCTTGTGGATAATGATGTTTTCCTGTAGACAAGTGTTCCACATCAGATGGTGGGGTTGATCTTTGTTTATAGGAAAGTTTTAGAGCATGGGTCTAGGAGAAGGGTGGTTATCCAAAAGCCAAGCCTGAGACAGACACCAAAAAGAGTGATTTTGAGTTTTGCTGTGGGGAGTTGGGTTTGTTTCTGCCTTGATTCTCATCTCTGCTGTTTCAGAGGATGAGAGAGTCCTCGTCCTCTGCTTTGGGAACTTCAGAGACTTGTCCCCTTCATTTATATCTTCTCTCTCCTGTGACTTCAGCTTCCATTCTCTACTCTCTAACCTACCCACACATTCAACTGTATCCCATTTAAAAACGAGTAACGCTTTTCTCAAGCCTACATCTTTTCCTTACTGCCATTCTATTTCTCTCCTTCCTTTAGAAGCCAAGACTCAAATAAGCATAATCGCCTCTAGCCATTGACACTCCAGTCACTGCAGTGACTCAGATTGCCACTTAGACACACCCTGACTGCATTCTTCCAAGGCTGTGAGAGATTCCTTTTGGGTAAAATCCAGTGCATACTTTATTCCTCATCTTACCTGGATTCTCTGCTGCCTTTCACATCTCAACCACCTCTGCTCCAGTGATACCATCTCTTCTGATTTCCCTTCTTTGTTTCTGGCCACTGCTCAGTTTCCTTTCCAGGTTTTTCCTTGGCCCTCTCTTAAATGTTTGTGTTCAGTAACCTCTTCACTTCTCAGTCTGCACCCTCTGTCTGGGTAATCTCATCTACTTCTGTGGTTTCTTCAGCCCGAGGACGTTGCTTCCCAAGTCTTTTCCCCAAAATCCAGATCTATGTAATCAGCTGTCTTTTGAACAGTAGTGCTTAAATGTCTCAAGTATCTCTCAAGTTCAACACGTCCAAACTGTGGTCATCATCTTCCCAATAAAATGCATCTCTATGTTGTCACTTCCCTCAATAAAGCCTTCTATGCGGTGCTTCTCCCTCATCTGTGATTTCTTCTCCCTGTTTCCCCGTCTAGTTAGTTACCTTCTTAATTCTTCATGGCTGTATTTACCTCTTCTCCATCTCAGCCACTGGCATTTTATCTCAGCTGGTTGACTACGAAGCCTTTTAGCTGCCTCATTCGTGGTCCTCTCATTCCATTCTAGCTCTGCTAGAGCTACCTTTCAAAGGTAATTGGTATGGTCATTAATCTTGCTTAGAATCAATGGAGTCTCAAGAACTATCATCTGTTTTCACTCGATGAGTTGTAAAATTACTAAGATACTGTCTAAGGATTGTCAGCTTGGAGCTTCCACAGGCTGTCGTTAATATCACCAGAAAGAGCCTTTGCTTCCAGGGAGGTGATCTGATGGGGTTCGTATCCATTTCTCAACTCAAAAGTGCGTGTTTACTGAAACCTCTCTTTGCTTTTCAGAATGACATTTTCCTCAGACATTATGACAAAGGGCCGTGTAGGAATAAGCTCGGCCACTCGAGAGCCTCAGTGATGTGGAACCGAACACAGGTACCCTGACCTTGAAAGGAGCGTGAGAGAAACCAGACTTAGGATGGGTTAAAAAGCCCGCCTACTTATCCTCCCCACTCCATTCCCTATTTGCCCAGCCCACTCTGAGAGGTTCTGGGGAACTTCTGGGGCCTGAAGTTAATTCATGAGCACAGTCTCCTAGAGGAGAGGTGGACGGGCAGGGCGACAGAGCAGCCAAGTAATTAACAGTGACCAGCAGAATGAAGATGAATGCTCGTTCTTCCTGAAAAAATGGAGAGAATGACCTTCCCAAAGCCCTTTGAGGCATATTTGCTATGAAAGGCAAGGCTCTAAAATCCCATGAGCTGGACTTCCCTGGTGGCACACATTGTCCGCCTGCCAATGCAGGGGACACGGGTTCGAGCCCTGGTCCAGGAGGATCCCACATGCTGCAGAGCAACAAAGCCCGCGTGCCACAGCTACTGAGCCTGTGCTCTAGAGTCCGTGAGCCACAACTACTGAAGCCCGTGCGCCTAGAGCCTGTGCTCTGCAACAAGAGAAGCCACCGCAGTGAGAAGCCCGTGCACCGCAAAGCAGAGTAGCCCCCGCTTGATACAACTAGAGAGAGCCCATGTGCAACAACGAAGACCAAACGCAGCCAAAAATAAATAAATTTATTAAATAAAATAAAATCCCATGAGCCCCTGTTGGGGCTTAGATCCCTCTGTACATATCATTGTGTGTTTACGTGGCAGGTTCAAAGGGAGTCCTGGTTTATTTTTAATAGTATTTGTTTGTTTGTTTGTTTATTTCCGTGTTACTTTTGAGAGAGTCAGTGTTCATAGCCTAGTAACCATTATTAACATCCCTCTAAGACTGTTGAAGAAACAGGTAGAGAGCCAACACCAACAATTCATGATCCCACTGGGCTTGCGCCAGAGCCTGAGTTAGCATTTGGTTTGTCCTTCCGGGCACTGGCTAGAAGGTCCCATAATTGTAACTGCTTTATGTGCCTGAGATGGTGTCTTAGTTCAAACTGCTATAACAGGATACCCTAGACTGGGCAGCTCAAACCACAGATTTATTTCTCACGGTTCTGAAGATTGGAAGTCTGAGATCAGGGTGCCAGTGTGGTTGGGTTCTGGTGAGGACCCTCTTCATGGTTTACAGATGGCCATCTTCTCACTGTGTCCTCACATGGCAGAGAATGGAGAGAGAAGCAAGCTCTCTGCTGTCTCTTTTTATAAGGGCACTAATCCCATCATGAGGACACCACCCTCATGTCCTAATTACCTACCAAAGGCTCCCATTTCCAAACATCATCATACTGGGGATTAGGGTTTCAACCTATGAATTTTGGGGGGGACACAAACAGTCCACAGCTGATGGTAGAGTGTACACATAGGAAGATTGAACTGCTGAAATAGGCTTTTCTTCTACATTTCCAGGTGGTCGGGATTCTTGTGGGGTTGGGCATCATTGCCTTGGTGACTTCACCCTTGCTGCTCCTGGCTTCCCCATGTATAATCTGTTGCATCTGCAAGTCCTGTCGGGGCAAGAAGAAAAAGCATGACCCATCCACAACCTAAAGATCTCCGTTCGTATCCATGTGCCACGGATGTCTGGGTTATACGAGACAGCACAGTGATAAAGCCCCCCTTAGTGAACTCGCCTCCCCCTCCTTGCCAGACTTTGGAAGTGCCTCTGTGTCCAGACTTTGAACTTGCCTGCCCACCTTCGGCATCCAAAAAGGCCAAGCGCTGGTGCGTATGTTCCTGTGTAAAGAGAACCGAGTGCAACAGTCCAGGCCATGTCTATGGAGCGTGTTGGAAAGCTTTGGGGTTGATGGGGAGGAACTAACACACCGTCATGCTATCGTCTGAAGGATCCCACTGGACTGTTCAACTTCCAGCCGCATTCAAGGAGCCTGAATGAACACTTGGTGTAATAAATGTGCTGCCAGTTATGACAACACGCGCTAACTGAGAAGCCAGAGTCTGTTGTGTTGATTTGACCGTCATGAGAAGCATGAGGAAAACCTCCTGTAGGAGGGGAAGGATCAGACTGTTTAAGGGGAAATTCTTATAAGAATTGTAATTCTTGTAAGAATTATAAGAGAGCTGCTTATCTTAGGAGCTGATATGGCGGTTCTGCCTCTGCCGTTAGCAGGTGTGCTGATTCCCCAGGAATTTGGCGGAAACACAATAGGTTTCTCTTGTGTGGTCTCAGTGTCAAGCAGGAGAAATTGCTATGCAGAGGGAGTTGTCCCTTCCCAGGAAAAGGGCTGCAGCAGGTAAAACAATCTGGTCTAATGTAGTATCTCTCCCCTGGATGATGAACTTTTCTTACAGCTAGTAGCTGTGGTCTACAGGATTGTTTTATATGAAGTATGGGTAAAGTGGCAGAGATTCAAAATCATCATCACAGGTATCAGGGACCTTTCTTGAGCTCTCTGTTCATGCACCCAACAGATATAGAATTGGACCTGCAAGTACACACGGAGAGTGAATATTAAAGTCCATAGGTATATCTAGAATCTGTATAACTTGCTGCCTACCTAGAGTTTCTATTCATTGGGCATGAATGGATTTACCCAATAGTACACACAAAATAAATGTTTACTTAAAAGCCATTCTTCTGGGATGGTTATAATATGGTTTATTATAAATCAACCTAAATATTTTTTGCATATTATATATGTAAATTTTGGTTACAAGTTCATAAGTTCCCCAAAGGTTTTGACTCATAAACGTAACTCTTTTAAAATAGTACAATGTGCCATCCCAGTTTGTAAAAACGCTAATTGATAATCAAGTTGTTTATGTATTTTCAGACACGATTCAGAGCAGCTCTCTTCCCAGCAGCAAAGTTTTGCTCTTTCAGCATCTGTTAGGGCAGTCAGAGTACTTTTTGTATGTACAGGGCACTGATAAAACAACAAAAAATATCTGAGAAACAAAATGTAAATGCTTTATGTATCTTAAATAGTTTGGGTTCGTATCACCTCACTGTGGCTTATTTTTCCCATTATTCTGTTAGTCAGATTTTGAATAAATGAGTTTTGAAAAGACAGTAACTTTTACTATAGTTGCCATTAGCAAAGTAACCTGATGCTTCGTGAGAACCATGTTAAATGTTAGTGGACGGCTCTCCTTGAACCTAGGGGTACCACATCAAGACCTATCAGGACCTATTTTCTGAGGTAACTGGGTAACTAGACTATTAAATTGCTGCTATCCTGGACCTGTTATTAAAGAACGATGCTTTGCCTATGTAATGGATTGTATTCTAAGTGGGGATGTATATATTTAAGAACCTTTAATTCACATGTACATATTGATATCTGTATAGTACATCTATTGGTTGTGTACATTTTTATTTACTGTTTGTATAGAACATAGATGAGAACTCTGGGAAAACTTTTGAATGGCCACCAACCCCAAAATATTTTAAATTATTCATTAGGAATTTCTCAATATTAAGTGTCTTTATTTTCCTTTGAAACTCTAAACACTTCAGGAAAACAAATCAATCTCTTCTTCTAGCACTGTATTTCATATTAGTACAAATATAAATGGATATATATTTGAGTAATTTGCTTTTTCTTACACTGCCTTATTATAGTACAGGGCATTTATAACTGCTCAGGGGATCACAGGAACTCAACTGAAATTGAATTTTTGTACCAAGAATGTCAGTCATGGCAATGTACTCCCCATATTAATACAGTCTTCAAGCTGGGTTCCACAAAGAATCTTTAAACAGGGGCTGATTTCAAGTAACCTAAAATTCTGTTATCTGAGGCAGAGCTCCTGAATTTGGAGTAAAAGTGGAAGAAAGCATCTATGCTATTATTTCCTTGACAAACTGAAGGACTATGTCTTCTCACAGAGATGCTATAAAAGAATTAGCTTACTTTTTTTGTGGGGAGTGGGAAGTGTTTGTCAAATAGATTTAAAATAACTGGATTTAGAGGGACTTCCCTGGTGGTCCAGTGGTTAAGACTCCGTGTTTCCACTGCAGGGAACACGGGTTCGATCCCTAGTCAGGGAACTAAGATCCCGCAAGCCATGCAGTACAGCCAAAAAATATATATAACATAAAATAATTTTAAAAAAGAACTGAAGTAGAGAATAGCTTAAAATAACTGGATTTAAGTTTTTAAATGTTGAAAAGTGCCTGAAAACTGGTGATTTCTTCCTTAAAGCGCTCAACTATTTGGCCTGTGTGAGATTGTTGGAATCAACAGGAAGAGGTTGGTTGGTTAAAACCCACTTATATCTCCAGTGCATCAAAGGGTGAGATGCAAGCCAGTCTAGAGATTGTGTTTATAATGGGGAAAGCTGGCAACTTTGATAACAGAGACTGATGTTTTCATTTTGTATAACTGGCCAGAGAAAGGGTTTACCCTTGTCGCCTTCCTCTGTTTGTCAGCTCTGTCCTTCCCTAGTGATTCTCTGTCCGTCCTAGGAAGAAATATGGGTCTATCTAATTATCTTTGGATGTTGTGGCAGAAGATCGTTTGGTTTGAAGTAGCGTAGTCCATTTGAAATAGAAATTAAACAAATCCTTCGCCACATTGTAATCTGGATGGGATAACTCACCATCCAGAAAAGCTATTGGATGTAATTCCATAACGTTTAGCTGTTGCCCCTTCTAGGGATTTTTTCCATTGTTATTAGGCAGGGAGGTGAAGAGGAAAACCGCTTGGAACCAAGTTTTAGAATCTTAGGCATCCTATTTGTTCATGCCATGGATGTTTGCTCCCGACTTGAAATCCCTAGCTTGAAAGAGGCCTTTGAAAAACCAACAATTCACAGTGTGAATTTTCTTGTCGCTGGCATCACAAAAATCTCACCTATTCAGGTTTGAAAATCTACATGTTTATTTGAATGTAAATCACCGTTTCTTAGAACCCCAATTGTCTCTTAAAAATTATAGAGAATCTAGGGCTTCCCTGGTGGCGCAGTGGTTGAGAGCCCGCCTGCCGATGCAGGGGGCACGGGTTCGTGCCCCGATCCGGGAAGATCCCACATGCCGCGGAGCGGCTGGGACCGTGAGCCATCGCCACTGAGCCTGCGCGTCCGGAGCCTGCGCGTCCGGAGCCTGTGCTCCGCAACAGGAGAGGCCACAACAGTGAGAGGCCCGCGTACCGCAAAAAAAAAAAAAAAAATTATACAGAATCTAGATATGTATTACTTTAGCCTTCCCTATGCAGTGCTTCTAAAAGACTTTCTGTTCATGAACAGATGCCTTTATGTATATAGAATATGTGTATATGTGTAGCTTTCAAGATAGTTTCAGAATGCCTTTGATGAATGACATTTTATAAAGCTGTTACGGTTGATATCTATAGGCTGTTACATCTCATGTTGATTCATCATCCAGGAAGTTTTGTTATGTATTTAAGAAATTGCTGTAGTATTATATTTTTCCAAGTATTTGAGAGGAAAATAGCTGTTTTAGTCTCTCTGGCCCCAATAAATGTGGAGCAGGAAATCAAGTGTGTTATTTTTTGTTATGCTGCATGTTTTTAGACACGTTCAATTTTATCATCCAGGAGCCAACCAAGTCATTATTAAATCTTAGGTTCGGAACTGACAAAAAAGTAACCTAATCTGCAATACCATATATGGAAGTAACTCTTGCTACCTTGTTTCTTAAAAGAAATAGGAGCGGGCTTCCCTGGTGGCGCAGTGGTTGAGAATCTGCCTATGCAGGGAACACGTGTTCGACGAGCACTGGTCTGGGAGGATCCCACCTGCCGTGGAGCAACTAGGCCTGTGAGCCACAACTACTGAGCCTGCGTGCGTCTGGAGCCTGTGCTCTGCCACAAGAGAGGCCGCGATAGTGAGAGGCCCGCGCACCACGATGAAGAGTGGCCCCCGCTTGCCACAACTAGAGAAAGCCCTTGCACAGAAACAAAGACCCAACACAGCAAAAATAAATAAATTAATTAATAAACTCCAACCCCCAACATCTTCTTTAAAAAAAAAATAGGATCAAGTGTGATGCCTTCACTTGTTGTAGACTTTCTGTTGTGTGTGTGATACTTCACTCTGCCAATGCACAGGCATTGATCATTATCCAGAAAAATAACCAATAATTTAGGTCTTTGATCATCCTAATAAAAAATGCCAGGCATCAGAGCTATCAGTTCTATAAAATACGTGTTGGGTTCTGTGTGCTCTAAGGTCAGTTCTAACCTCCCAAAAGTATGGTAGAGGAATGTGTTTCCTTGTTATGATTTTTATAGAAAGGATTTAAGGTAGAGGGTTAACTTCAGGTCATTAACATTTGATTAGTATTCAAGGCAGGACTCGCCTGAAGTTGAGTGCCAGGAGTTGCTGAACAACTAGGACTTGTGTCTCTGCAAAACTGGAAACTCACATTCCTATACTGGTGTTGATGCCTTTTTGCTGAATGTTACTTGCTTCTAATATGATACCTGAGCACAAAGGTTTACAACTGACTTATAATTCAAATTTCATTTTCTAAGCATTCAGTTTGGAGGAAATAAGATCATTTAAAAACATTTTTGGGTTACCGTTTCTTAATTTGCTTAATCGTCTCCTAGAATGTCAACATTATTTCATTTTTAAAGTGCTTATTATTTGCTGAACTTGAATTTGCATTTCCAAAGAATTATTGAATGAACCATTTTATACAGCAGTGATTTTAATTAATCCCCTAACCAGCAAACTCATTGCAATGTAAATTATGAATCTAGTGAGTTTGGTGGAGAATTATAATTAGGTTTTCCTGTAATTCAATTATTTTCATTTGTTAGATAATAAATCTAGGTATTTTTTGGACCCTAAAGATAGTATCCAGCTCTACATTATGAGAAAGAAATGAATTTCTTTGAATAATTTAAGAGTAACTATAGTATGTTTTATTTATATATTTTTGTGTATGCTTTTTAAAAAACTTTTGAGAACAATATTATGAAATAAGTGGGGCAGATATTGGATCTACTTCATAGAGAAAGCAATAGTTTTGTGTACATGTCCTGCCAGGGGTCATACTATTTATAAGTGACAGATAGAAAAAGAATGCCACAGGAGTTCCCTGGTGGTCTAGTGGTTAGGATTCTGGGCTTTTTACTGCTGTGGCCCGGGTTTAATCTTAACCTGGTCGGGGAACTGAGATCCTACAAGCAGCGTGGCCAAAAAAAAAAAAAAAAATACCAGCTAGTAATTCTGAGTTTGCCTTTACTCTCAGGTCTGTGAGTTCCAAGAAAATGTCCTCCTCTTCCAATTGCCTGCATCAATGGAGGTATGTATAAAAGAATGTGTTATTTCAAATAATCACTTAGAGTCTGTATTTTGGTGTGTCTGACAACATGCCTAGGGCAAAGGGCCACCCCCTGAGATCGACCCCAATCACTCCTTGGGGTTCATCTAGAGAAGGGCAGGAGACAGGAGACAGATGGTGATTCCTTAGAGAAGTAATGCAGGGGTGTGTATCTGATTTGCTATTGGAAATAGAATTATAGCTGTGTCCATGTACTTACTCCAAAAGCCAAAGTGTTTACCTCTTCCCCACAAATACGAGGTACATTGTCATCAGTTCCTTTTAATGTTTACAATCAAGACTCAACGTGATTAACTCAGATCCAGATTCTTCCCTATTAACATTACTAACTTGTACTCTAAAGTGTATTTGTGGCCTAGAATTAAATAAATCAGTCGATTGGCAGTTTCAAAAGCAAGAAAAGAGGCTCTAAATAATGAAATTAATGAATTTCTGATCTGTATAAAGACGTGCTTTGAATTCCATTTTCTGCATAAACTTTGTCTTTCAGTTTTATCAGCTTTCCTTTTTCTGTGTGTTATAACTAGGATTCAGGCTTTTGATGAGAAGCAGATTAAGTCTAATGTTAGCCATTTTATCTTGTGGTTCCTTACTGACCTGGCGTGATTTGAGGGGGTATATTTTCTTTTGGAGGGAGTGGATGGGTGGTTGACATTAATGCTATTGAACATATTTAGATAAAATAAACATGAAGATTTTCTTGAGGTGAGTTGTGAGACATCTGATTATTCATCAGCCTGGGCTGATTTTTTTTTTTTAACTTTTTTTTTTTTTTTTGCGGTACGTGGGCCTCTCACTGTTGTGGCCTCTCCTGTTGCAGAGCACAGGCTCAGGACGCGCAGGCTCAGCGGCCATGGCTCATGGGCCCAGCCACTCCGCGGCATGTGGGATCTTCCCGGACCGGGGCACGAACCCGTGTCCCCTGCATCAGCAGGCGGACTCTCAACCACTGTGCCACCAGGGAAGCCCTGGACTGATTTTTTTGAAGTCAAGCCAGTTTGTTTCACTAAAAGCAAACAAGTCCAGAAATCCACACACTGCCCTGCATGGTGTGTCCCAAATTCCAGCCTGGCCCTTGGACTTTGGCACCACAAGGGTACATGAACAAAGTTGGGAGAGTGTTGGTAAATCTGAGACACCCCAGGCACAGAACCAGCAGGTGATGTCCTCTGTTCTCCCTGCCTTCTGCTAGTCCAGGTGGTGTGGGGTTGGGGGACAGACACCCAGCTTGTAATAAGTGGCTTCAGTTCCAGGCCTGGCTTTGCTCTTGACTGGTGCTGTGGTTTGGGGCCAGCCATTTATCACATAGTGTCATTTTGTCTATTTTAACTCGGGCTTAGGAGGATAGGATGAGATCACGAATGTCAAAGTGCTTCTAAGCGTTCTTTGTTAGGAGGGGAGAGGAGAGGGAGCCATTGTACTGTGTGTGCTGTGGCTGTGAGTGTGGGTGATGAGTTTGTAGTCAGACATTCTTTCCAAAGGAGAAAAGAGAACTAAGCGGGGGGTCCCCAAAATATATTTCAAGCTTGTGAATGTGTGTGAGGTAGGAATGACCTCCTCAGTAAATATGTTGTCTTTTTAGATTTAAAATATTCCTGGGCTTCCCTGGTGGCACAGTGGTTGAGAGTCCGCCTGCCGATGCAGGGGACACGGGTTCGTGCCCCGGTCTGGGAAGATCCCACATGCCGCAGAGCAGCTGGGCCCGTGAGCCATGGCCGCTGAGCCTGCGCATCCGGAGCCTGTGCTGCGCAACGGGAGAGGCCACAACAGTGAGAGGCCCGCATACCGCCAAAAAAAAATATATATATATATATATTCCTTCATGTCACTTTTTCACAAATATTTCACAAGCATGTAGCTAATTTTATGCTCCATTAAAATGGAGGATATGTGGAGAAAGAAATGCGTTCATAAAAGCACAAGAAGTTTTTCTTGGGGGAGGTTTATGGTAAAAACTTGCATTTACAAGATTTCTTATGGTGTGCAAAGTACTTTGAATCACATTTCCATTGGCTCTTCATACTATTCTGGGAAGTAGCTATTAATATGCCCCTCCCCCAATTTACAGATGGGAGCTGAGACTCAGGGGCTAGGTGACGTGGCCCAAGTTCATAAAGTGGGTTGGTGGCAAAGCTAGAGTTTGAACCCACATCTTGCATGAGCCAGCCTAGGGCCTCTTAGCATTATTTTAATTTTTAAAATAGTGGCTTAAAGCGACACATTCATTAATCTCAGTTTCTGTACATCGGAAGTTTGGCATGATGTAGTCGGGTTCTCAGCTCAGACTCTCACTGGGCTGAAGATCAAGGTGTTGGCCCAAGTGTGTTTTAATTTGGGGCTCGGGGTTCTCTTCCAAGCTCACTGGTTGTTGGCAGAATTCAGTTCGTTCTCATGCCTTCTGTGTGGTGCCCTCCATCTTCAAGCCACGTCGAGTCCTTCTTATAATTCAGATCTCTTTGACATCCTCTTTGGCTGCATCTTTCTGACTTCCATAATTTTAAGTTATAAAGTGGCCAATGGGAACATGTTTGTCATTTTCAATAGGAAATTTAACTTTTTACCGTTCTGTTTCCCTGCTCCTTGAAGCCAAGCAGTTTGCAGACGTGATAGTATCAACTAGAAGAAATCACAAACTCAGGGAAGAGTTAAAAGCAATATCTAGCTTCCTACGAGGGAACTGTTGATCTGAACTTTCAGTTGAGCCTAGCATGGCCAAGGTTTTAACAGTAACTCTGCTTCTGGCTGGCGTCCTTGAGAGGTCTCCTTGGTCTTTACGTGAGACAGATTTTTCCACATGGGCTTAGAAGAAAACCTGATCTCATCTTTCTGAACAAACCTTCAGAAGATTCAGGATTGGACTGAATCTTGTGTTGGATTCAGGAAGGACAACTCCTTTCAAGAGTTGACTTAAAGTACAGGATGGTGTTTCCACCCAGGTCAGACCAATAAAGCAGTGGATTTCAGTTAGCGAGTTGCTGCCTGTTGTTGAAGGACCTGCACTGAAAGTCAAGATCATCACCTCTTCCATTTTCCTGCCCCAGTGCAGGAATACAGACCCTGACCAGACACTTTAGATGTTTTAAAGTAGAATGGCCACTTTTCTGACTAGAAATGGAAGACTAGAGGGAGATGTGAGACCTCTACTAGTTCCTTTTGGCTTTGGACAATTTACAATTTATCTTGGCCTCAGTTTCCTCATCTTGAAAATTGGAAGTGATTATTTTCTAAGTCCACTTCAAATCTAACCTTTTGTGTAAGATGGAAAAGATTACTAGCACCCATTGTGAGCCTCATATCCATGAGAATAGTACACAAAAGGGAAATTCTCCTTATTAGACAAGGAACTGGTAATTACCGGAAGAAGCTTCCAGGCATAAAATTATAGATAATTCCAGAAGCATGTAAAATATAGTACAAGTTTATTTAAAATAAGCAAATTCAAAGAACAATGGTTGAACTTGGTTTGTTTACAGCTCTTGATGGCTGAAAAGACTTACAACAAAAGTTGTTTGGGGAATTTTCAGGGATGTGTTTCCTCTAGTACTTATATTAAAAACATCAGAACCTCAGTATCCTTATTTTAAACACACAATGGACTATTTATTCTGAGTGCGTCAGTCTGAGGAGTCTTTTTAACATTCAGTTGCTTAGTATTGATTAATTTATCTCTATGTTTCCTATACACATGGCATGTTCTGTGAATTGAATTAAATTTACGGCACATATGTACATGTGTTAATGGATGTGTTATAGGATAGTATATATGATAGTATATTTACCTATCTGTATATCTAGTGTGTGTGTGTGTGTGTGTGTGTGTGTGTGTGTGTGTGTGTAGTAGATAGATGGATGGATGGGCACATCTACTTAGGAACAAAGAAATTTTTATTCAGACTTAATAAATTTTATTTTCAAAAGTAGAACACAAAACTACTTCTGGATTTCAAAAACAGTAAACTAAAAAGCAAAAGCTAAATCAATATTCAAAAAATTCTTTAAAATTTTGACTTTTAAACATTTGAGATTTAATTTTAAGAATGGTCACACTAAAACTCATTTCTAATATTTAAATCTGATGTCACAAATATATCATAACCAAGCAAGTAAAATAAAGACTTAAACAAATCTTCAGGTTTAATTTCTATTACCCATTTTAATGAAAACAAAAATGTGTGTTGATTGCATCTTAAAATAAAAATGGGGAAAAAAAGGGAAATGACCGTAGTCCTTCCTTACTGCTCATTCATAATCTACAGGGTATTTCTCGAATGTTTCCACATAAACATCCTCAACTGATATAAGAACACGAACTCACCCTTGGAAGGAAGAGAATGACCTGAAAGCATTGCCCAAAGTGAACCGCTGAGGACTAGAAACTTTTTGACATCACCTGTTTACTTTTTAATTCTGTCTTTAACATTCATCTAAAATTAGAATCTGCTCCATATTATTTTGATTTCATTTTAAAGATAACATTGTAAATTACCTAAGTAAAATTCACTTCTTAAAGATGCTTCACCTTTGCCTTGTTTCCTCCAGGACATGGCCCATCTGTAGTTGAACACACTGAAGAAGGCAAGTTTATTAGGTTACCATTCTCATTATGAAGCATGTATTCAGTTCCGTCTTTGTACAAACAAATGTGTGGCGATTAGTTGCCTAAAGTGACTCAGTCTGGTTGAGGAGAAAGAACACATCGGGCTATAGAAAGATGAATAACCGTATCGGGTCATGCCTGATAGATGACAGGTGAGTGGCTGAGCTATGTGTTGGGAGCAGGTGGAGGCGGATAGATATTGCTGAAACTTTTTTGGTTAGAGCTTTACAGGGACGGTACTGGATCAGGGCTTTGAAAGGTTGTTAGGATTGTGATTGCAAAGGAGACAAGGGCATTACAGAGAGGGGGCATGATGAGAGCAAGGTGGCTTGAGGATTGATAACTAGCCTAATTAAGCCGAAACAAAGCACTTGTAGAACAGAGGAGAGCCAGAAAATGACGAGGAAAAAGAGACTCTTGGATGCCAGGCTCAGGGTTGGTGGGTTCTTATTACATTGGGGAGCTGAATAACAGTTCTGAGCTTGAAGGGTGACACGTGCAAAGGTACACTTTAGCAGGTTAATCTGACAGCACTGTGCTGGTTGAATTGCAAGGGGGAAAGCTGGAAGTAGCATGACTAGTTAGGGGCACCCTGCACTAGTCTAGAGGTATCACTTAATGAAGACCTGGTCCAGAGAAAGGAAAAAAAGCAAGTGAGAAGGATGTTTATACACACACATATATGGTAGTTTCATATATATATATATCGGTAGCATTTTGGTGGTTATATCACCTACAGAATAAGTGCTTTTAAAAAGTATTACAATATCATTTTCTTAGTTGAACATCATCACTACATTGAATCTTAAAGCCTCCGTACAATTGCTATCAGTTTTTACCTAGAGCCAGTTTAGAAAAGGTTTTATTAATGTGAGGCTTACTCATAGGATTTTCCCTTAAATCGTTTTTGGAACAAAACGGAGAATAAATAATAATTCCTCGTAGGGCATGATGAAAGAGCCAGACCAAACACAGAAAAATTGTATGGGGGATATGTTTCTACTTGGTTTTAGGTAATAACTTTAGGTAATTCATAAGAAAGTAGAGAACACAGGAGAGTTTCTTACATTAATGAATTCATTAGGGTTTAAGAAATGCTTTCAACCAAACTACCTTCTCCTTTTTTAGGGAAAGCTGGGAACACAAAGTACACAACCAGCTTGACAAAGACCGGAAATGGAGCCGAGTTCTGAAAGTCCTTTGAGGAAGTTAATTGACCATGTTGTTTTCATTTACTTGGAAAGGAATTCCCTTTGAAAGTGCAGTGAGGTGTGTCTTTCCCCTTTCTTAGCTGCCACTCTGTCTGATAATAAGATAAGCTGATGTAATCTTATGTTATATACTTTAGTATTTATTGTATGTGAAGGACTAAAGCTTTTAGCAATATCACTTAGCTCAGTGATTCTATTTTACAAAGGATGATTAACCCGTTCTCATTAGAATATTCTTTTGCCCTTTGCCCATGGAAACCTTTTGCTCTCTGTACATTGGACACAGTAGCTGTTGGAGCTCTGCTTACTACAGCTGAACACAGATGCCAGGGAGGAGAGGGGAAGAACACTGAAATTTGGCCAGTTTGGCGGTTTGTTAATCAATACCCATTATTTCAGGAGGAAAAAAAGGAACAGCTGCATATAATGATCAGAGACCAACATGGCCATCCCTATAACGAATAGCAGGAGAGCTCAGCCTCCGCCACCCACCCCCACTCCCCATAGTTCTTTTTTAATAATTTTTAAAATTTATTTTTGGCTGCATTGGGTCTTCGTTTGCTGCGCACGGGCTTTCTCTAGTTGCAGCTAGTGGGGTCTACTCTTCACTGTGGTGCACGGGCTTCTCATTGCGGTGGCTTCTCTCGTTGTGGAGCACCGGCTCTAGGCGCGTGGGCTTCAGTAGTTGTGGCATGTGAGCTCAGTAGTTGTGGCTCGTGGGCTCTAGAGAGCAGGCTCAGCAATCCCCCCATAGTTCTTGCATGCTGATCAACTGAGGTTCGGGAAGGAAGAGTAAAACTTGGAGGAATGCTTGGACAGTTTTCCTAAGTTCTTCCATAGACATTGGTATATGTAAATCAATTGTTAATAGTTTTGTTGTATTGAGAGGATGAAGAAGTGAGTGATATAAAGAAATCTTTTATAATTAAAAACAATCTCTGATTCTCAGAATGATGTTTTTATCTGGCTTCCTCTCAGTTGTTTCTTTTTGTTTGTTTGTTTTTGTTTTTTGGGGTTTTTCTTTCTTTGTTTGCTTTTTCTTAATAGCCAGATATTTGTCTGTTTTCTTAGTTTTTTCAAACAAAGAGTTATTGGATTTATTAATTTTATTTTGCTTTCTAATTCATTAATTTATTTTAAATATATTTTCTCTACTTAATTTTTAAATTGTCTTTATTTACTTCTTGGGTTAAATGCTTTGCTTATTTTCGTTCTTTCTTGTTTAGCTATAAAAGCATTTAAAGGTATGATTTTTCCTTTCAATACAACTTTGATAGCATCCAAAATATTTTAATAAATGCCACTTAAGAACCATTTCTTTGGGGACTTCCCTGGTGGTCCAGTGGTTAAGACTCTGTGCTTCCAATGCAGGGGGTGCAGGTCCAATCCGTGGTTGGGGAACTAAGATCCCACATGCCGCATGGCGCGGCCAAAAACAAAAGCCAAAACAACTATTTCTTTGTTTGCTATAGTCTTGTGGGTCTTGTGGACACAAACCTCACTGGCTCTCAGAGCTGGGTATTTTGGGGGTCATCCTTCAGGTGGAAGTCCTAGTACTAAAAGTTGAGGTGTGCTAGATGTTTGTTCCAAACTCTGATTCCTCAGAGAGAAGCTGGGAGTTGTGCATTCCTCCTCAATTGTATGTCACTGTGCCAGGGGTGGGGTTTACGGTGAGAATATATCTCAGCCTTTCCTACCCACTTCCGTGTGGGTGTTTTCTTGTTTGCCTGGTGTGTAGGAGTTGATCCGCTCATTTCTAGATTTCTTTCAGAGGGAATTGCTCTGTGTGTAGTTGTATATTTGCTGTGTCTGTGAAAGGAAGTAGGTTCAGGAGCCTCCTATGTCACCATCTTCTTCTGAAGGGTACAAAGTTTGATATATAAATATCAAATCTTATTAATACTACTATATAATTCCATTTTATCTTTGTTTGCTGTTAGTCTACTTTATCTACATGAGAGGAAGGTATTCGTTTCCCTCTCCCCCCATGCTCTCATTTTTATCAATTCCCTTGTATTTCTGGTGGTTTTTGCTTATGTGTTTTTAAAACTATTTTATTTAAGTAAAAATAAAATTCATATTTTAATACATGTTAGCATATATTAACATCAAATTTAAAAATATAATAGCGTAATAACAACAGAGCCTCTGACCTCTTCTTTCCATCTTTAGTCCACTCCCCAGGCAACCTTTAATCGGTTTGGTTTTGTGTTCATCTAGTGATGCCTCTGTAAGTCTAAATAGTATGTATACACCACAAATTCTTGTTTGGGAAGTTCCTTTTAATATAACCACAATATGAATTGATTTCTTGCTACTAGTTATGAGAATTTAGCTCACTTATACAAACTCCCTCCTATCCTTCCTACCTCCTCCCAATATTGTTACATCATTACTTTTAATTCCTTTCTTGGTTACCTTTCCAAGCTTAAGAATTAAAACCTCCATTTCCCTTTCCATCCACTAGACTGTATCTTGACTCCCTACTTTGTAAAAAAGGCTATTAACATCCTTAATCCCTCCTTCCTCCTTTTCTCCTCACCCTCTCCCAATTTTAATTTGTAAAATCTATCAGTTGTACTTTTAACGTTTTTAGTAAAAACAAAGGAGAAAGTATAGTATAGTGGCAAGACCTCTGCCTCTAAAGCCAGGCTATCTGGAGGTTTGACCCACACATTACTATCTGCATGACCTTGGCCAAGTTATACAACCTCACCATGCCTTACTTTTTCTACCTATACAATAGGAATAGAGGCTGATTCTAAGTTCAGTATCTGATACATAGTAAATTCTCATTAAATATTTGTCGTTACTGTTATTTTTATTGTTATCAATACATTTCAAGACAGATATTTATTTTTTATTTTGTCTTTTATGTTACACTTTCAAGAGATTGATTCTAAAAATTGAAACCTAGTAAATATTTTCATTTTTATAAATACTTGTTTTCTTTTAGAGTCAAGCTGTGTGGTATGATTATATTTCCTTAATAAAAGAACCACTTAAAGGAGAATGCTCAAATGGACTGTTCTTTCTTATACTTCACTAATTGTTAAAAATGCTACATTTTCCATACCTTTTTTGTTTGGTTTTTGTTTATCCTGGAGTTTCTGATTGCCTTTTTTTTCTCTAATTGATAAAAAGAAACATGTATCTATCATTAGATCATTATCACTTTTAAGAGTCTTAAGCATTCTGTATTTTACTTGAGACTCTGTTCTTTGTTACAGAATCCATCAAGGTACTGTTCTAACTGGTTAATTTCCTTTCTATTGGTACATGACTTTGTTATATAACTTTCTGCTTTTCCCTGAGTATATTTTGTATGTTTTTTTATTGCACTTGTGAATTTTATCGTATATTCAGGTACTTCCTCTTCTCAAATCCTGTCTATTCTATGGTGTGTACTCTTCCCTCAGTGACTTCCCTCCCAGATCACCACTTCTTCCTGCCTCAACGTCTACTTTTAGGCCAGCTCCATAGCTGTCATGCTGAGACATCTTTTCTTATTCCTGGTTCTGATCTACTATTTCCTGGGTCTCTTGTCTTCTTTTTCTTGGTTAATCCCCTTGTTTTGCTGGAGTAAATCTTCAACTAAAAGGCGTGGGAGGCAAACTTTCTTAGTCCTTCCTCGTCTGAAATTTTTTTAGTCTTCCCTCACAATAGAGAGTTTGGCTGAGTATTGAATTTTAGATTGTAAATGCTTTTCCCTCAGAATTCTAAAGATATTAATTCCATATCTTAGTTAGCCTGTAGGGGATTTATCTTTCGCTGTTCTTAACTTTCACAGTAATGTTTAGAGTTATGAGTCCTTTTCCTTCCTCCTTCTTCTTAGTTGGTAAATCTTTTCAATGTGAACACGTTTTCTTCTTAAGCCCTAGGAAATTTCCTTCTATTATTTCTTTGCCTCCATTTTCTCTTATTAAACTCCTATTATATATTAAATCCTCTGTTTTAATCCTGCATGTTTCACCTTCCCTCTCATGTTTTCCATCTTTTTGTTCTCCTTTATGGGAGACTTCCGTTACTGGTACCTTTCAACCGTTCTATTTTATTGTGTATCTTAGCAGTCATATTTTTAATCTCCAGTAATTATTTTTAATGTTCATATTCTCCTTTTGCAGAACATCCTGTTGTAGGTGTAATATCTATTCTAATCACTCTAAGGATACTAGTCAGAACTGTACTTTTAAAAAAGTTTGCCATGGTTTACTTCTTTTGTGCTGCAGACTTCTCTCAAATGTTTGATGTTTCTTAGTAGTCTGTTCATATTTAGATGAATGAATTAAATGATCAGATATTCCTAGGGGTTCTCACAGTGGATGATATTAGATAGGCAGTAATTTTTGATTGGTGAGCTGGAGGTCCTTGTAGGAATGGTAAATTGGCTATGACTGTCATAAATTAGAAGTAATGACAGACCTATAGTGGTAAACTATCATTTGGCAAATGGTTTTGTTCTTCTGTTTAATAGATTTAATACAGTAATCTTTTATCTAGGAAGTATAGAGCCCAAGAGGGTCCCTGGGATGTCCTCAGGAAGTCTGTCAGTACTGAAATTGTGTGTAAAATTGTGTTGCATATATATTTTTCTGGAAAGAGGTTTCCATAATTTTTAGGAGGCTATGACACTAAAAAGATTACCAGTATTCAATAGGAGCATTTATCATTTAAATTCTGGTGGATAGGTATTTCTGCATAATGCTGGAATTAGAAAAAGGCATTCTTTTTGTTGGTTTTTAGTAAAAGGAGAAATTTTGTTTTCTCCTACTAATAATGGATTTGAGTGTTTTTATGTATAGTTGACATTTCTGAGCTTGAGACTGAAGCATATTTCTTACTGAAAAGCCTGAGTCACTCATTACATGGAAGCCCAGAAGAGAATATTAAGTAATTTCCAATGTACGTGGTGGCAGGATGAACATAAGCTGGTCTCTCCTTCTGACCACCCAAGTGGCCAGCTACTCTGAATGCTTTTTCTTGTACCTTCATGTTTTGGGTCCAAACTAGCTAAATCAGTGTCTTCTAGATGTTTTCTCTAAATAAGCTAGTGAGCGTTTACCTGTCCCTAAACAAAACCCACAGATCTGCCTACCTAAGTTTGGCAATCAAAGCCCCGTGGCCACTAGCAAGTTTGCCTCTACTTTGATCTGTGATGTGTATGACACTATATTCTTTGGCTGCTCTAAAGCAGACTGCCAATTAGATCCAAATGTGTCAGCCTTGGAGTGGGTGCTGGTGGCCAAGTTTCCATTAGTGGTTACTACTGATTGATGCCTGCAGCATTCTGTTCATTTAGAAATAGAAACCTATTCTCATGTTTAATCTTGGGGTTGGGAGAGGAGGTAATGGTGGGGTTAGGGGGAGAAAATCCCAGAACACAATTGAATCTTTATTTATTTATTTAAATTAAATCTCTTTATATCTCTCAACTTTTAACTTCTGTTTTTCCTTTAACACAGGAAAGACTCAAAATAATAGGAGGTTGTGATTCTGTTGTTCAGATTAGGGTATGCTTTTTATTTTCTGAGGTATAGAAGGTTGAAAGGAAGAGGAAAGAAAGCCACATTTATTGGAAACCAGCTCTGTGCCTGCAACTGTGTTAGATACTTTCAAGTGTGACCACACACGTGTTCTCTAACAGTTCTACGAGTTAGTGTCTGCGTACTGTTGAGGCAATCACGGTTCAAGAAGAGGAATAGAAGAATATATTCCTTCTATATTGCATACATTATTGCATACATTATAAGTGCCAAAACAAATTCACACAGGTATCTGTTGGATTCAATAGTCTGTGCTATTTCTATTCCACTGTATAACAATGTTAGTGATTATGGGGTTAATCCCTCTAGCATCTGAAAAGAGCTTGGAAAAAGCCCCTATTGCATAATGAAAAGGGGGATATTTAGGCTAGAAGCTTACCTGCGGGTCACCATAGACCAATATAGAAAAAATTAAACCAGGGGCCTAATTTCTAGATTTCAGCTTTTGCATTCATACTCAGAAATGGACTGGGGTTTACTTTTCTTATCTACACTTGGGCTAGTTTCTTGAAATCAAATCATTGTTCTCAGAAGTAAACTACACCAGGGGAAAGGATGGAGGAGAAACAAACAAACCTCTCTTCTTTGTTAATGAGTCATATTGTCTACACTTGGTTTTTCATTGACACCAGCTGGGGTGGTTTTTGCCCATCTCTCAAGGAGGATCCTAATGATGATTCATGGGGTCTGCATCTCATTTGCGGTACCAATTAATTCTGGAAACTCAAAATGCATTCAATTGAATGTATGTTTAAAAACATTTTTTTCTTTCTCCCCCATGCTTTTTATGGGAGGAGTGTAATTTGATATTTGGGACTGTGTTACACAAAAGTTGGTGGAGTATACTTCACTATGGCTCTTCAGAAAAGCGAGGTTTATTGTAACCAGAAGTTTCAGCAGTGGTGAATAGCCTGGAGCAGAGGTTGGCAAACTTTTTCTATCAAGAGCCAGATAGTAAATATTGTAGGCTTTGCAGGTCTATGTTCTCTGTGGCAACTTCTCGACTCTGCTGTTGCAGTGTGAAAGTAGCCACAGACATTATGTAAACGCATAGGTGCAGCTGTGTTCCAATAAAACTTTATTTACAAAAACAGCAAGCGGGGCCAGATTTGGCCTGTGAGCTGGAGTTTGCCAAACCCTAGCCTAGAGGATGTCTCAGGTTTTTCTACGTATATAATACCTACCACCAAGCAAATAGTAAGTACTCATTAAAAGTTTTATTTGTCTTTTTTTTTAAATGACTAAATGCATATACAAAGGAACAGAAGAACTCTTTCACTATGGTCTGAATTCATGTATTGAAATTCATATACTGGAAACCTAATGCCCAAGGTGAAGGTATTTGGACATGGGGCCTTTGGAAAGTGATTAGGTCATGAGGGTGGAGCCCTCATGAATGGGATTAGTGCCCTTATAAAAGGGACCTCAGAGAGTTAGCCTAATCCCCTCCCTACCGTGTGAGGTCACAGCTAGAAATTGGCAGTCTGCAACATGGAAGAGAGCTTTCACCAGAACCCTACCATGTTGGCACCCTGATCTAGGACCTCCAGCCTGAGGAATGTTGAGAAATAAATTTCTGTTGTTTATGAGTCACCCAATCTATGGTATTTTGTTATAGCATCCAGAACAGACTAAAACATCTGCCAAGGCTTCATTACTATCACCTGTGTTATAAAATAAGGAAGGAGTTGGTAGGAATGCTCAATTTATAGATAGAAGAATAAAGTATAAGGAATCAGGGCCCCTAGAAGTTGTGGGCAAATTTTTATTTAGAATTCAAGCTTTTTTTTTGGCTGCACCATGGGGCATGCTGGATCTTAGTTCCCAGACCAGGGATCAAACCCCTGCCCCCTGCATTGGGAGCGTGGAGTCTTAACCACCAGGGAAGTCCAGAATTCAAGCTTCTTGACTCTATTCAATGCTGCATTTGCTGAGCTCCCTTGGTTTCGTATTATTTTATCATTTATTCTAAGGAAAGCTGCTTCTTTCAAAGATAATACTCTTCATTTCTGCTGTATCAGATAAGGTTCTCTGCATTGTAATAGATGGAACAGCCTTCAAACAGACTTAAACAATACAGGGAATTTACTGGCTGATGAACTTGAAAAGTCCAGATGTGAAGTAGGCTCCAGACAGGCTTTACTCAGTCACTCAAAGTTACCAAGCACCCAGTTCCTCTTTGCCTCTGTTCTGCCTGCCACCTGGGCGTCTTCACTCTTAGATTCCACCCTGTGGGATATCCCTTAAGGTTTTCTTGTTTGGTGATGGTGGCGTGGGCAAAGTGAACTTCTCAAACTTCTGCTAACCTTGACCGATTAAGGGAACAACATAGATAAGAATGGACTAACGTGTCCTCGTGTGGTCACGGGGAGCAGAATGAAATTAGGTAAGTTAATGGAATATTTGGCGGTCTTGAGCACTGGGAACAAACCAGAAAGTAGATGCATTCTAGGGAAAAGAGCACCTTTGGAGGTATGTAAGAGCCTAGCAGGGATGCTGAGCCCAAAACCATTTAGAGTCACTGGAGTCTAGGTAGAAGTTGGGATATAAAGGTGGATGAACAAGTAGGGAAGAACCAAATCCCGAAGCCACCTGAAGCAGTCAGCTTTTATCTCCAAGACAAATGGGCCTTGCTGAAGAATTTTGAGCAAGGGAGTGATGGAATTGGACTTGAACGTCAGAAAAATTATTCTGACAGCTTTGTGGAAGGAGGTTCAGGGAGAGGCAGGAAGAAAAGCAACGAACTTAATACAATCAGCTGCATAGAGAAGAGAGGAAGGGGAAGAGAGCCATTTAGATAGAGTTAACCCCCTAGATATGGGGAAAAGTGAAGCAGCCAGAATGACTTCTGGGCTTGTTTCCGTAGCTGGGCCCAAGGTGGTGCCATAAACCGTGATGGATATGAATAAACATGTCCCTGTGCCTTGGTCTTTGAGGACGTGTATGTGGGGGTCTGGGCTGTATTGTGTATTTTCCCAGATATATTAACCCTAATAGAGGTGACAATCCCCAGATATTATCCTAGTTGCGCAAGCCAGGGTGGGATCTCTGCAAACGTCTATAACTAGTTTAAAGCCTCGGTTCCTACCTCCTTTGAGAAGTGCAGAGTGCGGGCCAGATTGAAATCAGATGTAGCCACAGAGCCCCTGGGCTACTGAGCCTCTTCAAATAAGCACTGGGTGAAATCATTGTGGGGGGAAACTGACCTTTCTGTCTAATCTCCTCAGGCTGCTCTTGTTAATGGAACAAACTACTCGTCAAAGCCACCTGGCCCTGAAAGGAAAACAATGCCTTTCTTTTGCTTTTGTAAAGAGCCTGGCAGGAGGATTCACCGTATGCAAATGCCTTAGGCATCCTGGTGGGGAGGGAAGGGAGGGGGGCGGTCCTGAGCCCTGTGTCCATCTGTGACTCAGCCAGGCCTCACAAAGAGCATTCTCCAAACCTGCAAGGGAAGAAAGCGAGTTGAAAGGAGCCTTGTCATTGTTCTGGCCATGGGAACATATGTCAGAAACATTGTTCCAGCTGCTGCAAAAAGCACTGCTTCCCGGGCAACATCATGCATTACATTGGTGACAGTAGCAGCTGCAAGGCCAGCCTGTGAGTGACCAGAGGAAGGGTAGGTGCACGGAGAGAGCTGAGTGGGCAGTCACAATTTTGCAAGACGCCCTCTCCTTCTTCAGGGTCTCAGCTTAGCCTGCCTCCAAAGGCCTGAATGTTGGGAATGTGGCTGGGAGGCAAACTGAACGTGTGATTTAATCAAGTTTGGTTCTTTAGCTAGAAAATGCTTTGAGATTATGGTAAAAAGGACCCTAAATTGAAATGCAATGTCATTCTCATTAGCAATCCAGGAAGCCTTTGAAAGCTCCAGTGTGAGTGAGCTGATTTTCAGGTAAAACCAGTCTCTCAAGCATAGCTGAGGAGGTGGAGAATGGGCAAATGGGCAGATGTGGCAGACAGAGCTGTGAAGTACAGCTATGAATGTTACAGAAGGATTTTTTTTTGGTTTTGTCTCTAGCTTCCTTTTTTCTCTGGCCCTTCTGTTTCTTTCCTGTCTTAAAATGTTCTCTCCTGATATTATGGAGAAGAAAGAAGTCCCCAGGACTTGGTTTTAGGCACAAATGAGCAACTGAAGCCGTCCAGAGAACTCCGGTCAAGCCAGTTCAACTGCCTGCGATGAATGTGCGTGATGGGTCAGGCACTGTGTTACCAATGGAGCTCAGGGGAGGGGTGATAACAGTTGAGACACAGTCCACATGAGGGAGTTCTGAATGTGCTCACTGTCTGTGGGGGAGGATGGGCATCTTTTCAAGTCATTGTAACACACATCCCAATGTAGTAAGGGATCTGGGGAAGGTATAAACAAACTAGCAAGCAATGCAAAGACAAGTAGAAGTATTCTGACAAGAGACCTGGGGAAGGTTTCAGGAAAGAACTGACATGGGGAGAGAGAGCCAGGGAAAGCCAGCGATGGTGAGAACAGACAGTATTCTTGCTGAGGAGGAGCTAGAATGTTCTGAGAGGAAATACAGCTGCGAAAACTCTGTTGGGATGGGTGACACAGCAGGAGGCCATCTATGATTAACTTGCTTCCCTCAAGGTATTGGAATTTGGGACAGTTAATCTTTCATAGTTAGGAAAAGTTAACACCTCACTGAGTGTTGGAATCAGGCTAAATCGGGTTGGATTCTCACTGGGGTGTTTCCATAGGAACAGATGAGGCCTCTGACCTTTCGTTAAATGGCTCAGCCAGAAAAGGAGAAGAGTAGAGTTTTTCCTGGTCTGTTCTTCCCTAGTTAATATTTATTGAGAGTCCTTCCTGGGTGCTGTGGAAACCACCTGATTACCAGGAATGTGGAGTCAGTTGGAGGAGATACAGAAGTCGTTTTTATTGCTTAGAATATGAAACTGACGTTTTTCAGAGCCCCTGAAGGCACCGAAACCATTCATCTAATAAAACATTTCTCTTAGGCCTTTACTCTGCAAGCCAAGACACAGAACAGTCCTTCTGGAGGCCTTGTTTCACATATTCTTTGAGACATGTGTTTCCGAACACTTTGAGTGAATTATGCGTTCGCCTCATTTTGAGTCAGTGACTGCTTCTGGAGATGACGTGGATGGATTGTTTGGTAGTGTCAACAGAGCCCCACCTAAGAAAAGTGGGAAAATGCAGAGGCCAGAGTCCCTACAGCACTACAGAAGGGGTGGTGTGGGGTGGGAAGTGTGGACAGGGCAGGAAGTCACATTTATTGAATATCTTTGTAGGCACTTTGCTAGGTACTTTGTAGGCAATATATTCATTACTTTTTGAGACTCTTGAAGGAAATAGCAGGTATCCCTATAGAATGATGAAGAAAGACTCTGAGAGGTGAAGTAACTTGCCTAAGGCCTATCTACTGGGCAATGATGCAGCCATGATTCATAGGCCAGAATCCAGGGCTTACACCACCCTGCCGGGGCTGCTCCCAGGGCAAGTGCTGCTCTATCAGAAAGCAAACAGTACTGTTCTTTTATTGGGCTAATACCAGGAAAAAAGAGAGGGCAAACGGTACTACTCCACCAGCAACCTCGCTACAGCTAGGGCAAAACTTTCAAACTTTTTTTTGTTCAGCACTGTAGTAAGAAATATATTTGACAAGAAGATCCAGTACAGTTTTACATATAAAATTTCAAAAGTTTTATGAAGCGATTCTTGCATTCTGACTGCGAGGTGCTCTGTTTTCTGTTGAAGTAATCTGTTCTATTCGTTTAGTTTAAAAAAAAAATGCTGATCCTGAATCTCCAATTTGGGGGTGGCCTGCTTAGTGAAAGCACTCGTTGGGGGTAACAAACTGGAGATTTATTTGTAACATTGGACAAAGGAATTTTGGCAAGTCTTTCCTCTTTTGCATACACCCCTCTGGCTAAAAATACAATGTTACCCTTTTATGATTTATTTTTCCCCTAAAGGCTGTCTGGTTCTATTGTTCATAAAAGAAATAGGCAAACCATTTACCTGTCTCCAAGAACCTTTCCCTCGTGTGTAGGGTTACAGGGCAGGGTAGATTCTGCTTCTTCTACCTTCCTAGGGACAAAGGGCTCCAGTCAGCCCTCAATCAAGAGGGAGTTTTGAATGTGAGGAAGCTGATTATGTCTGCTTTTTAAATTATTTTCCTTGTCCAGGTCACGTAGAGAGAATTTCTCTCATGACTCCTACCTGTGAGTAAATAGAACGTTTAAAGCCTCACGCTTTTACTTTAATCATGGAAATATTGCTAGATTTGGTTGATGGGATTGGAGAGAGAGAGGTGGTATTTAATGAGGTGGATTTTACAATTCCATTCACCCTGACAGGAGGGGCTCTGATATGAGGATCATGTTTGCCAGGTTGGTGGGAAGAAACCTGTAGGAATCAATCATTCTGAAGGCACTTTGCATGCTATGAAGTGCCAGGCAAATATGAGGAACTATTGCTATTAGGTGTGATGCTGAGTAAGAGCAAAGCTCTTTATCTTGTCTGTAAAAATGGCAGGTCTTTTCTTTTTCTGTTGTTATAAATTTATTTATTTATTTAATTTCTGGCTGCATTGGGTCTTCGTTGCTGCACGTGGGCTTTCTCTACTTGTGGTGAGCGGGTACTACTCTTCGTTGTGGTGCGTGGGCTTCTCATTGCTTTGGCTTCTCTTGTTGAGGAGCATGAGCTCCAGGCGCGTGGGCTTCAGTAGTTGTGGCGCGTGGGCTCAGTAGTTGTGGCTCGCGGGCTCTAGAGCACAGGCTCAGTAGTTGTGGCGCACGGGCTTGGTTGTTCTGCGGCATGTGGGATCTTCCCGGACCAGGGCTTGAACCTGCATTGGCAGGTGGATTCTTAACCACTGCGCCACCAGGGAAGCCCCAGCAGGGCTTTTCTTGACACAGGTGAGGCTTGTAGCAAATTATTGCTCTTTGTCTGACCACAAAAATTGTTACTCTTTATTTGACCAATAAATCCAAGACACACTGATTCCCTATTACATACTAAGTATCGTGCTGGACCTTGTGGAGGCTGAAACCAAATGAGATGTGGTCTCTGCACTTTAGGTGCTTAAAATTGATCTTCAGGGAGAAGAGACATTTAAGGCAGAAAACAAAAACATGAAAAGTCCGTGATGGTGTGTAACTCAGTGCTGAATGGCATGCTACAGAAAAGCCAAATGGTCAGATTCGTCAGAGGAATCCAGGTCTGCCTCATGGTCTGTGAAGGAAACTCCACATTGGAAATTAGAGGAATGAGGAGGCAGCAGAGGCCTGTTTATCTGGAAAGCTCTACTCAGTAACCTGCAACTCTTGGGATTTATTTGACCTGATTTGTGGTGTTGATTAAACTCAGGCTTCAAGACGTCCCGTGCTCTATGTCCTGCACCAAAGCCTTGGTAAAGAATTTAACTGAAGGACTGTGACTTCTGGGTCTCGGTGTATTTGTCAGCTTGGGCTCCCATAAAAAAATACCACAGACTGGGGGGTTCAAACAATAGAAATGTATTTCTCATGGTTCTGGAGGCCGGGAAGTCCAAGATCAAGGTCCTGGCAAAGTAAGTTTCATTCTGAGGCCTCTTCTCTTGGCTTGTAAGCTGCTGTCACTCACATGACCTCTTTTTTTTTTTTTTTTTTGGTGGTACGCGGGCCTCTCACCGCTGCGGTCCCTCCCGTTGCAGAGCACAGACTCCGGACGCGCAGGCCCAGCGGCCATGGCTCACGGGCCCAGCCGCTCCGCGGCATGTGGGATCCTCCCGGACCGGGGCACGAACCCGCGTCCCCTGCCTCGGCAGGCGGACCCCCAACCACTGCGCCACCAGGGAAGCCCCACATGACCTCTTTGAGAGAGTGCTAATCTCTTTTCCCTTTCTTATAAGGACATTAATCCCATCATGGGAGCCCCATCCTCGTGCCCTCACATAAACCTAAGTATCTCCCGAATACCCCACCTCCAGATAACATCACATTGGGAGTCATGGCTTCAACATATACATTTGCGGGGCGGGGGACACAAACATTCCGTCCACAACACTCTGTATGCTCAAGTTCTGAGATGAAAGGGAGAAAGGGAAAAGCACAACAGAACTTCCGTCTCCTCTGCCACCTTTGAGCTTTGTTGTAGCAAAAATGCATCCTAAATATTCTACTATCAGTGATGTGGTCACTTCTTTAAGGCCTCACTGATTTCAACATTTTTGTTGTATCTGAAGTTGAGGCATGTTGGAAGGCTGCCAGAGTGCCATGCACCAAATTATGTGTTGAGTATTAGGGCCTCTTGAATGCATGCACTTGAGAAGTGTGTACTCTGTTAGGCAAATCATACAACTTGCCCATCAGCTTCCATAATTAATCTGACATATAAATAGTAGAGAGGCCACTGCTTGGTTCCTTCCCAATTGACTACCTATTCCTGACTTAGTTATAGCCAAAAGTTATGAGTAAATTTTTTCCCCCTTTGGTTCTTCCATTATTTCCAATGCCGTCTTCCTATTTGAGTCTTCTCTTCTGCTGCTTCTTCCTTGCTCAGAAAGACATAAAGTAGCCATGAATTGTTTGTCTCCTTATTTTTCTGGCTGTGGACCAAGAGGAGCCATACCTGGTCCATTCATTTAAGATAAGCAGAGGTGGGATGTAGTCAAATGTTTATAAAGAAAATTTTAAGGAAAACAGAGTGTAGGGGGTTAGTGCCCTCTGAGCCAGTATTAGGAGAGGCCCCTGATGTGCTGGGCAAGGCAACACTTGGTTTGTGAGGAAAGAATCCCACAGCCTCAATAATGACCCATGGCCACTGAGCTTCTGAGGTTTTCCTTCCAAGTAAAGCAGGCTCCTGGGCAAGTAGGGTGACCCTAATTTTCAACATTAATTTTTCTTATCAACATTCAGTTTCTTAATATGGTTTGCCAGGGTAACCCAGGGAGGCATGTCCATCCTTTTTGATGACCCAACCTAAGTCACATCACTCAGGATATCACAGAGGATACCTGTATGATTATATGGAGTCAAAGAAACTTGTGGATGGAGGAACTTTAGGGATTCTTAGTCTGGTTCTTGATCTCAGGTAAGGTAAGCAAGGCCCACTGGGATGGTGTCTTATGTCAGTCAGCAAAAGAGCTGACACTATATCTAGGCCTCCTGACTCCCACTCAACTCACTGTCATTTTTCACTGTGCCCAGCTTGGAAAGTTTATACTTTTGTGTGTGTGCGTGTGCGTGTGCGTGTGTGTTTGAGATAAACTTCCTTGGAGGATTGCCTGGTATTGTATCAAAATGCTGGAAATTATGGGCTTCCCTGGTGGCATAGTGGTTGAGAGTCCGCCTGCCGATGCAGGAGACGCGGGTTCGAGCCCCGGTCCGGGAAGATCCCACATGCCGCGGAACGGCTGGGCCCGTGAGCCATGGCCACTGAGCCTGCGCGTCCAGAGCCTGTGCTCCGCAGTGGGAGAGGCCACAACAGTGAGAAGCCCGCATACCGCAAAAAAAAAAAAAAAAAAATGCTGGAAAATTTATGTTTATGGTTTAATAGGTAAGGTTGGCACTGATTTACCTTTTTTCACATTTTTAGCAGAGCAAGTAGCAGATCTAGAGGTGATAAAGTTTAGAAAATATGCTGGGATAAAATCTCTTAAGTCAACAAAACTAAGGCCATGTTTTGTTCAGGGCTCTGTGTTTTGTTATTAATTCATCCTGGGGTCAGACTGAATCATTGCCTTTTTCTAGGCGGTTTTCATGGGCAGTTGTCAGAAGAGAGGCTCTGTTTTCAGGCATTGCGATATATATTGGGTGGGGGGGGCGTGGGTAGACAGATATGGTATCAGGGAGAAAGAGAGAAGAAGATGGCAGTGCAGCCACAAGGGAAACGGCACTTGTGTCAGGAAACATACTTCTTTTCCATCATGATTTTGTTATTGAAATATAGTTCATTTCACATCTTAAGGCTTCTTCTACTATTGTGGAGAATAAAGATTAATTAAAGGTACACTTTATGACAGCTTGTGTGTTCACAAAACATCCCACAACAGGAAACCAGGAGACAAGTTGCCTCAACTCTGCAACTAAGAATCCAAGAGCGTCCAAAAGACCCCAGTTCCTCTATGTCATGAAGAGGTGAAGTAGAAGACTTATTTAGTTCTCTTGTAGTTCCCCAATTCTAGGTCATCCCTCATGGCAAGATACCCTGTTTCTGAAATCGTCCTGATTCGGTTATGTACTCTGCCAAGTAGTGAGATAGATACTCCTGCATACAGTCCAGAATTGCCAGGTTTGCTAGTTAATACCTTGAAGGTCATGAGTAGGAGGCTGCCTTCCTTCGTTACCAAAAACTGATTAGGATGATTTTGTAATTTGGAGATAGATGGAATGTCTGGAAGGCATCTTGGCCAGAGAATTCCATCATACCCTATCTTGAAGGCTTGTGATAAAACTACCCAGCTCAGTGTCTGGCACTGCACAGCTTCCCTGGGAGCGTAGATCCCCTCCTGGTAAATATTTTTGATTGCTTGAGGAAAGATCTTAGGTTGCCTTAAATGAAATTGGCCTTGGGACATTCTCTAATGGTTCAGTGCTCAAGCACTTCACATTTGGCCCACCAATTAGCCTTTTCTGGCTGCTCCTTGAAATTGCCTAATTCTCTCAAGATGTCTCCACATGTTTTGGAGTTGTCTCTTCCTATGGACTCTCCAAAACTTGCCTGTCATGTCCCTTGTTTCCTAAGGTTGTAACCAGTCTTCCACATGACAGCCAATGATTGCCTGCCACATATATATATACACACACACACATATATACATATACATATACATACATATATATGCATATATACCTATATATACCTATATACATGCATATACACACACACATATATACTCATATACATATATACACATATACATACACATATATGCATATATATACCCATATATATGTGTATATATATATACACACACACACCTATATAAATTACATATATAAATATATACATAAGAAAGTGGTGAGGGAAGGGATCACAGTCTACAAACTCAGTCTGTGACAAATCAAAGAAAAACAGTAACTTCAAAGCTTCTGCCAGGTGTTAAAGGTAATGAATTTTTTGTTTAGGAAAATACTGGATGGATCATTTCGGTTAAAATAAAAAAAAAAAAATTCAGTGAATGTGAGCTTGCTTGGGTGGTAGCTTGGTAGAAAAATGGTGAGGACCCCTGGGACTGAGAGAAGACAAAGGATGATAGAAAAGTCTGGTTGAATATGGTAACATAATAGTTGTTGTTGGCTAAGGGAAAAAAAACAGCCAGCAGGAATCCCCTGTAACAGGATGGAGAAGCTTCAAGAAGAGTAATGCCTAATACCCGGTGATAAGTTTTTCTTTAGGATTGGTGGTGTTCTTCTATTAAACCTAAGCTTTTAGTAAAGGCTTGTTCCATGAAGTACTAATGATAGAGTTGCTTTGGGTGTTGAAAGGAGGTTGGAAGGTGGTGGCCAAAGGTGAGGGGATAGAATGAGGAAAAAGGTCAGCATTTGCAGAAAGCAAGATGGTAAGTAGGACTGAGAAACCAGCAATAGCAGGAAGTTGGAGTGATATGAACCAAGAGAACATGGTTCCTAGACTCCTTAAAAATATCAGGGAGATGATTGGATTTCTCAGCATATGTTAGATGGTAGCTCTAGTCATTTTATTTGAGTATTGATGAAAAGGGTGACCCCTGAATAGCCGGTAAACTTGGGGACATTTGGATTATAGACCTGGGACACGTACATGCACAAAATGTACAAAATGATCTGGCATTGGTTGACATTGTATACTCCTGTGCCAACAAAGTTTGTGGTTGCATATTAACATCCAACAAGGAGCTTTAAAAAATTGCTTTGCTCTGTCCATCGCCAGATAGTCTACTTCAAATGCTCAGGGTTGTGAAATCCAGGCACTGATATTTTTAAAAAGAACCTTAGTTGATTCCTAATATGCAGGTAGGGTTGAGAGTAATAGATCAAATGGCTCTTTTAGGATAGGTAGTATCCAAATAATTTTTGCTCACTTCTACTCCAATTTTAATTATAGAGATAAAAAGTGATCTGCAGGGGGTATTATCAGCAACAATAATTCTTAAAATGGGTTTATATCAATAAAACATGGAATTTTATATCTCAAACTGCACCATATTTAATTGTACAGTTACTAAGAAATATCTGTTTGGTGCAGGACGACATGGATGTCATTCAACCTGGATTCTAGTTGTGACTCAAACCAACATACTGTATTTGAAGTTTAATCTCCTTATCTGTGAAATACGGCTCCTAATAACATCTGTCCAATCTACCTCCTGAGTTAGGAATGAAACAATACCGTAATAGGTGTAAAAGTTTTTGATAAAGGTAGGAAGTTTTACAGAAGTATAGTGTATTGTTATTTTTCTTTTCCTTTGTAGTCCCATTTAGCCGCACACTTGAAGGATTACGCGTCAATTTCGGATCAGTGGGAGGCGGAACCCGCGGGGGCGGAACCCGCGGGGGTGGAACCAGGAGACCGTACGGTCATTTTATGTAAGGGACTTGTGCGTCCACGGTCATTTTATGTAACGAACTTGTGCGTCCACGAGTTCGTATTCGTGTGTGTCCTGGAGCCAGTCCCCAGAGGATACCGAGAGCTGACGCTGTAAGTATATATGTGCATATATACACAGAAATGTATATAAATATATGTATACCGGTGTACACGGGTATATATATGTCTATCCGGTGTCTATACGGGCCTTTGGAAGCAAGACTCTGCCAAGGCAGCGGTAGGCCATGCAGAAAGAAACCGCTAAAGCACGGTTGTCCCAGGGCAGCAGCGACCACAAGCTCACCTTTGTGCTGACAAAGCTTCTGGATATGATCTTAATTGAGTAAGCTTCGGGCCTGCTTCTTTTTCTGCCTTTGGATGCCTTGTGTGGAAGTTATCTCTAGGTATGCAGTATAACTGGGGAGGGTAGTGTGGGCACTGGGGTGCCCTAGAGAGCTGGGGCCACTTGCCCAGCTCTCGGATGAAAGCATTTCACATGGATGTGGAAAAGAGTTTTAAGAGGGGCCACTGACAGGACTGCACTCTCAGAAATGGGTGGCCCTTCTCAGTAACTCTTTCCAGTTCTCCCATTCCCCTTTACCACCTTCTCCTCCATGGTGAAGCACTCAGGGCTGAAAGGTGCTTCTTTCCTGGTTTAGGGCAGAGAATCTCTTCCCAGGTCTTGGGCTCTCCCCAGCGGGGAAGGAGTGCCAGCTCTTATAAAGGCTTTACCGTGTGGTGTCAGGAGGCGCTGGCCCAGGACCGGCAAGGCAGCTCTGTTGTGGGTCAAAGAAGAAGCCCTAGTAGGGATGGTCTAATGGGAGGAAAGGATGTTGGTGGGTGTATGGTTAAATCATAGTAGGGGATTTCAGTGAAAACCCAAAAATTACGTGATGGTTCCCCTTCTTTCACAACAGCCTAGAATGCTCTTTTACGTGAGCTGTCCTCAGGGAGGATTAAGAAATCTGGAAACAAGAACATGGTTTTACTGCCCCAATTTTTTGCTTTCTTGGGCTCTTCTTTCTTCCCCTATCTCATGGTTTTTCAAGGTTGAATCTGGATATGGAAACGGTACTCTGGGTCCTGTTCTGCTCAGGGTGGGATTTGTCTGAAGTATTTAAGGTCCCCTTAAATCAGGGGCTATCTCGGGGCCTGAGATAGTACAGTACTTCTGTCCTCCATCTCCTTCCCCCAGCCCCGTGGAAGTGAGGGTACCAGTGCTGGCTGTAGGTATGATTTGCCTTTGGTCCCCATGGGAAGTCTGTGGGCCTGGAGGTGTAGGTGTGGGGCCTTAGGGCATTTCCATGGCAGTGTCATTCTGGTCTTTAGGTTCTTCTTCCGTAGTTTTCAGAACAGTCCTTGGGTTGCTGGGAGCCAGGGGTCTGTATTTGGGTCTGAATCCTGCTGCCAGTTAGTCCTGTGACCTCAGGTAATTTACTGCATCTCATTTTCCTCCCGTTACCTGTCGGATGGGAACACTTTGTCAATTATAAATTAGTGTAAAGAGCTATAATTCTGGTACTTACATGGTGGCTAGCTTGATTTTTGTTAAGCATGTATGTATAGGGAGGGAGGAGAACGTCATCATTGAGTTTAGGGTCAGAAAGAAAGATCCTGTAAACTTAAAAGTGTGGTTGCTGAGGGGCATAGAGGACAGGAAAGCACAGTAGGTGCATTTCAGAGTGTGGTCAGTTGCATAGACCAGAGAGACAAAGTTGGGGTGGGGGAGCAGAAGGAGAAAAAGCTGGCTGGGCCTTCTGTTAAAAGCTATGAGAAATGACTTTTTTGGTGCAAAGAGATAACAAAATCTCTCCACAGTGCCTCATACTCAACCATTAGAGATTTATTCCTTTGGATAAAACACTGTCTTTTTGGTTACCATTCTCATTTAAAATATAGATGTTTCTAGGGGTAACATGTTAATCTATATATACCTTTTTCTGTTCATTTCCCAACCTGACAGGGACAGCCTGGGTAAAAGTGATGGTACAGGATTAACTGTGAAGGATAAGTTAAATCAGTCTATGGATGAAGAGGAAAACTTTAGAGACTTCTTTTCACTTACTTCACCATTTTGCTTAGAACTCAGCTTCACGTGAAGTTTGCTGAGAGGACAGGGAATGAGTGTGTCGAGGCTTCTGCCTGATACTGGAATTGAGTCGGGGTGATACTTTAACCAGAGAGTGGAGAGAACAAATCCCTGGTGTCTAGATACTGAATAACACTTCTCTTCCCTCACTGTATGCTGTTGAGTATGTTGGCCAAGCTCAATGGAAACACTGCATACCCAGGCAGAAGCACCTCATGCCTTCTGCAGAGAAACTGCTTTTCCCTTCACAGCCTGTGTTGCCTCAAGACAAGCTCTGATCTCAGGGGGAAATGTGTGCTAATGGCAATTAATAACCCGTCACAGTTCACAAAAGCCTTTCAAATCCATTATGGCATTTTGTTCTCACACATTCCTCTCAGGGAGGTAGACGAGATTCTGGATCTAATTAGTATATGAGAAAAATGAGAACTCTGAGTTGCTGGGAAAATCATGAAGTTGCCTTGAAGCCACATTGCTGGCCCCTAGCAATTGAATCAGTGTTGACGATGATAATGGTAGGTGCTTCTTCTGTTAGAATATCAATTTATTTTTGTTTCTTTAGCTCCTCTCTGATGAAAATGATACCTACAAGGGCAAATTTGAGGCACCATATGTGAAATGCTGAGACCCCTTGATGAGAAAGGAGACATGGAAAGCCAAGGATGCTTGTGCAGTTACTCTGATGCAGCAGTTTTCTGGTGCCATCTAGTGCTTCATGGTAGGAAGGGCAGAGGAATGGCTCAGTCATAAAAGGACACAGGTTGCAGCAAAGTGAGTCTTTAAGGTGACAGAGTCGAGTTTTTCTTAAACTGGGTATGTGAGTCATTGTATTGATTTTCAGAGGTTTGAGAGAATTGTTTTCTTTAAAAGTTGTCTTCTCCTTAAAACTGGAATTAGGAGTAGAGTCAGGGACCCTAGCTGAACAATAGAACAGGCATGGGCCTTAATTTTAGAATGGTTTCCCCTGAGGCAGAGCTTTCTGAGACACAACTCTTGCCTTTAAGGGTGAGCTTCAGAAAAGATACTGAAGAAAAAAAGAAATAAATATGGTTGACCCTTGAACACTGGTTTGAACTGCGCAGGTCCACTTTTACTCAGGGTTTTTCTATCGTAAATACTATAATACTGCAGGGCCCGAGGTTGGTTTAATCTGTGGATGTGGAACCATGGATACAGAGGAACTTAGTATACAAAGGGCCAAATATAAGTTAGACTCACGTTTTCTGCTGTGTGGAGGGTCGGTGCCTCTAACCTTGCATGTTCAGGGAGGGTTAACTGTAGTTTGCTCTTTAGACATTTTAATTCTTGCTCTTGGTGACCCTATGCATAGGGCATGACTAAACATCCCTAGCCCTAGGTTTCACCTGGCTACTTATTGTTGAGCTATGGTGAGGGCATGTAGCCATGCCTGCTAATGTTCAATCTAACATCCACATGGAAAGGTACATGCTTTGAGCCTTTCTTTTAGGAACTGGGAGTCAATCTAAGGAGGCAGAGTCTACAGGCCTAAAATAAGTGTCATGATACTTACCCTTCATTTCTATTTCATTTTTACATTTGCTTTTAGCAACAGCTGTGTGCATGAAAATGTGTGTGGGTCAAACATGGGACTAAGTAAAGGAAACTGGTTAGTTCTTTTGAAAAGCAAAGAATCTTTTTGCAAAGTAAATAATCACACAGTTCAACTTGATAATCTATGTGTTGGCCAAGATATGTTCATTAAGGGTCTCTCTTGTTAAATACATGTTCCATGTTTAAGCGATTACAGAAATTCATTTAGTCCTTGAACAAGAAATGGATTGGCTTGTAGATATTTATTGAGGCAAAAATGCATATGTCCCTTTATTACAAAAATTATAAATCACGAATAGGTTTTCAGATCAACCCTCCAAAAGCTATTAAACCCATGAGGTAGGTTAAATAATGCAATTTGTAGCTGAAGCAAGTGAAAAGAATACAGCTAGAATAGTCAAAACTATGAAGGAGATGCCAGATTCAGTAGAAATACATTTTTAGTTATCAAGATGTTTCAGTAAACGTAGTGTTAGAGGAACATAAAGAAGAAAAATATCTTTGTATTGAGATGTTGGTGGCACTGATTCTTGTGTCTAAGTTGGTCTAAAAATGGGTAGCCTTCTTGTGTTTGTTCAAAGTTGGCCATTTTTCCCCTCAGAATTGAAGCAGAGTAAGAAGAGGAGAGATTTTTTTTCTGGACTTAGCGCATAAGATCTAGAAAATAAAGATGGAAGAAGAGAATTGAAAAAAAATATGTGTGGGTGTGAAAAAGAGATATCTTGAAGTTAGCAAGTGGCCTGTAAGTAGAGAAATTAAGAAAATCAACTCACGAGAGTTTGTACAACCTCCTGATTCCCAAAGGAATTGAATCTATGTCTGCTAGTTTACATGTTGGCTGACAGTTATGTACGTTAAAAGGAAAACAGTATTTTGCACGTTTAATGACTTTTGAAGATCATTTGCAAAGTTTTTTTTTTTTTTTCACATAGCAACATGATACAGTGGTTTGGGAAAGAAACTTCAATTCAGGAATTTTCTTTAAAATCAAAGTCTAACCCCCCTCCCTAATCCCCGTTAGCATTGATGTTTTGATTCCTATACCAGTAAAGAGCCTAGCTTGGGCTTTTCAGGGTGACATCCCATTCAAAATCCCATGGCAAGCAAGCTTTTCACAAGTATCCTGCTGTCTTTCTGTCTCTCTATGTGTCAGACAGGCAGGCAGCTGTGAGTCATCAAATACACATTGGGGTCATTTGGGAGATAGTCTTCATGAAAATAAAAAATGAGTTTGAGTGTTTATTGATTTTTTTCTCCTCAGTGTGGAATGAGAAAGCACCGTCAAGTAAAGCAGTGGGTCCTTAAAGTGTGGTTCACAAAGCTCTGAAAACCAAGAGTTTTAAAGTAAGTTTGGCACCAAAATTCATTGGTGGCAAAACCTGTCTGGAATTCATATGAGATTATTTATGATCATTATATTTATCCCACTTAGAGTGAATATTTGTGTTTTGTTTTGATAATATTTGATAAAATATTAATACATTTGATTATGGGCTAAGGCCCCAGATTCTACTGGAGGTCTTAGTAATTCATTATATTTGCTTTCTAAATTCTGAAAAATTCTCAATTCTGAAGCATATCTGCCTCAAAGATTTCAGAAAAGGGATTGTGGATCTGGATAGGTTTAAGAGCCTCTGGTCATTTCTCAGAGCCAGCCAACTGAACCAACTCCTTTTTCTTCCTTCCTCCTGTCTCCTCTAATGACCCAGCTGTCTGAAGTAAAGGGGTCCTCCACGCCAAGGACGGAAAGATCCAAGCCAAGCCCCAAGGATGGATCTGCTGGGGAGGCGGTGGGTCTAAGAGCCACTGTTGGAGCCAAGAGACCCACCCTTTCTGTCCGGTGCTACCCAGACTGGAAATCCCTTGAGAGTGGGCCCATAGTTTGCACATCTTTGAGCCCCAGCACCTTGCACAGAGCGTGCTGTACTAAATGAGTGGGAGAGGCCTTGTGATGAAGAGGTATAATCCAGGAAGATGGAAGCAGCTCCCGTTGCTAGAGCTGAGGCCGTTCTGCTTTGCCCTCATCTTCCTAGGCCACGCAGCTGTCAGAGCAAAGACTAACTGGTAGTAAATGCAGAGGTTATTCCCTCCCCCACCCCTGTGCCCCCCTTTTTAAAAATTAGCTAAACTCCATATTTTATTCATAGTTTGTTAATTTCTGCATAATATCCTTTTTCTGTTCCTGGATCTCATCTAGGCTACCACGTTTACATTGCATTTAGTCATCATGTTTCCTTAGGTTCCTCTTCCTGTGACAGCAGAGAGGGGAAGTGCCATTCTCATCACATCCGTATCAGGGATTATCGTTCCTTTTGACGGGGCTCTCCTGGGCTGTGGTTGTTGATTGCTTACTGACGCCTCATTCTCTTTATGTTGGGATCTCAGGTGACTCTCCAGGGTTATGCTCACTTCCACAGAATTTAGAGTTGAGTTCTAGCTGGCTCAGCTGTGCTGACCTAACCAAGTATTTCCAGTGGAAAAACCCAACTGAAAAAAGGAATTTCTTAATTCATGTTTTTACAAAACCCCAAATTTTGGTTTCAGGCATTCCAGGATTCAGGAACTCAAACACAGTCATTAAGAAACTGTCTCTCATATATTGGCTTTGTTCGCTTTGGGTTGGCTTCATTTTTAGGCTGGCTCTCTCCAAAATTTAGAAAAGAGGATTCCTAGAAATTCAGAATCTTTATATTATCCTTAGAGCTAGGATTTTCAGGAGAAAGAGCATGCTTTCATGAAAGTCCAGCAAAAGCACTTAGGGGAGGAAATTCTTGTCTCAGTTCAGGTGGATGCTTGTTTCAAAATCTGCAGCAGGCTCTGCACTGCTCTGATTGGCCGGGCTCAAGTCATGTGCCCATTTCCAGAGCTTGAGGGGTGGGGCCAGCCCCATCTAAACCATATGGGCTGCAAAGCAAAGCAGGGAAAGAAAGGTTGAATGAGTTTTCTAAGCTTGTTTGTTAAAATGGAAATAGTAATATGTACAGGAGATGTTCTGAGAGCAGAAAGAGAAAATTGGTATCCTAACTAACATTTATTTGATGCTTACCATGGTATGCCAGGTGCTTTTCTAAGCATTTTACATATACCAACTCATCTAATCTTCTGAGCCACCCTAGGAAGTAGAAATCATTATTACCTTAATTTTACAGACAAGGGAACGCAGGCACAGTCATACTACTGGCAAATGGTGGAGACAGGATTTATGCAGGCGCTCTGACCCAACATGTTCTTAACGATCTCATCATGCTGCCTACTGAGAAAACAATTGGCACAGGTAGTGCTGTGGTGCGTCGTGGAGACTTCCCTCCAGGACCGTGGTGTTAATTCGCTCATCTCTGCACTTGTTGGGAGTGTTGGTTGCTGTGGGATTGAAGTCCCTCACTTTCAGTTGCCCTCTGCAGAGGGGAGCAGCCTAGCCAGAGTTCACTTTGTCCTTAGGGACAGCCTGCATCCAGTGACTGGTTGATGCAAAAGTTCAAACGCCTGTCGGCCTGGCTGCTGTAGGGCCATCCCAGCTCTAGAGCTCCCTATAAGACTAGTCAATATGTCCTTCTGCCCAATGCTGCTTCCCAACACTGAATGCTTACAGTGCTGTCCCTGGAGCATTCCCCATAAACTCCTTTCTGCACACAAATCTCGGTCTCAGAGTATATAACCCAGGGAACCAACTGAAGACAGCTAGTTGTTATTCTTCATCTTTGTGTCTTCCACAGAGTCTAGCATAATGAAATCTTTGTCTAAGATACTCCAAGATGAATGAATGAATGAAGATATGTAGACATTACTTTGGATATACTATTGACCCCATCCCCTCTCTGATATGAGGACCCAAAAGTACATGAAATAAAGTCTCTGCTTATAGGTCACCCATCTAATATAAAATTCCATCTTCCTCCCTATACTCTCACTCTCAGTCTCTCTTACTCTGCTTTACTTTCTTATCATAACACTTATCACCAAAGCTTTCTCTCTTTCTCTCTGCATCTATCCATCTATTTGATGGATATATCAGATATATATCAGAAAGGTAGATATAGATATCTTTTATAGAAGATGTCTATAGATAGGTATGTCTATAGATAGATATCTATAGTAAATATATATAGATAATAGATATATTTAGATATCTCTGACTATATATTACACACACACACACACACACACACACACACACACACACACACACACACACACACACACACACACACACACTTCTCCTGCCCCCAACAGTATACAAGCTCCAAGAGAGAAAGGATTCCTGTTTTGTTCGCTGGTTTATCCTCAGTGCCTATGTCAGTCTCATTAAATGATTGCTGATGTGTAAAAGATAAAACAGATTAAATAAAGAGAGGGGGCAAAACAGGCAGCTAGCAGAAAGAATAAAGTGATGGCACAGAGAACAACCACAGCGACAGCCCTACTGAGCACATGTGCCATACCAGGGGGCTCAGACGACAGCTGTGCCCTGCACAGGGTACTGCTGCCCCTCCCTGGCAAGGGCTTGCACCCTGATCTTGACTCCTAGACCCCTTTCCAATAGGCAATCTTGAGTTTGCTAGTTACAAAGTGTGAGATCCTTTCACACTTAAATTTTTTATCTGAAAATGGCAATTCTGTGCTTCTTATCTGATAGGGACTAAATGTGATACCTTACATGAAGCGTTTAGGAGAGTCTTGCACAGAGTGTATGTTTAATAAATACTACCTCTTATGGTTGTGATATTTGTGGCATACTAGGAGAAATGAGATCTGTCAGGAGGTTTATAGAAAGGATTTATGCTCTGGACTGGGGATTGGACAAGATGATGGCTCAGCCTCTTATTAATTCTAAGTCTGTGGCTCTGGGTGACAATCTGAGTGGAGGCTAATTTTCTTTTTCTAACCAGAGCAAAGCTCACTCTTTCTTTTGATCTTAGTAGGGCATATTTCCTTAGAAACATATATAGGTAGTTTTGCAACACAGCACAGTGCACTGGTTGAGTATGAACTCTGGAGCTAGATGACTCGGGTTCAATTTTTTGGCCCTACAACACGCTAGCTGTGATTTTGGACAGTTACGAAACCACCCTCTGTCTTAAATTCTTCATCTGTAAAATGGAGATAATATAAAAGGGGCTAGGTCTGCTGTGCTCAGTTTTTCTTAGATACCTGTTTGGGCAAGCATATGGCCTGGTCATGTCACAATTGTCATGTGACTGCCCATCTATTACTATAATGTCTCGGATAAGAAAGCAAGATGGTGCCAATGGGGTTGTAACTAAGTACACTTAGAACTGGATGGTAGAGCCAGCTCATGTGGCTAACTAATGTTAGTTTTTGCAGCCACATAAAACAGTTGTTCAGAATTTCATAGTGATCGGTCTTCATGCAAACTGGCAGGATCTCTCGCTGGACAAGTAGAATACCATTGTCACCAGCCTGAGCCCATCTGCTATCAGAAACTGAGGAGACCTGAGAATTCTCCCTCCGCTAGGATCACCCCACCTTGATGTTCACTCTTAACATTTGCTGAAAATGTATTCTTTGAGCTTTGTAGTAAACTGGGTCTTTAAGATTTAAGTCTCAGGATACTCTATTCTGCCAGGCCTCCAATCCATTCATTTGTAGTACCACCTTAGTCCTAGGCAGTTTTGGAGTAAACATTTCTTGTTTCTCTGACCCACCTTTTGCTCACCCTCCTGAAAGGAAGATAAATAACTAATTGGGGAGTGTAAATCTAGGGTCATGTACAACACAGTGGGTAGTTAATATGCCTCCAAAGTGAGAATCTGACTTTACTCTTTTTCTGCTTGTCTTATAATTCTGCAAGAAGGGCAGAAGGGATTAGCACTGCCTTTCCCCATGAGGTAAGCAGACTGAACAGGACCTGTTTCAGCAGATTCACTGTTGGGCCCAGCTTCTTCACCAGTACCTGACAGGATGTGTGAGGGTGATCTTGCATTTCAAGGAGAAGATTGCATTTCAGAAAGGAAGTCCAGTCTTGGCCTTAGAGATCTGCCTTTATTTTGTGTTTTTAAAGATTAAATATCAGCCATTAGTGAAGCTGATACTCTGATTGCCATTTGGTCTAGTGAGCTTTGTGAATATTCTGGTAGATTAGAGTTGTGAGGCGTGGGAGTGAGGTAGGAGGGGATGTTGATTTCCTAGCAGTGTGAGGTGCAAAATTTTTTTTCCGTTTTGGAAGACACAAGACAAACTCAGGATGGTGAAACCATTTGTTGAGAGGTGAGGCTAACTTTTTTTTTTTTTTTTTGAGGCTAACTTTTAACGTGGATGTTTCTTTGAAGGACAAAAGAATTCTGCGTCTTCAAAATTCCAATTGGCCTTGTTACCTTGAGGCCAGTGATGTTGCTCTCACCTCTCCCACATATGTCTGGATAGGGATGTTAGCTCGGAATACACAGATATAAATGACAGGACTCTCTGGAGCCAAGAGGCTGTGACTCGATCCCAGCCCCCTTCTGTGCTTCAGGATCTGAAACTCTATGTGTCGGGACATGCGGAAGTGGGAAGCACACATTTCCCTTTCTGTAAGGTGTCTCTTTTCCCCTTGATATGTCTGTGGCATCTTGTGGAGCCAGAACTCTCTTCAAAGGCAAATTGCTGTAGAGCCATTAAGTTTGTGCTGTGTCTGCAGGCAACATTTGGGTAGTGAACGTATTTAAAAAAAAAAAAAAAAAAAAAAAAGCAGTGATGTCTCCAAAGGGTGATATTCCAAGAGGTTAACAAAGATTTCTCATGCATCACAGAGCTGAGGAGCAGCAGTACACTGCTGCTTGCTTTTAGCGCCTGCCTGTCATGGCTGTCAAGGTCACACTGTCCTTGCCATCCCTCAGTGCGCATCAAAAAGGTACACAGGGCTTCCCTGGTGGTGCAGTGGTTGAGAGTCTGCCTGCCGATGCAGGGGGCACGGATTCGTGCCCTGGTCTGGGAAGATCCCACATGCTGCGGAGCGGCTGGGCCCATGAGCCATGGCCGCTTAGCCTGCGCATCCGGAGCCTGTGCTCCGCAACGGGAGAGGCCACAGCAGTGAGAGGCCCGCATACCGCAACAAAACAAAACAAAAAAAGGTACACAGATAACAAAGACTGCAGCTGCTTGATTAACGCCTCCCGTACCCTGGACTTTTTGGCTAAACTGCAAGAGGCTGCTTTGATTTTTTCTGGTGCACAGAATAACCTCCATTCCCTGCTTACTAGGAGAAGGCAAGGATTTGTGATAGATGATATCAAAACTGAATTCAGAGCATTATTAGAGAAAATTAATTATTCTCTAAGCTCTCCTTCATTCCCTTTTCTCTGGACTAGCATGTTTTCTTCTGAAATCTTTCTGTAGAGCCATGTCAATGTTCATGCACAAATTTCCTCTTGGTATTCAACTCTCATCAAGCATTTGATACTTAACAGGGTTTATAGTATTTATAAGATTTTTTTTTTTTTTTGTGGTACGCGGGCCTCTCACTGCCGTGGCCTCTCCCGCTGTGGAGCACAAGCTCCGGACGCACAGGCCCAGCGGCCACGGCCCATGGGTGCAGCCGCTCCGCGGCACGTGGGATCCTCCTGGAACGGGGCACGAACCCGTGCCCCCTGCATCGGCAGGCGGACTTCCAACCACTGCGCCACCAGGGAAGCCCTATAAGATCTTTTAAATTAGTCTTTTCATTAAACATTTATTTTTAAAATAATTTTTATTATGAAAGAATTATATGATCACTATAGAAACCTTGGAACATAACTAAAATATGAGAAAGAAAATAAAAGCATCGAGAATCCCAACATCCATAGATACCTGTGAGAGGGAGTGAAAATTAGGATCTAAATAACTGGAGAGATATACCACGTTCATAAGAAAATTGGTCTCTCTCTTTGGTTTATTTTCTTCCTTTAGCATTTTGCTTAGAAAGTCATTCTAGGTCTTATCATAAATTCACATGTATTTCTGCTAGGTTTCCTGAGTATAGTTTTTACACTTAGCATTTTAATCCATCCAAAATATGTATTGTTGTACATTGTGAGGTAGTGATTTATCTTCCTCCTAAAATAGTTAACTTGCTATTTTTAGCACCATTTCTTAAATAATACTTTCTCTTATCCTATGATTAGTAATGCCACCTTTACCATATACTAAATTCTTTTTAAATAGATATGTATGAGATTCCATTTTTAGAGTATTTGGTTCCACTGTCTATTCTTAACGTGTGTACCACATTACGTTATTGTAGTGTCATCATGTTTTATTATCTGGTAGTACAAGTTCACTTAATTACTGTGAGAATCACAAAGCTTGTGTTAGTAGCTGCTGAAGTTCTGGCTGACTCATGGGATTGAATGGTTTTGTGATGTCATCTCAAGATATTAATGTTAAATAGTTTACTTTTTTCAAAATGAACTTTTTTTCATCTGACTATAATGTATCACAAGTTTGTTGTAAAAATTTAGGTGCTTTAGGCGAACACAAAGGAGAAAATAAAAATCGCCCCAATTCTATCACCAGCGAGAGCCATTTAAAGTATTTGAATCACAGCTATTTGGCTATTAAAACAATCACATTTAGGTGACTCACTCCTGTTCATTTTTAAAAATATTTATTTATTTATTTATTTTTGGCTGCATTGGGTCTTCATTGCTGTGCACCGGCTTCCTCTAGTTGCGGCGAGCGGGGGCTACACTTTGTTGCGGTGCGCGGGTTCTCATTGCGGTGGCTTTTCTTGTTGTGGAGCACGGGCTGTAGGCGCGTGGGCTTCGGTAGTTGTGGTGCACGGGCTCAGTTGTTCCGCAGCATGTGGGATCTTCCCGGACCACAGATTGAACCTGTGTGCCCTGCATTGGCAGGCAGATTTTTAACCACTGCGCCACCAGGGAAGTCCCACGCCTGTTCTTTTCTTTTTTTTTTTTTTTTTTGCGGTACGCGGGCCTCTCACTGTTGTGGCTTCTCCCGTTGTGGAGCACAGGCTCCGGACACGCAGGGTCAGCGGCCATGGCCCACGGGCCCAGCCGCTCCGCGGCATGTGGGTTCTTCCCGGACCGGGGCACGAACCCATGTCCCCTGCATTGGCAGGTGGACTCTCAACCACTGTGCCACCAGGGAAGCCCCACGCCTGTTCATTTTTTAAACTTCACATTCTGTTCAAGCTCCCCTCCTTATCATCCAGCCCCAATCTCGATCCCCCAACCTCAACCTTCTCCCACCAGTATAGACTCTTCATTCTCACTCACCTTCCTCTCCTTCCTGGCACTCATGCTAGGCTGGGAATCCTCTATTTAAGGACTTTTTTCCTAGTAGCACAGGCCCTTCCTTTGGCTTGGGAGTGGGTGGAACATACCCGTTCCTTTTTTTTTTTTTTTTAAATGGAGGAAGTAGTTTTTTTTTTTTTAAACCAAATATTGAATTCTCTCAAAAGGTGATCTCCAGCTCCCTTGCAGTCTTCCTATTATATGGACCAGTTTTTTTTTTCTTACATCTTTTTTTTTTTTTTTTTTTTGTTTTTTGCGGTATGCGGGCCTCTCACTGTTGTGGCCTCTCCCGTTGCGGAGCACAGGCTCCGGACGCGCAGGCTCAGTGGCCATGGCTCACGGGCCCAGCCGCTCCGCGGCATGTGGGATCTTCCCGTACCGGGGCACGAACCCATGTCCCCTGCAACGGCAGGCAGACTCTCAACCACTGCGCCACCAGGGAAGCCCATATATATATATATTTTTTTTTTTTGGCAGTACGCGGGCCTCTCACTTTTGTGGCCTCTCCCGTTGCGGGGCACTGGCTCCGGACGTGAAGGCTCAGCGGCCATGGCTCACGGGCCCAGCCGCTCCGCGGCATGTGGGATCTTCCCGGACTGGGGCACGAACCTGTGTCCCCTGACTTGGCAGGCGGACTCTCAACCACTGCGCCACCAGGGAAGCCCTTTCTTACATCTTTATTGGAGTATAATTGCTTTACAATGTTGTGTTAGTTTCTGCTGTATAACAAAGTGAATCAGCTATATGTATACATATATCCCCATTTCCCCTCCCTTGCATCTCCATCCCACCCCTCTAGGTGGTCACAAAGCACCAAGCTGATCTCCCTGTGCTATGCAGCTGCTTCCCACTAGCTATTTTACATTTGGTAGTGTATATATGTTAATGCTACTCTCTCACCTCATCCCAGCTTATCCTTCCCCCTTCCCATGTCCTCAAATCCATTCTCTATGTCTACATCTTTATTCCTGTCCTGCCCCTAGGTTCATTAGAACCTTTTTTTTTTTTTTTTTTTTAGATTCCATGTATATGTGTTACCATACAGTATTTGTTTTTCTCTTTCTGACTTACTTCACTCTGTATGACAGACTCTGGGTTCATCCACCTCACTACAAATAGTTCATTTTCGTTTCTTTTTATGGCTGAGTAGTATTCCATTGTATAAATGTGCCACATCTTCTTTATCCATTCATCTGTCGATGGACACTTAGGTGGCTTCCATGTCCTGGCTATTGTAAATAGAGCTGCAGTGGACATTGTGGTACATGACTCTTTTTTTTTTTTTTTTTTTGCGCTACGCAGGCCTCTCACTGTTGTGGCCTCTCCCGTTGCGGAGCACAGGCTCCGGACGCGCGGGCTCAGTGGCCATGGCTCACGGGACCAGCCGCTCCACGGCATGTGGAATCTTCCTGGACCGGGGCACAAACCCACGTCTCCTGCATCGGCAGGTGGACTCTCAACCACTGTGCCACAGGGAAGCCCTACATGACTCTTTTTGAATTATGGTTTTCTCAGGGTATATGCCCAGTAGTAGGATTGCTGGGTAGTATGGTAGTTCTGTTTTTAGTTTTTTAAGGAACCTTCATACTGTTCTCCATAGTGGCTGTATCAATTTACATTCCCACCAAAAGTGCAAGAGGGTTCCCTTTTCTCCACACCCTCTCCAGCATTTATTCTTTGTAGATTTTTTGATGATGGCCATTCTGACTGGTGTGAGGTCATACCTCACTGTAGTTTCGATTTGCATTTCTCTAATGGTTAGTGATGTTGAGCATGCTTTCATATGTTTGTTGGCAATCTGTATATCTTCTTTGGAGAAATGTCTACTTAGGTCTTCTGCCCATTTTTGGATTGGGTTGTTTGTGTTTTTGATATTGAGCTTCATGAGCTGCTTGTATATTTTGGTGATTAATCCTTTGTCAGTTGCTTCGTCTGCAAATATTTTCTCCCATTCTGAGGATTGTCTTTTCATCTTGTTTATGGTTTCCTTTGCTGTGCAAAGCTTTTAAGTTTCATTAGGTCCCATTTGTTTATTTTTGTTTTTATTTCCATTTCTTGAGGAGGTGGGTCAAAAAGGATCTTGCTGTGATTCATGTCAGAGAGTGTTCTGTTTTCCTCTAGGAGTTTTATAGTGCCTGGCCTAACATTTAGGTCTTTAATCCATTTGAGTTTATTTTTGTATATAGTGTTAGGACATGTTCTAATTTCATTCTTTTACATGTAACTGTCCAGTTTTCCCAGCACAACTTATTGAAGAGGCTGTCTTTTCTACATTTTATATTCTTGCCTCCTTTATCAAAGATAAGGTGACCATATGTACATGGGTTTATCTCTGGGCTTTGTATCCTGTTCCATTGATCTATATTTCTGTATTTGTGTCTTGATTACTGTATCTTTGTAGTATAGTCTGAATTCAGGAAGCCTGATTCCTCCAGCTCCATTTTTCTTTCTCAAGATTGCTTTGGTTATTTGGGATATTTTGTGTTCCATACAAATTGTGAAATTTTTTGTTCTAGTTTTGTGAAAAATGCCATTGGTAGTTTGATAGGGATTGCATTGAATCTGTAGATAGCTTTGGGTAGTACAGTCATTTTCACAATGTTGATGCTTCCAATCCAAGAACATGGTATATCTCTCCATCTATTTGTATCGTCTTTAATTTCTTTCATCAGTGTCTTATAGTTTTCTGCATACAGGTCTTTTCTCTCCTTAGGTAGGTTTATTCCTAGATATTTTATTCTTTTTGTTGCAGTGGTACATGGGAGTGTTTCCTTAATTTCTCTTTCAGATTTTTCATTATTAGTGTATAGGAATGCAAGAGATTTCTGTGCATTAATTTTGTATCCTGCTACTTTACCAAATTCATCGATTAGCTCTAGTAGTTTTCTGGTAGCATCTTTAGGATTCTCTATGTAGAGTATCATGTCATCTGCAAACAGTGACAGTTTTACTTCTTCTTTTCCGATTTGGATTCCTTTTATTTCTTTTCTGTCTCTGATTGCTGTGGCTAAAACTTCCAAAACTATGTTGAATAAGAGTGGTGAGAGTGGGCAACCTTGTCTTGTTCCTGATATTAGAGGAAATGTTTTCAGTTTTTCACCGCTGAGAATGATGTTGGCTGTGGGTTTGTCATATATGGCCTTTATTATGTTGAGGTTGGTTCCCCCTGTGCCTACTTTCTGGAGAGTTTTTATCATAAATGAGTCTTGAACTTTGTCAAAAGCTTTTTCTACATCTATTGAGATTATCATATGGTTTTTATCCTTCAGTTTGTTAATATGGTGTATCACATTGATTGATTTGTGTATATTGAAGAATCCTTGCATTCCTGGGCTAAACCCCACTTGATCATGGTGTATGATCCTTTTAATGTGCTGCTGGATTCTGTTTGTTAGTATTTTGTTGAGAATTTTTGCATATGTGTTCATCAGTGATGTTGGCCTGTAGTTCTTTTTTTGTGACATCTTTGTCTGGTTTTGGTATCAGGGTGAAGGTGGCCTCGTAGAATGAGTTTGGGAGTGTTCCTCCTTCTGCTATGTTTTGGAAGAGTTTGAGAAGGGTGGGTGTTAGTTCTTCTCTAAATGTTTGATAGAATTCATCTGTGAAGCCATCTGTTCCTGGACTTTTTGTTTGTTGGAAGATTTTTAATCACAGTTTTAATTTCAGTGCTTCTGATTGGTCTGTTCATATTTTCTATTTCTTCCTGGTTCCGTCTCAGAAGGTTGTGCTTTTCTAAAAATTTGTCCATTTCTTCCACATTGTCCATCTTATTGACATACAGTTGATTGTAGTAATCTCTCATGATCCTTTGTACTTCAGCAGTGTCAGCTGTTACTTCTTTTTCATTTCTAATTCTGTTGTTTTGAGTCTTCTCCCTGTTTTTCTTGATGAGTCTGGCTAATGGTTATCAATTTTGTTTATCTTCTCAAAGAATCAGCTTTTAGTTTTATTGATCTTTGCTATTGTTTCCTTCATTTGTTTTTCATTTATTTCTGATCTGATCTTTATGATTTCTTTCCTTCTACTAACGTTGGGGTGTTTTTGTTCTTCTTTCTCCAATTGCTTTAGGTGTAAGGTTAGGTTGTTTATTTCAGCTTTTTCTTGTTTTTTGAGGTAGGATTGTATTCCTATAAACTTCCCTCTTAGAACTGCTTTGGCTGCATTCCATAGGTTTTGAGTCGTCGTGTTTTCATTGTCATTTGTTTCTAGGTATTTTTTGATTTCCTCTTTGATTTCTTCAGTAATCTCTTGAGTATTTAGTAGCGTACTGTTTAACCTCCATGTGTTTGTATATTTTAAAGTTTTTTTTTCCTGTAATTGATATCTAGTCTCATAGTGTTATTGTCGGAAAGGATACTTGATACGATTCAATTTTCTTAATTTACCAAGGCTTGATTTGTGACCCAAGATATGATCTATCCTGGAGAATGTTCCATGAGCACTTGAGAAGAAGTGTATTCTGTTGTTTTTGATGGAATATCCTATAAATATCAATTAAGTCCTTCTTGTTTAACGTGTCATTTAAAGCTTGTGTTTCCTAATTTATTTTCATTTTGGATGATCTGTCCATTGGTGAAAGTGGGGTGTTAAAGTCCCCTACTATTGTGTTACTATCAATTTCCCCTTTTATGGCTGTTAGAATTGCCTGTGTATTGAGGTGCTCCTATGTTGGGTGCATAACTATTTACAATTGTTATATTTTCTTCTTGGATTGATCCCTTGATTGTTATGTAGTGTCCTTCTTTGTGTCTTGTAATAGTCTTTATTTTAAAGTCTATTTTGTCTGATATGAGAACTGCTACTTCAGCTTTCTTTTGGTTTCCATTTGCATGGAACATCTTTTTCCATCCCCTCACTTTCAGTCTGTATGTGTCTGTAGGTCTGAAGTGGGTCTCTTGTAGACAGCATATATACAGGTCTTGTTTTGTATCCATTCAGCCAGTCTATGTCTTTTGGTGGGAGCATTTAATCCATTTACATTTAAGGTAAATATCAATATGTATGTTCCTATTACCATTTTCTTAATTGTTTTGTTTTTGTTTTTGTAGGTCTTTTCATTCTCTTGTGTTTCCTGCCTAGAGAAGTTCCTTTAGCATTTGTTGTAAAGCTGGTTTGGTGGTGCTGAATTCTCTCAGCTTTTGCTTGTTTGTAAAGGTTTTAATTTCTCCGTCAAATCTGAATGAGATCCTTGCTGGGTAGTGTAATCTTGGTTGTAGTTTTTTCCCTTTCATCACTTTAAATATGTCCTGCCATTCCCTTCAGGCTTGCAGAGTTTCTGCTGAAAGATCAGCTGTTAACCTTATGGGGATTCCCTTGTATGTTATTTGTTGCTTTTCCCTTACTGCTTTTAATATTTTTTCTTTGTATTTAATTTTTGACAGTTTGATTAGTATGTGTCTTGGCGTGTTTCTCCTTGGATTTATCCTGTATGGGACTCTACGCGCTTCCTGGACTTGATTATTTGCTTTCCCACGTTAGGGAAGTTTTCGACTATAATCTCTTCAAATATTTTCTCAGACCCTTCCTTTTTCTCTCTTCTTCTGGGACCCCGATAATTTGAAAGTTGGTGCGTTTGATGTTGCCCCAGAGGTCTCTGAGACTGTCCTCAATTCTTTTCATTCTTTTTTCTTTATTCTGCTGTGTGGTAGTTATTTCACTATTTTATCTTCCAGGTCACTTATCCATTCTTCTGCCTCAGTTAGTCTGCTACTGGTTCCTCCTAGAGAATGTTTAATTTCATTTATTTTGTTGTTCATCATTGTTTGTTTGCTCTTTAGTTCTTCTAGGTCCTTGTTAAACATGTCTTGTATTTTCTCCATTTTATTTCCAAGATTTTTGATCATCTTTACTGTCATTACTCTGAATTCTTTTTCAGGTAGGCTGCCTATTTCCTCGTCATTTGTTTGGTCTGGTGGGTTTGTACCTTGCTCCTTCATCTGCTGCATATTTCTCTATCTTCTCATTTTGCTTAACTTACTGTGTTTGGGGGTCTCCTTTTTGCAGGCTTCAGGTTCGTAGTTCCCGTTGTTTTGGTGTCTCCCCCCAGTGGTTTAGGTTGGTTCAATGGCTTGTGTAGGCTTGCTGGTGGGGGGGACTGTTGCCTGTGTTCTGGTGGGTAGGGTTGGATCTTGTCTTTCTGTGGGCAGGACCACATTTGGTGGTGTGTTTTGGGGTGCCTGTGAACTTAGTATGATTTTAGACAGCCTCTCTGCTAGTGGGTGGGGTTGTGTTCCTGTCTTGCTAGTTGATTGGCATGGGGTGTCCAGCACTGGAGTTTGCTGGCCGTAGGGTGGAGCTGGATCTTTGCGTTGAGATGGAGATCTCTGGGAGAGCTCTTTCCCATTGATATTATGTGGGGCTGGGAGGTCTCTGGTGGTCCAGTGTCCTGAGCTCAGCTCTCCCACCTCAGAAGCTCAGGCCTGACACCAGGCCAGAGCATCGAGACCCTGTCAGCCACATGGCAGGTAGGAGACAGCTAAATATGCACGTATGTCAATGGCTTCTTAAGTGATGGGGAAGATGTGATGCATGAAGGACACCAACTCAAGTCTCACAGCTTAGTTCTGTGATCTTGGACCAGGCGGTTAACTCCTCTGTGCGTCGGATTTCCTTTCGTGCAGCACCTCCTCGCCCCAGAGGCCCAGTCAGGTGCGAGGGAAGGGCTGTTGCTGTGCAGGGAGGCTGTGTAGGGAGGAAGCCCCTGGAAGCTGGAGCAGGATGGTGGCGCAGGAGCAAACTGTAGGAGCAGTTTTGAATGTTGAGGTGGGGGTGTCAGTGCTTCTTCCGCTAAGCTGGTCCCTTTCAGGAAGCTCTTCATGGAAGTGGCTGGCTGCAAGACCTAGTGAGCTTCTGAACTTAGAATGTGCTCTGCTTAGAGACTTGTTCTCGGCTGTGGATCTAGTCACCAGTTCTGTCACTTCTAGCACCTAACACCATTGGGAAATTCAAGCTAATTAGGAAGATTAGAAAAAATACAGTAAAAACTAGGGACAGGTGAGTACACAAAATATATACTATTAGTTCTTTGAGATTCTTGGAGATAACTCAATTCACAAAAATTGGCTCTGCGATTTCTTGAAAATACCATCACTCAGAAATTTATTGGTAATTAGCAATTAGCAATTGCTTAGGAGAAGTAAAACTTTTCCTGGTACTGAGATAAACTGCTGCCTTGGCCCTTATAGAGAGAACCCTGTGTTCTTCAGTGAACAATGTTCTCCAAGTTAACATGTAACTTTTTACTTTCCATAATGTGAGCCAATGGGGTAAATGTAAAATGAGTTTGGTGAAAGCAGTTCTATGAGGGAGGGGAACCAAGTAACTGTGTCCAGACTAGGTAAATTGCATTTTGACGGAATAGTTTGATGTGAGCATAAATTTTTTTATAAAACAGCTTTATTGAGGTATAATTGACAAATAGGAATTGTATATATTTAAGGTGAACAACTTGATGTTTTGCTATATGTGTACATTGTGAAATGATCACCACAATCAAGCTAATTAACAACACATCCATCACCTTACATAGTTACCATTTTCTTCATCATCTTTTTCTCTTTTTCTTTCTTTCTTTTTTTTTTTAAGTGGGTATGTGTGTTAAGAATACTTAAAATCTACTGCCTTAGCAAATTTCAAGTATACAATATGGTATTGTTAACTTTAGTCACCATGCTGTATGTTAGCTCTCCAGAACTTACTCATCTTGCATAACTGAAACTCTGTGCCCTTTGACCAACATCTCCCCATCCCCTTCCCTGCCCTGCCCCAACTCCTGGCAACTACCATTCTATGCTATGCTTTTAAGAGTTTGACTATTTCAGATTTTACATATAAGTGAGATCAATGATCTGAGCATAAATCTTACATCTAGAGGAAAATAGACTGCCTGACATTCTTTTATAAATTAAATCTCTTAACTAGGTTTTGATAAAATTAAGTGGCAGTGACTTCAGCGTTATCCTTTCAGTAATTGCTGAAGAACAGGTAAGTCATGTTGCTGGCTGAGTGCAGAAAATGTGCTTAACAGCTAAGCAGGGAGGAAGTTTGACAGTTTGTGTAAGTTGAGGAGCCTACTAGGATACATGCCGTGTGGAAAGCTCCACAGTTTCCATTTGTAATTGGGTGGAGCCCAGGCGAGGTCAAGACACTTTTTGATTAATAGCTTAAGTTTTGCTCTAACACAGAGACAGATGGGCAAAGGAGACCATCACTTTTCACTCCAAGGAAAATAGTCTAATCTGGAGATCAGGAGCCAATCCCCACAAGCACTGTCTGTAGGTGAAATATTGTATCTGTGTGCTGCTAGTTTTCATTCATTCAGTAATATTTATTGAGTACCATCTATGCATTTCGCATCCTTCTCTTAAAGTGTGTCAAATATTTTTAAATAAATGGACATTCAGAGCAAAACTCTTACTCATGGGAGATCTGCAAAACTGTATTTTGATGTTTAGGAAGTTCTCACACTTTAAAAATTTGGGAACTGTTGCCAAAGGTCATATTTCTGTAATTTCAGCCTGCAAAACATTAGATGTTACAAAGCATTTGCTTTGACCATTAAAAAATCTTAATAAAATTCCCCTGAGAATACAGCATGTACTGAAACTTCTCAGTCAAATCAGTTGCCTTCATAGGACCTAAAAGCTTAGTGATGAGCACCACTTCTTTGTCCCAGCTTCTGTAGGGCTCTACTGAACGCTTTCTTTAGTGGACTTTTATGCTAATGTTTTACTCTGTTAACAAGGGCACTTAAATTTGAAAATGGGTAGGAAGACCTTCTGGGATCTGTCCTACAAACTGCCAGCTAGCTTTTCTTCTGCTCTCTGCCCTTGACTTTTTTTTTTTTAATTTTTATTTATTTATGGCTCTGTTGGGTCTTAGTTGCTGTGTGTGGGCTTTCTTTAGCTGCGGCGAGTGGGGGCTACTCTGTGTTGTGGTGTGTGGGCTTCTCATTGCGGTAGCTTCTCGTTGTGGAGCACAGGCTCTAGGTGCGTGGGCTTCAGTAGCTGTGGCACATGGGCTCAGTAGTTGTGGCTCGCGGGCTCTAGAGCACAGGCTCAGTAGTTGTGGTGTACGGGCTTAGTTACTCCGTGGCATGTGGGATCTTCCCGGACCAGGGCTTGAACCCGTGTCCCCTGCATTGGCAGGCGGATTCTTAACCACTGCGCCACGAGGGAAGCCCTGCCCTTGACTTCTTGGCTTCTCTTTATCTCTTTTCCTAGAAGGAAAAGAAAGAATTTCTTGATTGCAGGTGTGTTGACAGATGTCCTTAACTTGGCTTGCCCTCAGCAATGGACCGAAGGAATTTTGCTGTAATACTCTGGGTTACCGAAGTATTCCAGCTAGTATTTCCCAGCACTGGAGAAGAGTTATATCAAGTTGGTGGGTACCATCAATTTTTCTGTTTTTTAAAAAAATGATATTTTGCAACCTTAAAGCATTTGTTTGGTCTCTGTATGCAGGGAGAAAGCATGTCTAGCAGCGCTGTTTTTGCCTGAAGGGGTCCTTGACTTTTAGAGCCTCCTCCTTCCCTCCCTCCCCCTTCTGCTCTCCTCTGCTCTTCCTCCTCCTTTTACTCGTCCCCCCTCCTCCACGCCCTCCTCCTTTCCTTCCTTGTCCCTTTCCCCGCTCTTCTCTTTTTCTCCTCCTCCTCCGTATTATTATTATACTTTCACAAAAGCTGCAGCCAAAGTCCAGTTGTTACTGTTTTGGTAGATTCCCTGTGCTTCGCAAGGGCTGCAGGATTACTTCTGAATTGCAAAATGACATAAGTTCTGCTACTTTTTTTTTTTTTTTTGTGGTACGCGGGCCTCTCACTGTTGTGGCCTCTCCCGTTGCGGAGCACAGGCTCCGGACGCGCAGGCTCAGCGGCCATGGCTCACGGGCCCAGCCGCTCCGCGGCATGTGGGATCCTCCCAGACCGGGGCACGAACCCGCGTCCCCTGCATCGGCAGGCGGACTCTCAACCACTGCGCCACCAGGGAAGCCCTATAATAATATTTTATGTTGTTGTTGCTATGATTGCTGTCCTTATTTGTATTACAGTGGAATAACACTCTTTTGCAATTTGCTTTTTCACTTAGCCCTATCTCTTGGGAATCTTTTTATATGAGCACATCTAATTATATATCATTGTGTTAAAGGGTTGTATAGTTTTCCATTGTGTGAATAAACCATGGTTTGTAGCCATGTTTGTATTGAAGGAAATTTGTGCTGTTGACACCTTTTTACTCATAAACTTTGCATAGTATGGGAGTGCTTTTGAAGGCTAAATTCCTAAGAGTAGAAATGCTGGCTCAACAATTTTCAAACTGTTCTCTACTACACATCTCCTCCAGCAACATATTAGTATACCTGTAACCTCACACCCTTGTTAACACTGGATATTATAAATCAAAAAACCCCAAATATATAAGCAAAGAAAAAGTACATGTGACTAAGGTATTAAAGATGAAGAAAGAAAAGAAGAATTAAAAGGTAATAATGACAACTAATAGAGAAAAAAATCCACATTGAACCCTGAGTGACTGACGGAATAGAGAATTTTAAATCTCAGTATTTAGAGTACTCGAAGTTCAGTTGCCCTTTGCAACGATACACATGAAAGTCTGGATTTTTTTTTTTTTAATGCTACCTTTACTATGTAAGCTCTGCCCAGCACAATGCTGATATATAGTGGTTGTCAGAGAATATATATTTCTCTTTTTATTTTCTGGGAGTGCCCCTGATAAAGGGAGAGAATGGATGACAGACCTGCTGCAAACCATCTGCTTTTCAGCATCATAGTTTCAAAAATGAAAGATTAATCATGGTAATTTATGTTGTTATTCATATAGGAAAGTGCCTTGTGTGCAAGTTATCAGTTTATTGACTCTGAGTAGCAAAGCCTTGTTTGTGTGCCTGAGTGATGTATATATAAACAGATAATTATGACATGCCACAATAACTGCTGTAATAGAACATGAACATTTTGCTTGGTCCGTAACTGATCAAACCCCCCAAATCTCAGTCCAATGTTTTTACCCACTCTTCCATACTCCTAATAAAAATAACATTGAAAAATGTCAGTAGGGATATTGAAATAGGTAAGTATTCTTGTTCTGTAGTATACTGTGTATCCTATATATTCATAGTCAATTTTTTTACCTCCCATATTTATGTATCATGGTTCTAGATGCCTCCCTTTTTAACTGATTGCAAGCCAGAGATCCTTGGCACCTTAAGTCGTTTGAAAGTGTTACATTTGGAAGAGGTACTGGTTAGCTATGAACTGCTGTCTCTTAAGGCATTTAGAAAGATGAGAGTCCTCATCATGCCTGTCTTTCATTTTAGACAGTTGATGGCATTTTAGACTGTTGATGTCATTGACTGCTTCCATCAATCAATCAGTGGTCCATGTGGAAGGTGGCTGTTATCTGTTCTACCTTGTGAGGGAGCTTAGCTAATCAACCCTTATTAATTAGTCACTAATCTGTGCTGTGTAGCAACAACCGTTTTCACTAAGTGGTGGCAGCATTAATTGATGGAGGATAATGAACCCCTCCCTAATTACAAAGAAACACTGCTTCTTACCTGTGTAGATGATCCCTTATAGATGAAGGGCCACTGAGGGATGGCTGGGACAGGCACACGACGGCAGGGTCTAATTTGTTTTTAACCTGCTTTTAAGAAGTTGTTTAATTAATATGAGATCAGCACATTTGAAAGCTTGAACAGATGCAAACACACACTTATAACCAGTTGTGTAATTGACCGCGGTGGAACAGGCCAAGGCTGAGGATACAGACTTCGCTAATCACCTGCTCACCTCTTACCTGTGGCTGTTAAAAGGCCTGTTCTTTTTAGTGCAGGATTCTCTGAATCTATCTAGAAGGCCGTACTGTGTTGGGAGGAGTTTAAATTATGTCTTTGATCAAAAACTTGTAAATTGGTTCATCTCTGTTCATTATTCACCATAAACGTTGCTGTTCTTTTTTCTTCTTTGTAGCCTTCCTAAAAATCTGGGGTTCCTGTGGATATTGTGTATGGTTGTGGGTAAATAGGTCGCTGGGTTCAAACCTCAGAGCCAAAGAATTCTAGAGTTCTAGGAGTCTTGAGGAGCAGCTCTCTAGTCTGGGGATTAGCAAACTACAGGACAGAGCCAGTCCAGCCTGTGACCTGTTTTTGTGAATAAAGTTTTATTGGAACACAGTCATGTTCATCTGTGCATGTATTGTCCATGCTGCTTTGTTTTCTTTTTCTTTTTTTTTTTGCGGTATGTGGGCCTCTCACTGTTGTGGCCTCTCCTGTTGCAGAGCACAGGCTCCGGGCGCGCAGGCTCAGTGGCCATGGCTCACGGGCCCAACTGCTCCGCGGCACGTGGGATCTTCCTGGACCGGGACATGAACCCGTGTCCCCTGCATCAGCAGGCGGACTTTCAACCACTGCGCCACCAGGGAAACCCTTTTTTTTTTTTTTTTTAGTTGATTCTTGCTAAAAGAATCAGAAGCTCTGACTGAATTACGTCAGCCAAAACTGAATACAATTTTCACTCCAGATAGCTAATAGTGCAAGTAGAATAAGGTGTGTTAAACATGGCGTACTTAAAAAATTTAGCTTCAGCACTTTTATCTCATGTAGATTTTGTCAGAAACTAAAATCCTCAAATCTTTTTACATATAGTGTTCTTTCACCATATATCTCCATACTGTACTTTTGCAGATGAAACTTTTAATCTGAAAGCAGGATTTTATGGTTATTTTTATTAAGTTAGGTTCACCCCATTGTTTTGTTCTGTCATGATCTTCTTGAATCTTAGCTGCATCATCTGATGTATTAGCTATCCTTCCAAGATTTATCATCTGCAAATTAGATACGAATGTAATTTCTCTTTCAAAAAAATTTTATTGAGGTATAGTTGATTTATAACATTGTATTTAATTTCTGCTGTACAACAAAATGATTCAGTTATATATATATTATTTTTCATATTCTTTTTGCATTATGGTTTATCACAGGATATTGAATATAGTTCCCTGTGCTATGCAGTAGGACCTTGTTTTTTATCCATCCTACATATAAGAGTTTGCATCTGCTAATCACAAACTCCCAGTCCTTCCCTCCTCCACCCCTCCTCCCCCTTGACAACCACAAGTCTGTTCTCTATATCTGTAAGTCTGTTTTTGTTTCATAGATATATTCATTTGTGTCATGTTTTAGATTCCACATGTAAGTGATATAATATGGCATTTGTCTTTCTGTTTCTGACTTACTTTGCTTACTATGATAATCTCTAGGTCCATCCATGTTGCTGCAAATGGCATTATTTCATTCTTTTTAATGGCTGAGTAATATTCCATTATATATATAATATCCACTATATATATATATATATATATATATATGTATATATCTCTGTCTTCCTTATCCATTCATCTGTTGATGGACATTTAGGTTGTTTCCATGTCTTGGCTATTGTAAATAGTGCTGCTATGAACATAGCGGGTGCATGTATCTTTTCAAATTATAGTTTTGTCTGGGTGTGTGCCCAGGAGTGGGATTGCTGGATCATATAACAACTCTCTTTTTATTATGTTGAGGAACCTCCATACTGTTTTCCACAGTGGTTGTACCAGTTTACCGAATGTAATTTCTTATTGGCCCAAATCACCGACAAAACTGCTGAATAAGACAAGGCTTTGTAGGGACATGTCATAGCTTTGAAGACAGTTGCCAAGTTTGATGTCTTTCCATTAATCAGCTGCTTTGATCATTATATCCAATTCATAACTATTTATATTATAAACCACTTCTCTAATTAAATGCTTTTCAGAAATAAACACCTTGAGATGACAGCATCCCCATATCTGCAACATGGTAACTTTTCTTAAAGCAAAACAAATAAAAAAAAGTGAAGTTAGTCTAGCATGGAAATTCTGTTGACTTTTATTTATAAGTTCTCCCCTTTCAAAAGTTCACTTATTCAACAGCTATTGATTAAAAGAAGCTAATATAAATGAAGTGCCTATCGCAGTACCCAGAACAAGGCCAACTGCACAATATTATGCTAATTTTCTTCCTTTTCTATTTCCTTCCTTCTTTCCTCTTTCCTTCCCCCCTCCCTCCTTTCCTCCCCCTCCCTCTTTCTCTTTCGCACTTTCTTTCACAGTTGTATACATGGTGCTGTATGCACAGAGGATTCAAAGATAGATAAGGACAATTCCTGTTTTCAAGAAGCCCATGGTCTAGTGGGGAAGATGAATACTCAAAATATATGTAAATTCCTCCCAAATTATAATTTCCCCTTATGTGAAATCTGATTTTTAAAATTTGCTTCTGAATAATTTTTCTTTTCTAACACAATAGATTGGGATCTAGATTTAAATCTAGTTTCTCCTCTCAGTCTCTGTCACAGTACCTAGCTTCGATGCATCAAATATTTGTTCAGTTGTTTATTATACATCTCCATCACCACAATGCAGGCTCCACAAGAGAGAAACTTTGCATTTGTTGTTCACATATCCCCAAGATCAAGAATAATAGCATGAAATATACTAGATGCTCAATAAATACTGTATTATATGGAATCTAAGAAGCCATCAGTTGTAAGCTATACCATTATTTTACATACGCAAAGAAAGAAAAGCACTACCAATTAATTTATGGTACCTACTGAGATAGTGATGAAAAGATGCTTCCTTGTTTCAGAGTTGTTAAAATGTGAAATAATATGCACCTTCAATTCAATGAGTAAGGGTAATTGTCAAATGGATGGGAGAATTGACGATCTTATGATAATGATTTTCAAGGATCAAATAACAAACATTTATTGAATAGTTGTCATGTGCAGTATTCTGGTTGTGTACTTCCTTCAAGTCATCCCTGGCCATACCACCTTGGGGAACTCCTCCTGCATTCCTGAAGCTATAGAAACTCAGAGTCTGACAATACAGTTTAGGACTTAATTATGTACTGCCTTTTATTGATCACCACTGTTTCTAGTGAAGTAGCAGTCTTGTCAACACAAGTAAATTATAAGCCCTTTGAGCACAGGAACCAGTTTTTAAAAAAATAATATATTCTTCACAGTGCTTCCCCTTTCTATTATCCAGAAAGGAGAACATGGCAATTTAAAAACTTGCAGGATTGAATATTAAGTATAGAGATAATCTAAGAATGCTTTTAGACAGATGGATAAGAGACTTATAGAAATGAACAGATTGAAGGAATGTGTGAGAAGGTATACATAATGAAAAGAATATTTATGACATATCATTCCAGAGGACGCTGGTGAGATTGATTCAAAAGCACAGGGGCAGTGGGCAGGCTTATTAAGGAGCAAGGAGATGTTGCAGATGAACAGGCAGGCATAAGAAAATCCCTCATCATTTATTTCCTAGGAAAATCCAAAAGAGGCAATAAGGAAAGAAGGGGACTAAATGGGAAGAAGTGGAGAAAACAAGTCTCTTGTAATCTTATTAGCTTCCATCTCTCTTGCCTTTTCTTCACCACCTTCTCAACGCTCCAGAGAGCTAAAACTCAAATGCAGGCTGTTCCCCCTTTGCTGTCAACACCTACCCCCTTTTCTCCACCTCTTCTTACTACTTTCCTCAGCAATCCAAGGCTTTAAGTAGGTAGTTCTTTCTTAATAAAGCATCTTTCCTTCTAGATTTAGACATATTCTTAGAATTATGGGGAGAAAGAAATGGTAACACAGGGAAATATGGGGAAGAGGAAGAAGTCTATAATTAATAATCACTTTTTTTTTTTTACATGTGCCAGGATCTTTACATAAGACCTTTCATTTAATCACAATCACCGTCCTTAAAGATTTTAGATATCTGTCCAAAGTATCAAAGGCATTAACCAGGAAAGCTGTCGTGCAAACTCTGGTCTGTCTCTAGAACCCAGAATTCATGCTGGCTTTTTACAACATCACTTTGCCATTCAGTAGATTGTTTCTCCTCCTTCTAATTATGAAAGATTTGTTTTCTTATGTATTCTTGTATTTAATACCTAGGTATTTTTCGTCACTTAAAGAGATTTTGCCAAGATTTAGTAAGTTTTAAATATGTTTAGTTACACAAGTTATACAGTTTATAGTGAAAACAATTGGAAAGTACTGATAAGCAAAATGAAGAAGATAAAAGGTCACCCACCATCCTATGTGCCATGATTTTTAAAATTACTAAGATGTAAAACAACCCCTCCTCCATTACAAAATATTTTGAATAAGAATATAAGCTTAAGTGCTCACTCACAGACAGATACTTGGACATGGACTAATAGATCAGTGGCCTGGAATTTCATCCCTTGACCAAAGTATTAGTTTTAGGCCTTCTTGTTGTGGGGTCTGTGTTTTGTTTTATTTTCTTTCCTAATGAGCAATTGAACCAAAGGATCAGGTTTAATTATAACTAGAGTCCCTTTCTGTGTGTACATCACTGCAGACCTAATTGTAGGCTGGCATCCCTGCTGCGGCCTGAGTGGTCATTAGCTTGCTGATAACGGACTGTTCTTGTCAACAAGGCCTCATTAACCATTGTTTTTTCAGAAAAATAGTTGTAAGGGTTGAACTTGTGATTGAGGACGCACTGGGCTCATGGTGCTAAGGGAAACTTTTACTTGTTACATGGCTAGAACCAAGGACTCTCGACTCCAATAAGTGATGCTACACAGGGAAGACCTACCTGGCTGTGCCCTGCAGGACCAGGCATGTGATGTAATGGGAGGAACCCTGACCTGAGAGCGATCAGGCCAGCCTTCTAGACCAAGCACTTCAGCTGACTTTGGGCTAATCATTTTGCTTTCTCTTCCTCAGCTTCTGCATCTGAAAATGAGAAGGTTTTACTCAATGATCAGTGAGATAACTTTTTGCAAGTAAAAATAATTTTGCGTGGTGCTTATGCAATTTTTTTTTCTTTTCTTTCTTTCTTTCTTTTTTTTTTGTGTGTGTGTCCATGATTTTATCTTCTTAGGTTACACACTAGAGGGCAGTGGTACATTAATATTATAAACTATGAGTGTGCTTGGTACTGCACTCAGCTGAAATTCATAGATGTTTGGGTTAGTAAGGGAATTTATATACTTATCTACTCATATAAAATATAGGAACTGTTTTGTAGTTTCCCCGCTTGACACTCATCTTGCCCTTTTTGAGTATTTGCAGTGTTGGGAATCTTGCTACTTCACAAGTCAGCTTTTTCTCTTGTTAAGTTTTAGTTATTAGAGAGTTATTTCTTTAATTAAAGAAAAATCTACCTACTTATAGCTTCTACCAACTGGTCCCATGGCAAGACAGAAAACCTGTTTATTTCTTGTAATGGTACTCCAAATATCAATATTTCCTAGACTCATACTACTGAATAGTTACAATTACCATTTTTTGGTAATTGAACACTCTAAATTTATGATCTAGTATATATCAGGCACTGTACCTGGCATCTTATTTGCATTATTTTATTTATCATTAAAGTTAACTCTGAGGGAGATTTCATCTTTATTTATTTTTATTTCATAGAGGCTCAGACCAAAATCCTATAACCAATAAGAAGTGAAAATGGGACCTGAACCTGGGCCTACCTGATTAAAATTCCTGCCACTGGCTACAACATGTAGCCAGTCCTTTTATAGATGTGATGATCAAGACCCAGAGACAGTAAGCAACTTGTCCCAGATCACACAGCAAAATAGGAAAAGAGTGAGAACTAGATTCTAGATCTTTGGGGTGCACATTCATTTTTTCTTTACATTACAGTATAGTACATTCAAGACCATTGTCATTTAATTCCCAAGTCCTCTTCTCTGTATATGAATTGTTCCCATTTCCTGTCATTGTTATTCTGATGGTTTCCTTGATATCCTGTCATGTCCTCTGAGCATACTCTTAATTTGCTGCATCCTTTCTAAATTATAAAACTCAGAATTCAAAACAATGCTCTGTCTCAACAGTACAGAAGGCACTGAGCCTGTACTTCCTGTCATTTGGACTTAATTTTCCAATTCACATTGTCTAAGGTTGCATTAGTATTTTAGTATAATTTTGGCTTATTTCAAGCATAAGGTCAATACTACCCTTTGTTCCTTTTAATTTTATTTTAATTTTTATGAAATGTAAGAATAAGACAAAATGATTCTGTCACATTCTTACTGACAGAAAAAATCCTCCTGATCTGATGAGGAGTCCTTTTGAGTTGATAAAAAGCTATGGAAAAATCTTGGTTTCTTAAGATATTCAAAAGATGTGAATGTGAAGATATTCCACTTTCTGGGATGACGACTGGATTCATGTTTTATGTCAATGTACATGTTTTTTTGTTTTTTATTTTCCTTCCTGTCAGAAATGCACACTTACTCCATGTGGGGCACATTTGTTTTCCGCTGTCCATTGTCTCTTGCCATAGCACAACCTTGACATCTTTGTAAGACAGGCTGCCTGAGACAGGCTGTTGTGCAAGGGGCCCTGCCTTTCTCTAGCTAAGAGATGGGCGTGTGAAGCAATACTCTCTGTTCTAGGACTGGGAATCTTGACCTGAGTGGTAGAGGATAGAAAACTTGGAGGCTTGATTCATACTGATAACAGTAGTGCCTGCTGAGCAGTCTGCCCATTAGATCCTGTTGTCCTTACTCTCCAAAATTGCCTTTGATCTGTGAGTGACTTCATGTATCATTCCAATAATACAGATGTATATGTACATATATACATATATATAATGTTTAAAGTCAGAATCAGTTTCTGATAATTACAACTAAAACAGTCCTCAGTCATACACTGATCTTTGGAATATATTTACTTTTTAAAAATAGCCTTATCAGAAAGTTCTACTGTTTCATGACATAATAGAATAGCTAATCTACCCAACAGAGTTTTTTCATTGTTCATCTAATATCACATTTATTGTACAAACTGTTTTGTGAAACATGTTTGGTATTGTAGCTTTAAAATATATTTGCCACATCTAATGCAATGGGTGCATTCTTCAAAAACTAGTGATAGGGACTTCCCTGGTGGCACAGTGGTTAAGAATCCGCCTGCCAATGCAGGGAACACGGGTTCGATCCCTGGTCTGGGAAGATCCCACATGTTGCAGAGCAACTAAGCCTGTGCACCACAGCTACTGAGTGTGCGCTCTAGAGTCCATGAGCCACAGCCACAACTACTGGAGCCCTCACGCCTAGAGCCCGAGCTCCACAACAAGAGAAGCCACCATAATGAGAAGCCCATACACTGCAAAGAAGAGTAGCCCCCACTCGCCACAACTAGAGAAAGCCTGCACGCAGCAACGAAGATCCAACACAGCCAAAAATAAATAAATAAACAAACAAACAAAAAACTAGTGATAGGCAAACAGATGGAGAGATATACCATGTTCTTGGATTGGAAGAAGCAATATTGTGAAAATGACTATACTACCCAAAGCAATCTACAGATTCAATGTAATCCCTATCAAATTACCAATGGCATTTTTTACGGAACTAGAACAAAAAATCTTAAAATCTGTAGGAGACACAGAAGACCTCGAATAGCCAAAGCAATCTTGAGAGGAAAAAACAGAGCTGGAGGAATCAGACTCCCTGACTTCGGACTATACTACAAAGCTACAGTAATCAAGCCAACATGGTACTGGCACAAAAACAGAAATATAGATCAATGGAATAGGATAGAATGCCCAGAGATAAACCCACACACATATGGTCAACTAATCTATGACAAAGGAGGCAAGGATATACAATTGAGAAAAGAGAGTCTCTTCAATAAATGGTGCTGGGAAAACTGGACAAGCTACATGTAAAAAATGAAATTAGAACACTCCCTAACACCATACACAAAAATAAACTCAAAATGGGTTAAAGACCTAAATGTAAAACTGGACACTATAAAACTTTTAGAGGAAAACATAGGAAGAACACTCTTTGACATAAATCACAGCAAGATCTTTTTTGACCCACCTCCTAGAGTAATGGAAATAAAAACAAAAATAAACAAATGGGACCTAATGAAACTTCAAAGCTTTTGCACAGCAAAGTAAACCATAAACAAGACCAAAAGACAACCCTCAGATTGGGAGAAAATATTTGCAAACAAATCAATGGACAAAGGATTAATCTCCAAAATATATAAACAGCTCATGCAGCTCAATATCACAAAAACTAACAACCCAATCCAAAAATGGGCAGAAGACCTAAATAGACATTTCTTCAAAGAAGACATACAGATGGCCAAGAGGCACATGAAAAGATGCTCAACATCAGTAATAGAGAAATGCAAATCAAAACTACAATGAGGTATCACCTCACACCAGTTAGAATGGGCATCATCACAAAATCTACAAACAACAAATGCTGGAGAGGATGTGGAGAAAAGGGAACCCTCTTGCACTGTTGGTGGGAATGTAAATTGATAGAGCCACTATGGAGAACAATATGGAGGTTCCTTAAAAAACTAAAAATAGAATTACCATATGTCAGCAATCCCACTACTGGGCATATACCCAGAGAAAACAATAATTTAAAAAGGCACATGCACCCCAGTGTTCATTGCAGCACTATTTACAATAGCCAGGTCAAGGAAATAACCTTAATGCCCATTGACAGATGAATGGATAAAGAAGATGTGGTACATATATACAATGGAATATTACTCAGCTATAAAAAGGAATGAAATTGTGTCATTTGTAGAGATGTGGATGGACCCAGAGACTGTCATACAGAGTGAAGTAAGTCAGAAAGAGAAAAACAAATACTATATATTAATGCATATATGTGGAATCTAGAAAAATGGTACAGATGAACCAGTTTGCAAGGCAGAAATAGAGACACAGATTTGGAGAACAAACGTATGGACACCAAGGGGGGAAAGTGGGTGGAGGGTGGGGGTGGTGGGATGAATTGGGAGATTGGGATTGACATATATACAGTAATATGTATAAAATAGGTAACTAATAAGAACCTGCTGTATAAACAAAATAAAATAAAATGAAAAAGAAAACCACAAAAAACCCCAGAAAATCTAGTGATAGGGAAGTCCCTGGCGGTCCCATGGTTAGGACTCTGTGTTCTCACTGCTGAGGGCACAGGTTCGATCCCTGGTCAGGGAACTAAAAATCCCATAAGCCACATGGCACAGCCAAAACAAAAAAACAAACAAACAAAAAAAGAAATAGAAAGAAAACCTAGTGATAAATGAAATTTTATCAATTGACTTCACTAACGGCAATTGCTAGTCAATAAAAATTAATGTTGACAGCTTATTTTGAATCTTTTGGAATGCTTATTATTCATCAGCTTTATAAATTTAAATTTTGATGAATTTAGGTTTTTTTCCAAGAGGGAAACACTTATATATATACACACACACACATATATATATACATTTATATAGTTGAAGTATAATTGATATATAACACTATGTTAGTTCTAGGTGCACAACATAGTGATTCAATATTTCTGTACATTACAAAATGATCACCAAGATGAGTCTAGTTCTGTCACCATACAAAGTTATTACAATGTTACTGACTATATTACCCATACTGTACATTTTATCCCAGTGACTCATTTATTTTGTAACTGGGAGTTTGTACCTCTTAATCTCTCTCACATATTTCACCCCCACTCTTCTGGCAACCACCTTTGTTTTTTGTATCTATGAGTCTGTTTCTGTTTTGTTATGTTTGTTTATTTGTTTTTTAGATTTGCATATAAGTGAAATTGTACAGTATTTGCCTTTCTCTGTCTCACTTATTTAACTTAACATAATACCCACTAGGTCCATCCATGTTGTCACAAATGGCAAAATTTCCTTCTTTGTTATGGTAATATTCTGAGTAATATTCCATTGTATATATATTTACCATATCTTCTTTATCCATTCATCTATTGATGGGCACTTAGGTTGCTTCCATATTTTGGCTATCGTAAATTATGCTGCAGTGAACATAGAGGTGCATATACCTTTTCTAATTACAGTTTTTATTTTCTTTGGAAAAATACCAGAAGTGGAATTGCTTGACCATATGGTTGTTTTATTATTAATTTTTTAAAAAAATTATTTATTTATCTACTTTTGGCTGCGTTGGGTCTTTGTTGCTGTGTGCAGGCTTTCTCTAGTTGTGGCGAGCGGGGGCTACTCTTTGTTGCTGCACGTGGGCTTCTCCTTGCAGTGGCTTCTCTTGTTGCAGAGCATGGGCTCTAGGTGTGTGGGCTTCAGTAGTTGTGGTTGTGTTTCGCGGGGTCTAGAGCGCAGGCTCAGTAGTTGTGGCGCATGGGCTTAGTTGCTCCGTGGCATGTTGAATCTTCCCAGACCAGGGCTCGAACCTGTGTCCCCTGAATTGGCAGGCGGATTCTTAACCACTGCACCACCAGGGAAGTCCCTATTATTAATTTTTTGAGAAAACTTCATACTGTTTTCCACAGTGGCTGCACCAGTTTACATTCCCACCAACAGTGCACTAGGGTTCCCTTTTCTCCAGATTCTTGCCACATCTCTTGTTTTTTCTTGTCTTTTTGATAATAGCCATTCTGACAGGCTTCAGGTGATATCTCATTGTGGTTTTGAGCTTCTTTTCTTATGTTTGTTGGCCATCTGTATGTCTTCTTTGGAAAAATATCTGTTCAGTCCCTCTGCCCATTTTGTAAATTGGGTGGTTTGTTTTTTTGATGTTGAGTTGTATGAGTTCTTTGTATATTTTAGATATTAACTCCTTGTCAGATATATCATTTGCAAACATCTTCTCCCATATCAGATATATCGTTTGCAAATACCTTTTACCAAATATCTTGTCTCATTCAGTAAGTGGCCTTTTTGTTTTATTGATAGTTTCCTTTGCTGTTCATTTTTATATTTTCAATTAAATATTTATTCATGTTTGAAACCTATTGCTATATAATTTTAGTGACAATATTATATCTTATTTAGGTAGTGTTTTCTATACCATAGGCATAAGTCCTAATAGCAACAATATTAACTTTATTGTTCTAAGAACATGCACATATAGTTCCATGTGGCAGTCTCAAACCAAATTATTTATCTCCAAGGGCAGTACTGACAGCACTGTTTGCTACATTATAAATCCCCTCTTGGATGGTCTAAGGGGGAAACTCCTCCCTGGTTTCAGTACAAAGGAAAAATGGACTTTTCCTAAGTAACTGATTTGCTTTGCTCTCATGAATCCTGTGAATATTTTGGGGTAATGATTACAAGGAAGCAAAAAGCCATAGTCGTGGCCCTATTCTGGCTCACTTGTGGCTTCATCTTACTTTTCTACCTTTATTTTTCTCCGGCCTCATTTTTTCTTTCTTATTTTTTCTTTTCTTTTATGTTACTTTACCTTACTGTAGAGTATGCATTTTTGTAAGCTTCTGTGAATCCTTTTATTCACTGGAGAGGGTTATAAATAAGTAAAAACTAAACACATGGATTCATTCCATTTTTCCATCTATAGCTCCTCCTGCTTTTCTTTTCTTTTTTTTGTGGTATGCGGGCCTCTCACTGTTGTGGCCTCTTCCGTTGCGGAGCACAGGCTCCAGACGCGCAGGCCCAGCGGCCATGGCTCATGGGTCCAGCCACTCCGCAGCATGTGGGATCCTCCCGGATCGGGGCACGAACCCGTGTCCCCTGCATCGGCGGGGACTCTCAACCACTGCGCCACCAGGGAAGCCCTGCTTTTCTTAATTGTCTTTGTTAAAGGCATCTTTCAACAACCTATCTCTGAGGCTTAAAACTTGGAGTTATTTTAAATCCTCTGTATCCCGCATTCCTTATATATAGTTAGTCTTCAGAAGCTGTTCAGTTGTGCTTCTACAATATTGCTTGCATGCTGGGGAAAAACAAAGGGAACTGTGGTCTTCTGTCTGGGAAATTTGGGATAGCATTTGAAGAGACGTGATGATCTGCATCCTTTAGATCACTGATCTTTTGGTGAAATTAGCTGCTTTTCCTCCATCTGTTCTATCCTTTTCCTTCTTACTACGATTATCTTACCTGAATTAAGATACCAGGTAAGATATCTTCATTACCAGTCATCTAGATGAATAAAATTATCTTGTGGTTGATTTTCTTGCCTTTAGATGAGTGGTTCTGAAACTTGAGCATGTATCAGAATCCCCTGAAAGACTTGTTAAAACGCAGATTCCTGGGTCCCGTTTTCAGAGTTTCTGATTTCTGAGTCTGGGGTGGGGTCCAGGAGTATGCATTCCTGACATGGCCCCAGGTGATGCTGCTGCTGCCCAGGGGACCACACTTTGAGAACCATTGCTCTAGACTGCCCTCCTCATCCATTCCACATGCTCCTCCCAGGTTATAGCTCTTTAAGGGTTGCTTCTTTTCTTAAAAATCTTCATTGGTTCTTTATTGTTTATGTAATTTATTTTCATATTTCAAATGTCCTACCTAGTATTCAAGACCCTGAAAAAAATCTGAATGCAACTTTTCTCTTCATTTTCTGATATTTCTCTTTGGTCATGCTGTAATACTTTTCTCTTCCTTCCCTCGTCTCTATTTATTAATGATCAGCACATTCTCTAGGGCTCTGCTCAAATGACATCCACTTCATGAAGCTTTGCCTGATATTTCCAGTTGTAATTGGGAGCTGGCCCTCTTTTATTCCCTTACAGCATTTACAGTATTATGTCTTTAAGTATTAGCAGAGTTATCGTGCCTCATCTACTGAATTTAACAAGCTCCCAAACAAGGAATGAGGACTGTCAGTCTCTATCACGTGCTTTTCACATGGAAGGTCGTCTTTAAAACTCATCTGATTATACTTACATAGTAATTTTGGGGGTTGAGGGCGTAGAGGATGAATGTTATTATGAAACGCTTGTAGGATTTCCCTGAGATCACATTTCTTTGTGGCAAAAATCATAACATTTCCCACTTTCATTAATACAAATGAAATATTTCACAAAACATATAATAGGCAGTTAAGAAAGACCCCAAATTAACTTATCCTGCTACAGGATTTCACTTGAACAGTGATTTTTGTCTCATCTTGATTATTGCCAAAGTTTATTATCATGGCCACTTTATGGACCAAATTATATAGATGAAAATCTATAGTAGAAGTACTCCTTACATTTGCCAATTTGTAAGTAATAAAATGTCTGTGTTGGTGTAGACAAATGAATATATTAAAATAGCATGAACATGAAACACTTTTTCTCATGTATTTACAGGTATTGTCTGTATGAAGTAATTTTCCCATCAGAATTCTAGATTAAATTTTATTGAACTTCAGGACTCCTCCAGAATCCATTGTGTGGTAGTGTATTTTAGGAATCCTTAAAAGGGAGCATAACATAATAAGCACTTTTTCCAAATTCTTTTTATGTTTTAATTATTTTATTTTAATTTGTAGAGCAGTTCACATTGATACTCCCCTTGCATCACTATTTGGGAACCAGTCACAAAACTCCTGTTTAAATATTTGGAAAAGGGGCAACTGCCATTCCAATGACCTGAATTAAATGTGAAACTGATATCACTAAACATTAGATATCTCATACTTTCACCCAGTAATGAAAGGAACACTCATGGTGACAAAACCGAGTTCACATTTAGTGGATTTCTTTTGTGATTTCTGATTCCTCCAAGTTACTGAATAAGAGTTTTGTTGCGGATGGAGCAGGGAGGCTGATGGACAGAAGATCCAGCGGATTACTTCACTTGGCTGCAACTAGCTCTTGCTGTCTGTGCAGGATTCAGGTCAACCTCATTGTCTGAGCAGGACCTAGACCCTTGACAGAGCTCCAGCAGGAAGTTTCCTTTTACAGGTCTTTCTGGAATATATTGTGTTCACATGTGTGATAGCAATTTAAATCCCATTACTAAGATTACAGGTAATTATAAGAGGTCATATAAAGGAGCTGGAAAACCAAAGATTTCTCTGCCATGCAGGTTTGCTTGTGAGGCTAAGAGTATGTTGTGCCTGACGTTACATTCCTTTGGAGAATGGGGATGGTGGGGAGGTGGCCGTGTGAATTGGCGTTAGAAGACTAACATGTTCCCAGCTAGCCTTTTCCTACTGGTATTCTGGATGATTATCAATCCTACACCTCATCTCATTCTATCTCTTTTCTGACTATCAATGAGAAGACAGATGCTTTTGCATACTTGGCGAAACTTTGATTAAAAGGGCAGCAGCAGAGTCGAATCTCTTTGATGTCTTTGCCTTTGGTCGGTCTCCTTGGCAATATATTCTGTATCTCAGTAAAGTCTTTCCCCTTTCCAATCCATCAAGACCCTTTTATTTCTTTATTATTATTTTTTTACATCTTTATTGGAGTATAATTGCTTTACAATGGTGTGTTAGTTTCTGTTCTATAACAAAGTGAATCAGTTATACATATACATATGTTCCCATATCTCTTCCCTCTTGCGTCTCCCTCCCTCTCACCCTCCCTATCCCACCCCTCTAGGTGGTCACAAAGCACCGAGCTGATCTCCCTGTGCTATGCGGCTGCTTCCCACTAGCTATCTGTTTTACGTTTGGTAGTGTATATATGTCCATGCCACTCTCTCGCTTTGTCACAGCTTACCCTTCCCCCTCTCCATATCCTCAAGTCCATTCTCTAGTAGATCTGTGTCTTTATTCCTATCTTACCCCTAGGTTCTTCATGACATTTTTTTTCTTGAATTCCATATATATGTGTTAGCATACGGTATTTGTCTTTCTCTTTCTGACTTACTTCACTCTGTATGACAGACTCTAGGTCCATCCACCTCATTACAAATAGCTCAGTTTCGTTTCTTTTTATGGCTGAGTAATATTCCATTGTATATATGTGCCACATCTTCTTTATCCATTCATCTGATGATGGACACTTAGGTTATTTCCATCTCTGGGCTATTGTAAATAGAGCTGCAATGAACATTTTGGTACATGACTCTTTTTGAATTATGGTTTTCTCAGGGTATATGCCCAGTAGTGGGATTGCTGGGTCATATGGTAGTTCTATTTGTAGTTTTTTAAGGAATCTCCATACTGTTCTCCATAATGGCTGTACCAATTCACATTCCCACCAGCAGTGCAAGTGTTCCCTTTTCTCCACACCCTCTCCAGCATTTATTGTTTGTAGATTTTCTGATGATGGCCATTCTGACTGGTGTGAGATGATATCTCATTGTAGTTTTGATTTGCATTTCTCTAATGATTAATGATGTTGAGCATTCTTTTATGTGTTTGTTGGCAGTCTGTATATCTTCTTTGGAGAAATGTCTATTTAGGACTTCTGCCCATTTTTGGATTGGGTTGTTTGTTTTTTTGTTATTGAGCTGCATGAGCTGCTTATAAATTTTGGAGATTAATCCTTTGTCAGTTGCTTCATTTGCAAATATTTTCTCCCATTCTGAGGGTTGTCTTTTGGTCTTATTTATGGTTTCCTTTGCTGTGCAAAAGCTTTTAAGTTTCATTAGGTCCCATTTGTTTATTTTTGTTTTTATTTCCATTTCTCGAGGAGGTAGGTCAAAAAGGATCTTGCTATGATTTATGTCATACAGTGTTCTGCCTATGTTTTCCTCTAAGAGTTTGATAGTTTCTGGCCTTACATTTAGGTCTTTAATCCATTTTGAGTTTATTTTTCTGTATGGTGTTAGGGAGTGATCTAATCTCATACTTTTACATGTAGCTGTCCAGTTTTCCCAGCACCACTTATTGAAGAGGCTGTCCTTTCTCCACTGTACATTCCTGCCTCCTTTATCAAAGATAAGGTGACCATATGTGTGTGGGTTTATCTCTGGGCTTTCTATCGTGTTCCATTGATCTAGCTTTCTGTTTTTGTGCCAGTACCATACTGTCTTGATTACTGTAGCTTTGTAGTACAGTCTGAAGTCAGGGAGCCTGATTCCTCCAGCTCCGTTTTTCGTTCTCAAGATTGCTTTGGTTATTCGGGGTCTTTTGTGTTTCCATACAAATTGTGAAATTTTTTGTTCTACTTCTGTGAAAAATGCCAGTGGTAGTTTGATAGGGATTGCATTGAATCTGTAGATTGCTTTGGGTAGTAGAGTCATTTTTACAATGTTGATTCTTCCAATCCAAAAACATGGTATATCTCTCCATCTATTGGTATCATCTTTAATTTCTTTCATCACTGTCTTATAATTTTCTGCCTACAGGTCTTTTGTCTCCTTAGGTAGGTTTATTCCTAGATATTTTATTCTTTTTGTTGCAATGGTAAATGGGAGTGTTTTCATGATTTCACTTTCAGATTTTTCATCATTAGTGTATAGGAATGCCAGAGATTTCTGTGCATTAATTTTGTATCCTGCTACTTTACCAAATTCATCGATTAGCTCTAGTAGTTTTCTGGTAGCATCTTTAGGATTCTCTATGTAGAGTATCATGTCATCTGCAAACAGTGACAGCTTTACTTCTTCTTTTCCGATTTGGATTCCTTTTATTTCCTTTTCTTCTCTGATTGCTGTGGCTAAAACTTCCAAAACTATGTTGAATGAGAGTGGTGAGAGTGGGCAACCTTGTCTTGTTCCTGATCTTAGTGGAAATGCTTTCAGTTTTTCACCATTGAGGATGATGTTGGCTGTGGGTTTGTCATATATGGCCTTTATTATGTTGAGGAAAGTTCTCTCTATGCCTACTTTCTGCAGGGTTTTTATCGTAAATGGGTGTTGAATTAGGTCAAAAGCTTTCTCTGCATCTATTGAGATAATCATATGGTTTTTCTCCTTCAATTTGTTAATATGGTGTATCACGTTGATTGATTTGCGTATATTGAAGACTCCTTGCATTCCTGGAATAAACCCCACTTGATCAGGGTGTATAATCCTTTTAATGTGCTGTTGGATTCTGTTTGCTAGTGTTTTGTTGAGGATTTTTGGATCTGTGTTCATCAGTGATATTGGCCTGTAGTTTTCTTTCTTTGTGACATCCTTGTCTGGTTTTGGTATCAGGGTGATGGTGGCCTCGTAGAATGAGTTTGGGAGTGTTCCTCCCTCTGCTATATTTTGGAAGGGTTTGAGAAGGATAGGTGTTAGCTCTTCTCTAAATGTTTGATAGAATTAGCCTGTGAAGCCATCTGGTCCTGGGCTTTTGTTAGTTGGAAGATTTTTAATCACAGTTTCAGTTTCAGTGCTTGTGATTGGTCTGTACATATTTTCTCTTTCTTCCTGGTTCAGTCTCAGAAGGTTGTGCATTTCTAAGAATTTCTCCATTTCTTCCAGGTTGTCCATTTTATTGGCATAGAGTTGCTTGTAGTAATCTCTCATGATCTTTTGTATGTCTGCAGTGTCAGTTGTTACTTCTCCTTTTTCATTTCTAATTCTATACATTTGAGTCTTCTCCCTTTTATTCTTGATGAGTCTGGCTAATGGTTTATCAATTTTGTTTATCTTCTCAAAGAACCAGCTTTTAGTTTTATTTATCTTTGCTATCATTTCCTTCATTTCTTTTTCATTTATTTCTGATCTGATATTTATGATTTCTTTCCTTCTCCTAACTTTGGGGTTTTTTTGTTCTTCTTTCTCTAATTGCTTTAGGTGCAAGGTTAGGTTGTTTATTCGAGATGTTTCCTGTTTCTTAAGGTAGGATTGTATTCCTATAAATTTCCCTCTTAGAACTGCTTTTGCTGCATCCCATAGGTTTTGGGTCATCGTGTCTCCACTGTCATTTGTTTCTAGGTATTTTTTTATTTCCTTTTTGATTTCTTCAGTGATCACTTCGTTATTAAGTAGTGTATTGTTTAGCCTCCATGTGTTTGTATTTTTTACAGATCTTTTCCTGTAATTGGTATCTAGTCTCATAGCATTGTGGTCAGAAAAGATACTTGATACAATTTCAATTTTCTTAAATTTACCAAGGCTTGATTTGTGACCCAAGATATGATCTATCCTGGAGAATGTTCCATGAGCACTTGACAAAAATGTGTATTCTGTTTTTTTCAGATGGAATGTCCTATAAATATCAATTAAGTCCATCTTGTTTAATGTATCATTTAAAGCTTGTGTTTCCTTATTTATTTTCATTTTGGATGATCTATCCATTGGTGAAAGTGGAGTGTTAAAGTCCCCTACTATGAATGTGTTACTGTCGATTTCCCCTTTTACGGCTGTTAGTATTTGCCTTATGTATTGAGGTGCTCCTATGTTGGGTGCATAAGTATTTACAATTGTTATATCTTCTTCTTGGATCGATCCCTTGATCATTATGTAGTGTCCTTCTTTGTCTCTTCTAATAGTCTTTATTTTAAAGTCTATTTTGTCTGATATGAGAATTGCTACTCCAGCTTTCTTTTGGTTTCCATTTGCATGGAATATCTTTCTCCATCCCCTCACTTTCAGTCTGTATGTGTCTCTAGGTCTGAAGTGGGTCTCTTGTAGACAGCATTAATATGGGTCTTGTTTTTGTATCCATTCAGCCAATCTGTGTCTTTTGGTGGGAGCATTTAGTCCGTTTACCTTTAAGGTAATTATCGATATGTATGTTCCTATTCCCATTTTCTTAATTGTTTTGGGTTCGTTATTGTAGTTCTTTTCCTTCTCTTGTGTTTCTTGCCTAGAGAAGTTCCTTTAGCATTTGTTGTAAAACTGGTTTGGTGGTGCTGAACTCCCTCAGCTTTTGCTTGTCTGTAAAGGTTTTAATTTCTCCATCAAATCTGAATGAGATCCTTGCTGGGTAGAGTAATCTTGGTTGCAGGTTTTTCTCCTTCATCACTTTAAATATGTCCTGCCAGTCCCTTCTGGCTTGCAGAGTTTCTGCTGAAAGGTCAGCTGTTAACCTTATGGGGATTCCCTTGTGTGTTATCTGTTGTTTTTCCCTTGCTGCTTTTGTTTTCTTTGTATTTAATTTTTGACAGTTTGATTAGTATGTGTCTTGGCGTGTTTCTCCTTGGATTTATCCTGTATGGGACTCTCTGTGCTTCCTGGACTTGATTAACTATTTCCTTTCCCATATTAGGGAAGTTTTCAACTATAATCTCTTCAAATAGTTTCTCAGTCCCTTTCTTTTTCTCTTCTTCTTCTGGAACCCCTATAATTCTAATGTTGGAGTGCTTAATGTTGTCCCAGAGGTCTCTGAGACTGTCCGCAATTCTTTTCATTCTTTTTTCTTTATTCTGCTCTGCAGTAGTTATTTCCACTATTTTATCTTCCAGGTCACTTATCCGTTCTTCTGCCTCAGTTATTCTGCTATTGATTCCTTCTAGAGTATTTTTAATTTCATTTATTGCGTTGTTCATCGTTGCTTGTTTCATGTTTAGTTCTTCTAGGTCCTTGTTAAATGTTTCTTGCATTTTGTCTCTTCTAGTTCCAAGATTTTGGATTATCTTTACTATGATTATTCTGAATTCTTTTTCAGGTAGACTGCCTATTTCCTCTTCATTTGTTAGGTCTGGTGGGGTTTTATATTGCTCCTTCATCTGCTGTGTGTTTTTCTGTCTTCTCGTTTTGCTTATCTTACTATGTTTGGGGTCTCCTTTTTGCAGGCTGGAAGTTTGTAGTTCCCGTTGTTTTTGGTGTCTGTCCCCAGTGGCTAAAGTTGGTTCAGTGGGTTGTGTAGGTTTCCTGGTGGAGAGGACTAGTGCCTGTGTTCTGGTGGATGAAGCTGGATCTTGTCTTTCTGGTGGGCAGGTCCACGTTTGGTGGTGTATTTTGGAGTGTCTGTGGACTTATTATGATTTTAGGCAGCTCTCTGCTAATGGGTGGGGTTGTGTTTCTGTCTTGCTAGTTGTTTGGCATAGGGTGTCCAGCACTGTAGCTTGCTGGTCATTGAGTGAAGCTGGGTGCTGGTGTTGAGATGGATATCTCTGGGAGATATTCGCCGTTTGATATTATGTGGAGCTGGGAGGTCTCTTGTGGACTGGTGTCCTGAAGTTGGCTCTCCCACCTCAGAGGCACAGTACTGACTCCTGGCTGCAGCACCAAGAGCCTTTCATCCACACGGCTCAGAATAAAAGGGAGAAAAAGAAGAAAGGAAGAAAGGAAGAAAGGAAGGAAGGAAGAAAGAAAGAAAGAAAGAAGGAAAGAAAGAAAAGAAAGGGGGGAGGGAGGGAAGAGGGAGGGAGGAGGGAGGGAGGGAGGAAGGAAGGAAGGAAAGAAAGAAGATAAAATAAAATAAGATAAAATAAAATAGTTATTAAAATAAAAAATAATTATTAAGAAAAAAAATTTTTAAGAAAAAAACCCAAAAAACAAAAAAAATGGACGGATAGAACCCTAGGACAAATGGTGGAAGCAAAGCTATACAGACAAAATCTCACACAGAAGCATACATATACACATTCACAAAAAGAGGAAAAGGGGAAAAAATCATAAGTGTTGCTTTCAAAGTCCACCTCCTTAATTTGGGATGATTCGTTGTCTATTCAGGTATTCCACAGATGCAGGGTACATCAAGTTTATTGTGGAGCTTTAATCCGCTGCTTCTGAGGCTGCTGGGAGAGATTTCCCTTTCTCTTTTTTGTTCTCACACCTCCCAGGGCTCAGCTTTGGATTTGGCCCTGCCTCTGTGTGTAGGTCGCCGGATGGCGTCTGTTCTTCGCTCAGACAGGATGCGGTTAAAGGAGCCGCTGATTCGGGGGCTCTGGCTCACTCAGGCCGGGAGGAGGGAGGGGCACGGAGTGCGGGGCGGGCCTGCGGCGGCAGAGGCCGGCGTGACGTTGCACCAGCGTGAGGCGCGCCGTGCGTTCTCCCGGGGAAGTTGACCCTGGATCCCGGGACCCTGGCAATGGCGGGCTGCACAGGCTCCCCGGAAGGGGGGTGTGGCTAGTGACCCGTGCTCGCATACAGCCTTCTTGGTGGCGGCACCAGCAGCCTTAGCGTCTCATGCCCGTCTCTGGGGTCCGCGCTGATAGCCGCGACTTGCGCCGTCTCTGGAGCTCCTTTAAGCAGCACTCTTAATCCCCTCTTCTTGTGCACCAGGAAACAAAGAGTGGAGAAAAAGTCTCTTGCCTCTTCGGCAGGTCCAGACTTTTTCCAGGACTCCCTCCCGGCTAGCCGTGGTGCATTAGCCGCCTGCAGGCTGTGTTCACGCCGCCAACCCCAGTCCTCTCCCTGCGCTCCGACTGAAGCCCGAGCCTCAGCTTCCAGTCCCGCCCGCCCCGGCGGGTGAGCAGACAAGCCTCTCGGACTGGTGAGTGCCGGTCGGCCCTGATCCTCTGTGCGGGAATCTCTCTGCTTTGTCCTCCGCACCCCTGTTGCTGCGGTCTTCTCCGTGGCTCCGAAGCTTCCCCCCTCCGCCACCCGCAGTCTCCGCCCGCGAAGGGGCTTCCTAGTGTGTGGAGACCTTTCCTCCTTCACAACTCCCTCCCACGGGTGCAGGTACCATCCCTATCCTTTTGTCTCTGTTTATTCTTTTTTCTTTTGCCCTACCCAGGTACGTGGAGAGTTTCTTGCCTTTTGGGAGGTCTGAGGTCTTCTGCCAGCGTTCAGTAGGTGGTCTTTAGGAGTTGTTCCACGTGTAGATGTATTTCTGGTGTATCTGTGGGGAGGAAGGTGCTCTCCGCGTCTTACTCTTCCGCCATCTTCCCCTCGTCCCCAGGACTCTTTTAGATGTTGACTTGCTTCCAGTCTGGATCTGGGAAATTTATTTTTTACCACTGTCTTTAAATAAATGCAGTGTAGTAAAATAGTTTTGAAGTATTTGTTGTCTGAATATCGCGGGAATGATATAATATCTCTTTCTAAGAATGTTGACTCATACTTTTGCTAATTTATTAGCTATATCCCCTTATTATTAGCCTTGTAATTTGCTTAACTCAGAGGTTTCTTTCTGAATCTTACAATCCATGTTCAGATGATTACTATGATGCATCTGTTTCCGTTAATCACTGGGCTAATGGGCATTTACTAAATTCTTCTAGTTATTTCTTCTGACTTAGATATGAGGTCCTCTTTCATTTATGTTCTATTTTTATCTATTGCTGGGGCATACTGTCTTACTGGCAGATTTTTGAAGCCACAGGGATTAAATGTCTAGAGTGGACACTTTGTTCCAGTTTGATGGAAGAAGACCAGACATTCCTGAGCTCTGCTTGTAAATCAATGTCCCAGCCTCAGTCTGGGTTTTAAAATTGCCCAAGTGGGAATGATAAGAGTCCATCAGATGCTCATTTTCATATCAGATTTTTGTAAGGTTCAAATGACCTATTTAACGTCAATATATCTTGGGATCTCATGAAATTTTCTCTCAATGTTCTAGGCTTCACTTGGCCAGCCTTTATTCTTTGGTCCCTTCTTTGAGGTGCCTAACTTCGCAACCTAACCACTAACTCCAAAGCAGACCTGCCTCTTGCTCTGTTTCCTAGCAATGATAAAATCATCACTCTTACTGCTGTGGTAAAGGAGGGTCGAGGAAGCCATGGAGAAAAACTCCTACCTGGGGACACCAGAGGCTCCTTTTTTTCTTCAAAGTTATGGTGTAACGTTGCTGTGTTAGAGTAAGAAATGGATGAACTCAACCTCTGTCTCTAGCTTCCCTGAGAACCAAAAAAGCAAGACACAAGTGCTCCAAAGAAGCTACGTGCCATTGTACCCTCGGGTGTTGGCTTTTGATCCTGATCACTTTTGCATTTTTCCACTGAAAGCCTATATCTTGCTTTGTTTTCTTCCAGATTATCACCTGGTTCTCCTGAAAGAGAAGGTGATACAACCCAGAGCCTTTGCTGAGAAAGATGTGTTCCTCAGAGGGAAAAACACAGGACAGCTGTTGTGGAGAAGCTTTTGGGCAGTTAATGGAACAGGTGAGGTCCTTTAAGGCTTAAATCAGCTGAGGGGTGAGATGCTCTCTAGAAACTTGGGTCGTAACCACCCATCTTAAATATTTCTCTCTGCTGATGTCATGGGCAATGGAAGCCCTCCTGTCGTGGCTGAAAACCATCCTGAAGAAAATCAGCATCATGGGGTGGGTGTGGGGAGAATGGGAGGAATGTCCCTGGCCAGGAGGCCGGAGGTGCCCCAGGAAGCTGTTTCCTCTGAATAGTTAAATGGCTGCCTCTCAACTTGCACAATGTCACATTGAATTTGAAACAGGGAACTTTTTATATTTTTCCCCTGATTGTGCTGGCACCTGGCAGATGCCTATTTACCACAGGCATCAATACACATAGTAATCAAAGGAAATCAGAGGCACAGATTAGCAACAGCTGCAAGTCATTAGTGACAGACATGGGAAAGCACAATTCCGCACCCAACTTTGAAATAACCAATATGAGTATTTCAGAGCATGAGGGTTACCGCAGGGCACTCGCTAACATGAGAGCAGCCAAACAATAGTTGGGCTTGTCTCTCAAGAGAGCCCTTCTTCTCAACGGCAGCGCCGCACTCTCCATATTAGAAACCAATCAATCACGCGATATTGGTCCTTTGAGTGTCAGCTCTCTCAGAGTGTGTGTGTCCATCTTCAGATCAAAGGTTGTCTCAACCGAGAAATAACCTCTGGCTGGTGGGAAAACTTACCTTCTATCATAATTTTAGTGGTGGGAGTTCGCATGTATTCCTGAGGAATTAATTATATCATTACCTAGTTGGAAACGGCCATATAGAGAGGAAAATAAGATATTCCCCTTTCCCATTTAATTTCATTTTTTCCATATTTCTATTTGAAAACCAGCTCTGATTGATAGTTCACTTGGTAGTTACACATTTTCACTGGCAGCACTAACCTTAGCCTACTCCGGAAAATACTATTCAATTTTTAGCTTTTCCCTAATCAATTCATTCAGTGCCTCGGTGGAATACAAGTTGGTCATTTAAAAATTTCTAGCTGTTGCCTGATATGTCCCAAAACAAATTTAGCCAGCATGGGTTTCTATTTTAGACCATCTCTGGAAATGCAGATTTACTGTACAACTGGGTAATGGCCTAGAGATAAACAGACACAGTGAGCTGCTGTCTGATTAGCAGGACTGGGCAAAATTTAGCATCATATATATTGCAGTAATTGGACCATTGGACCATAGGATGTAGATTAAATTGGTCACTTCACTACATGTGGTATCTTTTCCCTTTACTCAATATTAAGGTAGGATTATTATTTTTTCTGTTTTAGAAAATTCTCCTTCCCCTGCTCTTCTCCCCAAAAATATCTTCTGAAACTTTTCCTAAAAATTCTTATAATAATAAGTAACTCATTTTGGAGATTAGGATAAGAAAGGGAGAACAATTCTTTCATTTAGTTCAGAGCCAACCATTAAGCATCAACTCTTTAACAGCAAGCAATGTGCTATTATTTTAGAAGAAAGCTTCCAGGGAACATGGATTCCATAAGGCCCATGGCACATCATAAGCATTCAGATGAATGTTACAGTCTTATGTGTTGTTTTTTAAACTTTTGGAGGAGAGAAATTATTTTATACTTGATTGAATACCATAATATGTAGCCCTAAGGAGGAGTGAATTCTTGGGGTCATTTTATAAGAAAGAAAAACATGGTATTAATTCATAATTTTATTTACTCGTTAATCCAGCACATATTTATTGAGCATCTCCTATATCGCAGGAAATTTTAGGCATTGCAGATACAGCAGCAAAATTAAAAAATGACCTGGTTATAACGTACTTGATTGGTGATAAGGATATAGGCAGCTTACGTTTGAGGTGGCAGCTTGACTACAATTCTTTATTGTATACAGCTTCTTTTTCCTTCCTCCCTCCCTCCTTTCTTCCCTTCTCTTTCCTTCCATCTCCCTTCCCTCCTTTCCCTCCTGCTCAGTTCCCTTTCCTTCACTCTCCTATATCCATGCTATATGATTTAGACATTAGAGAGACTAAGCATGGTTTGTTACACAGAATTATTTAATAAAGTACACATTTTGAGAATTAATCTGTATTATTTAGGCTAAAACTACTATAACAAATGAAACCCCAAATTTCAGTAGCTTAACACAATAGATGTTAATTCCTTGCTCATGTAACAATCTAATGAGAGTGTTCCAGTTGGTGGGAGGCTTTCCTCCACGCAGTGACTCAAGAACTTAGGTACCTTCCATCTTGTGACGCTGCCAGGCCTTGGAATCCTTTGCATCCAGCTGGTATAAAGGGAAACAGAAGGTTAAGAAGGCACAGCCATTTCTTTTTTAAATTTTTATTTATTTATTTATTTTTATTTTTGGCTGCCTTGGGTCTTTGTTGCTGTGCACGGGCTATTCTTTGTTGTGGTTCCTGGGCTTCTCATTGTGGTGGCTTCTCTTGTTGCAGAGCACGGGCTCTAGGCGCGTGGGCTTCAGTAGTTGTGGCACTTGGACTCAGTAGTTGTGGCTTGCGAACTCTAGAGCGCAGGCTCAGTGGTTGTGGCGCACGGGCTTAGTTGCTCCGCGGCATGTGGGATCTTCCCGGACCAGGGCTCAAACCCATGTCCCCTGCACCGGTAGGCGGATTCCTAACCACTGCGCCATCAGTGAAGTCCAGGCACAGCCATTTCTTAGCCAACTTGGCCTGAAAGAGGCAAATGTCACTTCTGCTCATATACCATGGGGAGAGCTGACTGGATGGCCCCACCCAGATGAAAAGGGGATTGTGAGATTCTTAGTCTTGGCCTGCACAGATACTTTGAAGTGACAAGTCTATACCAAGGAAGTGGGAGGACAGGTATGAATAAACACAGTTGTATGTCAGGCACCATGCTAATTTCTGAAGATGAAAAATGGGTAAGTCTAGGGTGGTGAGGGCCACACAGATACACAACTAACCAAACATGATATCCAAGTACCAAATAAAGTCATATGTGAGCACAGATGCAGGGACAAATACCTCACTCTGGAATGGATTCAGAAAGCAGAAGCTTAAAGCGCTTCATCTAGCAGAGAAGAGGAGGAGCTGAGAAGAAGCTCAGTATGTCCAGATAGTGATGAGCTGCTCGATGTGTCAGGTGTTCAAGAATGTGGGGGTAACTAGGCCAGATCAGAGAGGGCCTTGTGGGCTGTGCCTTTTGCACAAATAACTAGAATGTGAATGTGAATGTATGCTGTGCATTTGAGGCTTCAGACAGGTCTTTTGATCCCACTCCTTTCTGAAGCCCTTCTTGGATATGTCATTACATATGTGAAAGGAAGCTGATGTTTAAAACTTGAGGAGTCATATGTGACTTTTTAAGATGAAAGGTGTTTGGATTCTGAGAAAGGAAGTTATATCCTTGGCAGCCTTGTTCCTTACTGGGTAGGAATGTGTCACCTTACAAAAGAGGCATGTTAAAATGCATGAATTCCCCCATCTGATTTCAAGGTTGACACTTCATCACACATTTAAGGTCCCTTCCCTTTCTCTTAATACTAGTAGTAGTGAATGTGCTTTATTATAATGCCGGAGAGAGCTTGGAGTTCCAGGTATCAAAAGAGGCTGAGGTTGCCTCAGCTGTTCTAGGTGGAGAGCACCTTGTTCCGTGCTGATTAAACTTGGCCTAGGGGACATGCCGAAGAGTAGGGTCACTATGGGATCAACATGGGAGGCCAGCTGCAAGATACACACATTGCTTTTCCCAAAAGTTTTTATAAACAGAATCAAGCTTTTGATATCCCTGTATTCCTTATCATACAACACTTATCATATAAGCTTATCTTTATCATATAGCACTGTTAATTTCATAATGAATATTTGCTTTCCTTTTTCGGTAGATAGTCTCAAGCTTGTTAGCAACTATGATCACCCCCTTTCTATGTCCACTTACATTTGAAGAGAGACTGGCATAGTGAAATGTATTTATATGTTTTATTTAGTAATCTAATGACTACTTAATGATATCTATTAAAAGTTGAGACTCTTGACTGGGCCTTGGAGTACAGAGAAGAGGGAGACAGAAATATGGGTGAACTGAGGTTTCTGCCTACATATGATAGACAAGATGCAGCTGTATATAAATAACTCTAATACAACACAAATGTGAAAAGTTCCATAAGGAAGGAGTGGACAGTAGGGAGAAAGAATTTGTTACTAGAGGAAATCAGGGAAGGCTGAATAGAACTTGAAGCTCAGAGAAGTTACCAGACATTGGTCCAGGATTACATAGCCAGCTGCTGTCTGAGATAGAAGAGGCTCAGCTCTCTCGAGGCAGGGCTCCTGGCTTTCTGCACGATGCCAAGTCTGAAGGAAGATCTGAGGACGAAGGCAGAGGACACGAGCTCTCAGTTTTGCATGTAGGACAGCACATTTCTCCCAGTGGAGACTCAGCCAGTTGTGAACACATTTAGGGTTCCTTCAGAAAAAAGATGGTCCCATAGCCCAACTACCAACACAACCTGAAGCTCTGACTTCTGTTTTTATTTTTTATCCTGCAAGAGTAAGTCCAATTATCCTCATTGCTTTGGGTGTCAGAAAAAAAAAAAAAAAAAAAAAAAAGAGTTCCATGGGTTAGCAGGACTGCTTATAAGATATAAAGATAAATGATGACTACCAGAAAAAAAGTTTTTGAGAGGATGAAGAGACAGAATTTACTATAGATTGAAATGGGTAAGTGTTGTCCAATTGCCATTTTATTCTTTTACAGTAAAATACATAATAGAGAATGCTAGATTTCCTTTTTAGAACTCGGTAAAAATTATAGCAGATGAACATTAGGCAAAATCAAAGGGGAATTTTGCTCACATATGGAAGTTTATAAGGAATCTGGTTGAGTCTGGTTCCAGTATTTGCTGAAGTTTGTGGTTGTGTCAACAAAGATGGGTAAAGTAAGCATATTTTAGACCCTAAAGAGAGCAGCCTCATAGTCTGGAATAGAGAGTAGCTTTCAAATGGTTTAAAATGGGTTTGCTTTTCTTTCCTTCCAGCTGTGCCTAGTGCTGGGGAAGATAAACTGGCATGTTCTTTGTTACATAGCAACATACCCACCCAGGGGAGTGAGGCACATTAGATTTTCAAAATCTTAAGTCCTTTCAATCAGTTGATAGTGGAGTTGGGGAAAATAAACTGGGAGAAGCTGCGTAACCATTCAGTATGGCACTCCAACACCTGAAACATTCTAGCCACCGTCTTCAAAATAGAGCTGACCGTCTCATTGGTAAAACTGGCCAAATGACATGGAGCAGCAGTTCAAACACCCTTCCTGGCATTTGCTTCTGCATCTTTTGACCTGTCTTGACTGCTGCTATTTCTCTCATACTCCAGTGGCTATAATTTGAATCATGTGGAGAAGGACTTTAATATCCAGGTGAATCTCTTAGTTTTACTTTTGTACCTCCTTGGTTTTACTTACTCTCTATTCTGATCAGAATTGTCTTTATTTTATGTATTTGATTAGCCTTCTGAGCACCTATGGCCAAACGACCCTTTGGTAACCCAGTACTCCTTTGCTGTACCTCTATGTTCTCCTTGATGTAAATTCAGTTTTCTAAAGATTGGTGGGAATTTTGATCTTCTCTTTGTAAAACGCTCTGTAAATTTTGTGCTTAATAACTATTGTAATACAAAGTTTTTATAATCCCAAATCTAATACTGAATTTTTCTTGAAATGTTTTACGTTTGTTTTCTTTCTTCACTTCTATGGCTTAAATTAGGGGAATTTTGTGAAGACATTTAATTTTCGAAATCCACTTCTGGTCCTAAAAGAACAAAGCCTACATTTTGAAGACAAGGATTTTTAAATAGACTTAATATTAGGAAAACATTAACAAAAATGTTAACATAACATATTGTTTAAAGCTTCTTCTAAGTGTTCGCCTAAGTCTCCTCTGTGAGACAGGGACTCTGACTGGTGTATCTCAGTCCACAGTGTCTACACAGAGCCTGGTGTGTGACAGGTATTCAGAAATAATTTGTTATATGTTGCTAAAAAATATATTTTCTTGAGGTATCACTTCACACTGGTCAGAATGGCCATCATTAAGAAGTCTACAAATAACAAATGCTGGAGAGAGTGTGGAGAAAAGGGAACCCTCCTGCACTGTTGGTGGGAATGTAAATTGGTGCAGCCACTATGGAAAACAGTATGGAAGTTCCTCAAAAACCTAAAAACAGAGTTGCCCTATGATCCAGCAATCCCATTCCTGGGCATATATCTGGAGAAAACTATAATTTGAAAAGATATATGCACCTCAGTGTTCATAGCAGCACTATTTACAATAGTTAAGACATGGAAATAACCTAAATGTCATCAACTTCAATGAAGTTGAAATGAAGAAATGAAGATCAACTTCAATATGTTGATCTTCAAAATGAAGATCAACTTCAATAAAAATATAAATATATATTTTCTAATTTGTGCATCAAAGCTACTTTATGAGGCTGAGATATCCAGTTGATTCTTATTGCTCATGGTGCTTATGTTCTATAAAGTCATCAGAAACACTGAATTAGTGAATACTGAACCACTGCTCCTCAGGCAAATGCATGGTTAAGTCCCTGTGAGCCTCTGTCACAACATGGTCATTAACCGATCAGTACCTAGCCTTGCTTTGCGTGTGTTTCTGCTTAAAGGCCACTTATTTAATATATATTGTGTATGCATTTACATTGAACTCATGGCCAACACCACTATAACTCATGCCTGAATGAAGCTTATCCAACACGTATTTAAGTCACATCACAGCCTTCTGTGCTTAAGAACACTAGACAGCACTTCATTACTACACTTGGGGACTATTTTTTTTTTTTACATCTTTATTAGAGTATAATTGCTTTACAATGGTGTGTTAGTTTCTGCTTTATAACAAAGTGAATCAGTTATACATATACATATGTTCCCATATCTCTTCCCTCTTGCATCTCCCTCCCTCCCACCCTCCCTATCCCACCCCTCTAGGTGGTCACAAAGCACCGAGCTGATCTCCCTGTGCTATGCGGCTGCTTCCCACTAGCTATCTACCTTACATTTGGTAGTGTATATATGTCCATGTCTCTCTCTCGCTTTGTCACAGCTCACCCTTCCCCCTCCCCATATCCTCAAGTCCATTCTCTAGTAGGTCTGTGTCTTTATTCCTATCTTACCCCTAGGTTCTTCATGACATTTTTTTCCTTAAATTCCATATATATGTGTTAGTATACGGTATTTGTCTTTCTCTTTCTGACTTCATTCTGTATGACAGACTCTAGGTCTATCCACCTCATTACAAATAACTCAATTTCGTTTCTTTTTATGGCTGAGTAATATTCCATTGTATATATGTGCCACATCTTCTTTATCCATTAATCCGATGATAGACACTTAGGTTGTTTCCATCTCTGGGCTATTGTAAATAGAGCTGCAATGAACATTTTGATACATGACTCTTTTTGAATTATGGTTTTCTCAGGGTATATGCCCAGTAGTGGGATTGCTGGGTCATATGGTTGGGGACTATTTTAAAGAGTGAAATCACCAAAAAAAAAAAAAAAAAAAAAAGCACAAAAAAGTGTGCAAATATTGCACTAAACAGATCACGAAAGGGATATTTGTCTGCAGTATGAGAGTTGACACTGGAAGCCTTAGTGTTGCCTTGTCCCACCTCAGCTGGGAACACGCATGTTCGGTGACTCAAATTTTTTGCCACTCTGTGCATGTGCGTGAATGACTGAAAGCACCATGGGTTTTGATTTGGGGGTTACAAATACATGTTAGCAAGTAGGTGAATTTGCAAATACGGAATCTTTGAGTAGTAAGGATTGGCAGTATTAGTATGTCCTTTTTGCGTATTTGGAAACTCCAGAAAGGAGCTCCAATTTCAGAAAGATTTGTCTGTGATCATCCAAGTGGAACTGAAACCTGTCTCTTCTGACTTCTGGGTCAGTGTCCATTCCAACATCCGCAGCTCAGGAAGTGGAGGGAGAACCTACAGTCAGGCTCATTAGCACACAGATAGTGCCTGTTTTTTGAACAATGTGTGGTGTCTGTGCATAAAGTTATCAAGTTCTGTAATTTGAAATGACTCACTGAAAACTTTCTTGCAAATTATCTATCTTGTAACTCGTAGTGTTTCTCATTATATTAAAAACAAATAATCACTGAAATATTGTTCTACTATGCCTGTGAAAGGAAAAATAATTAGGGCTTATTCTCACATATAGATTACATTAGTGCAAGAGGGAGCATTATAACTCACTACTTTGTTCTTAGAGAACAGTCAGTGCTTGTTACATGCAAGGTACCACTATTAGGAGGAGGCTGGAGAGAGAAGATGAAGAGGAGGTGGGTCACTGCCTTCAAAAATATCTTGAGGGGGGCTTCCCTGGTGGCGCAGTGGTTGAGAGTCCGCCTGCCGATGCAGGGGACGCGGGTTCGTGCCCCGGTCCGGGAGGATCCCACATGCCGTGGAGCGGCTGGGCCCGTGAGCCATGGCCGCTGAGCCTGTGCGTCCGGAGCCTGTGCTCCGCAACGGGAGAGGCCACAGCAGTCAGAGGCCTGCGTACCGCAAAAAAAAAAAAAAAAAAAAAAATCTTGAGGGTTATTCTGTGCTGGTTTTGTTCCTTCATCCTCTACAGATGCCAGATAATTCAGGGTGCTCAGCTCTATGTAGAAAAACCAAAATTAGATTAAGACTTTAATTTTAGACCTATAGTACCAAGGTGACTTAAAACACAGCTTTATATCCTAATGTTGGGAATGAGAAGACAATAACTGTTGCTTATGTAATATTAATTTTACGACACTCCTCATTTTTCAAATTTTCAAAAAAATTTCCCATATGTATTCTGTAGGACATTAGCATTCTTATGAGATCGCAAAAGATACTCTAAGAAAAAGGTCTTTGAAGTCAAGAGAGTTTGGGTTAAATGTGATTAACCAGCTTTCTTTAGTAAAATATTAAAGCCTACTTACTTTACTGGCGGCTTCTCAGAGCTGCTAATAAGCTTGTGTGCGTGCTCACTCTCTCAGAGCATCTAGTTGGAGAACACTCAGCAACATCTCCTGTTCTGCAGATCATGGTTTGGAAAATGTTGTCATGTGATATTAGGTACAACTTCCAGGGAAGGTGAAAGAAAAGAAAGTAAAAATTTCCATTCTGCTAAGGGAGGTGGAAAAGTCAAGTGAGACTGATTACATTCCCCACCTTATACTACTGTAGAATCCTCCCATGTGAAATTAGGTCTGTGGCAGCAATTCTCTATGCATAGAGACAGTATCTACTACCTGCCCTCAGGTGAAGGGAACAGAGTTCCCTTGAGCCCATGTGGTGCACAGTGGACAAACCTAGTGAATTTCTTTCCTGGTTCTTGGGGCTCTGGGGAGTCTGCAGGAAGGATGTTCTTCACAGGCAAGTGTCAGGCCAAAGGTTTTAGAAGTGTGGAGGTTGTAGTGGGCTGGATGGTGATCTTCCTCCCCAACAAGAGCCGTGTCTATACTGAACCTTTGAAGGTGGCCTTATTTGGAAATAGGATCTTTGCAGGTGTAATTAAATTAAGGATCTTGAGATGAGATCATCTTGGGTTATTTGGGTGGGCACTACATCCAACGATAAGCATCCTTATAAGAGAAGAGGCAGAGGGAGGCTTGAGATGGAAAACCACGTGACGATGGAGGCAGAGATTGGAATTATGTTGCTATAAACCAAGGAACTCCTGAAGCCTTCAGAAGCTGGAAGAGGCAAGAAGGCTCTTCCCCTAGAGGCTTTGGTGGGAGTGCGGTCCTGCTGACACCTTGATTTTGATCCTCTTGCCTGCAGAACTGTGAGAGAATAAAATCCTGTTGTTTGAAGCCACCAAGTTTGTGGTGATTTGTTGTGGCAGTCCTAGGAAAGAACTACAGGGCTCTAGGTAAGGAAAGATGGAAACTGACAGAGAGGTGGACAAGGCTAGAAAATGAAGACTGATAAATTCAGATGTCGAGGGTCATCTCATTCCAGAGGGTCTTCTGGAAAGTATAGATACAAAAATCTTTCCAAGCTTTCACATGGTAAATAAGGGTCACGCTGGTATAAATAGCAAGCTCATGGCCAGGCACTGGGGGAGGACTGAAAGAAAGATGTGTGTGGATTGTTTGGAGAGCAAGGTCACCACAGGAAGTGGGGAAGGATGTTCTACTGCCTGGCAGAGAGAAAGGGGTACCTCTGGGAGAATAATAAAAGATAGCTTGGCAGAAAAAAAAATTTCCCTTGCCTTGGAGAAATCAGTGGTATTAGTGGTCTTGTGAATGGGTTTCAGAGTGAGGTCAGCCCATAGCTAGCAGGGTCCTTGATTACCGCTGGGATCCACATCTTTCAGGATGCAGGAGAGCATACAGTGCAGGACACTGTAGTGTGAGTTTCAGGAAAATGTGCCCTAAATAAAAGACTTTCCACATATTCAGCTGTTGCAAATGAAGCAGGAACAAATTATTAACAAAGCAAAAATTTGAAAAATTTGTTACTGTTTCTGCCTTCTAGGAGAATGGCATGATATGTTATTCCCAAGGGGATGATTCTGTTGCTTTGGAAAAGCCCTGATAGACTTTCTGACTGAGAAAAACAAGACTTCTGGAGCATATGGAGGAGTAATCTAGATCGAGGGGGCTGTGAATGGAGAGGGAAGAGGGCTGTGTGAGGAGGACAAAGGAGGAGCAGGGACTCCCAGGAACGTGGAGGGAGGTGCTGCGTGGCCTATGAAGGAATATGGCTTCTGAACATTTCTTGTAGTACAGAATGGGCAGCACGCATCTACCGTTGTCTGGCGCTGAGAGGAAGTTGTTTCCTGCTCTGTGCTGCTCTCTATTACCCTCTCACCACCAGTAAAATTCTACTGTGTGCATTAGGGACATTAGGGATGCTTTAGGAAATGTAGAAAAACCATGGTGTCCAGTGCGTGTGGTGGGCAAGTAGAGATGGAGCAGCAGGTGGTGGCAGGTTGTGGAGTGACTAATTCAGCAGAGGCAGAGGCACATCCTGAGGGAGGCTCTAGGCTTCCTGCCATGTATGGCTTGGGAGTTTTGTCTAGTTATTAAAAGGAGGATTTATCCCAGAAGAATGGGGGGGGGGGAATCATTCCGACTGGAAGTATCTGGGCACCTGAGTAAAATCAGGTATGCTCAGGAGTCAGTGGGTGGGTAGGGTTTGGGTGTACTTACCTGATTGAGGGGAATTTATCAGCTTATTGTACAAACCACTGAATTATTTTATGTTGTTAAACTCAATTAACTCTGCTGAAACATCTGCCCTCTATATTCAGAATATTACTAAAAGGCTGTGTATGCATAAGGGTATGTTTGGAGGGGGAGAGTGGATATTAAATATTGGGGAAAGTGGAGGAAAACTATGCCAATTAGGTAATGCCATAAAGCCATTGACTGATGATGCATTGAACAAGGAGCAGAGAGAAGTGGGGAAGGCACTCTGACAAAAGGTGTTGGTGGGACCCATTGTGGATGATTGCAGAAAAAGCAGAACGTTGTAATCTGGGAATATCCCATTGAACACTGATACGTGAAATCATTTTGAGAATGGAGAAATGGTTGGTTTGAATCTGCTTGGTAAGAACTAATGAAAGTGGGAACTGACGCTAAATGTGTTCCTTCTGCCAGATTATGCTTCCTCTTGTTAGATATATAAAGGTTTTAAATATTCAGTGGTGGGTAGGAGTATCGTATCATTCAAGATTAAGATTCCATTTCACCCAAGGCTGTCAGATTTCTGTTAGTGTAAGTTAATAGGACATAAAATATTATTACTTTAGAGATTATAATGACCCGCTGAACAAGGGCTAATTTGGGGAAAAAAATCCCCTATTGGTATTGGGGACCCTTTACTTTCCTATGATGTCTTCTCACGTGATTAGATGTACTGAATATGTCTTGTTTCCAACTCCTTCTGAGACTTGAAAGAGGATGAGATCACTCACTCCCAACTGGTCATTTCTCTCTGTAGATGGGAGAATCAGTGCTAATTGATACTTTTTATATTTAATTACACTTAATTTCTTCTATCTGGCTGCCCTGAAACCAAGAAGAGGAAAACAGTGTTCTACACAAAAATCTTCTAACATAAACATTTCTTAACCTCATTTGCTGCAGAATTGGTTCAAATAAAGAATCCTTAAGATAAAAGCTGTTCAGAATGGTTTCTTATCTGTATTTGATCCTGTCTCTTGAGTCCCTCTTTCTGGAATATATCCTTGTGACTTCTGTGATGGGAATTTTCTCAGTCTTTTCTTCCCTAACATTTAACTCTTCTGTATTCACTAGTATTATAATAATTTTCCAGTCCTTTTGTTATTTTGTTTAAATTAATTCCTTAATTAGGTCCTTCTCTCTTCCTTTGAACCATCACCTATAGGGCTCTGGTCACAGTGCTCTTCCCAATGGCTTTGATGGCATCACCCCTCCTTCAAAAACCTAGTACTTTCCACTTCCTTCTGGATATAGTTTCAACTTGGTCCCAACTTACTGTTCCCTATTTTCTACTATTCCCCGTACCTGTCAAGCTGTTTTTTTTTTTTGCGGTACGTGGGCCCCCCACTGCTGCGGCCTCTCCTGTTGTGGAGCACAGGCTCTGGACGCGCAGGCTCAGCGGCCATGGCTCATGGGCCCAGCTGCTCTGCGGCATGTGGGATCTTCCCGGACTGGGGCACGAACCCGTGTCCCCCGCATCGGCAGGCGGACTCTCAACCACTACGCCACCAGGGAAGCCCTGTCAAGCTGTCTTATTTGCTCTCTCCCCGGTGTCCTGTGTTTTCCCCATCTGGAACATCCAACTCCTCCCTATCTCTGAATCCTGCCCATCATTCAAGAAGCAAAGCCCATCTCTCCTGCTCTGGAATGCCTTCTCTGACGGCTTCATTCAGATAAGATCTTTCCCTCCTTTAACATCCTATGAATTTATTGTCAGTTGCATTGATTTGGCAATCTAGGGAGTCAACCTAGGGGATCGAAAGGATAGAAAGTAGGGTTTGGGCAAAAAAAAAGTAAAAAAAAAAGGATTCCAGTATGAACTTTTCTTCTTGAAGTTAATGGTGGTTCAGATAAATTTGCTAATCTCCACTGGCTTCCATTTTCTGTATACCTAAGATGGAGACAGACTATTCTGAATCTTGCTGATTGTCATGGGAATTAACAAATGTAATATATGTAAAAGTCCTCGTAATCTGTAACGTCCTATACAGGTATAAGTTATCATTTCTGCTGTTAGAGATCTCTATTATTGATTGACTCTATCAAAACTCTGTTGTTATTTAGCCCTCCTGTATCTATACTTAATCAGTATAACTCACTTCACCAGCCAAGGTATCAATACAAATATAATGACATCACATGTTATTTTTCTAATTCATTGCTTGATCTACTCTCTACCCCATACCTACTGTTATTAGCAGGAAATCTGTTAACTCCCTCTTGGAATTTCCCAACAGCCCCCTTCTCTAATTTTTTAAAGATTAAGGGGTTTACTCCATCCAAAATGGACAAATCTTGTTTCTAAAAGAAAGGCAGAGAAAGGACTGAAAATTCCAGTTTGTCCACTGTTGAACATTGGTTTTGTCCAGCCTGGTGGACACTTCTGCATTCAGAAAAAAATCTTCTTGCAGGTCCAGATGCCTAGATAGGAGGGAGGGTACTAGAACTGGGACCTTTCTGCCCAACACAGATGCTGCTAATAGGCAGCCTTGCAACAGGTGCCCCATTGGCTTGGCTGAGACTTCCTCAGAACATAATCCTACTTGCTTCCTTCTCTCCCTTCACAAGTGTCAGTCTGATCCGAAGACTCTCCTAACCTTCTCTTGTTCCTTTCCCCTTTAGTCTTGAGGAGAATTTCCCCCAAGAAATCTCTTGTATATCTCATCCTATCTTGATAATATGTTTTTAGGAAGATCCAAAATGACACTGAAGCGTTTCCAGCCTCCCCCATACTTACTAGAACTCTTAGACCCTTGTTTTGACCTTATGCTCCTTCTTTCCTGGCGAGCTCCACTTTGGGACTTCCCTTTCTTGCCAGTGGACCTTGGGTAAAAGCCTTTCTGGTCCTTCCTGACAGATGTCCTGATTGTGGATTTCAGGGAGTTTGAGGTGAGTTTTCCCTCCTCAGAAGACTCATAGTTTCTGCAAATTTTCTCACCCTATCCATAGAGCTCAGTAGTCATGGGGAGAGACATCTTTTGTGTCTGCTTGTGATACTTATGTCCTGTTATATCCTTTTCTCAGACCACAGGGGTGCCTGTTACCCTTAGGCACCTTGAATTTACCCTTCAAAATTCAAGGCAGGGGGCTTCCCTGGTGGCGCAGTGGTTGAGAGTCCGCCTGCCGATGCAGGGGACACGGGCTTGTGCCCCGGTCTGGGCAGATCTCACATGCCGCGGAGCGGCTGGGCCCATGAGCCACGGCCGCTGAGCCTGCGTGTCCAGAGCCTGTGCTCCGCAACAGGAGAGGCCACAGCAGTGAGAGGCCTGCGTACTGCAGAAAAGAAAGGAAAAGAAAAGAAAAGGAAAAAAATACAAGGCAGAAGCAGTTTAAGTTGTTGTTTAGGTTATTTTTTTCGAAAAACATTTTTTTTTTTTTTTGCTCCAGGTGACTTGCTATTTCCACCCCTGGACTTAATAGAGGCTTACATAACTTTAGGTATCCCTTCAGTGCATACCCTTTTCATACATTTTGTCTTACTTCACTATATTGTAAGCTTCGTGAAAGCTGCTTCTTGTGTTTCCAATTGCTCATCTGTGAAATTGAGGGCTAGATTAATTATTTTAAAGAATCCTTTCAGTTGTGTGATTTCTGTGGAAGATATAATATTAGAAATGGGCTAGAAAATGATTTTCTTCCTTTAAATATTGTGTCCATTATGTTTGGTAATCTACCTTTTATTTATACATAACATTTTTCACTTTGCTCGTATGCATTACATAATTTGATCCTCAAATCCACCTTGTAAAGTGTCAGTAAATACTAGCTGCCTTTTACAGGTTAGAACCTGAGACTTGTTGAAGTTAAATGACAAGTCTCTAAGTTCCTGGAGCAGTCACTGGGTCTGGTGCCCTTTGGCCTACTAATCCCCTAATTAAGATGCCGCATGATATTTTCTTTTCACTCCCTGCCCTGCGACTACTAACTCATCCTTCATGAAGCACCTTTATGTTTCTCTTATTCTCAGCCATCTACACTTTGGGGCAGAGGGTTAGAGAAGATATCACAGATTCAAATGCCTAAAAAGGCCAGGCAGGGTAAGAGACCGGGAAGGGGTGGGGAAGGCGAGGACTGACAAACTGAAGAGCACACATCCTATCTGAGAGGGGTAATCCCTGTTCAGCCTTAGCGCTTTGTTGCCATCCAGGAATGCTGGCCCTGGGTTGCTCAACTTTCGGTTTTTCAAGCACAGCTGGAAATATATATTTTAATGGGAAATCTGCATTTTGAGATGCTCAAAATAAATGAAAAAAAAAATTAAAACCCTGTGAAGCCAAAACACATCTATAGGTGCTGTTTGGTCCCACAGATCCTCTGATTTGGAGGTATGAGCCATGTTTAACTAGCTGTGTTAACCTTCTCCCCCCATAACCCACCCCCCCAAATCCTATGAAGTGATTTGGTGAATTTTGCTACTTTTATTAAAAGTTTGGTATAAATAACATAAATAACAATAGCAACCAATTGTTGGATGTCTGCTGTGTTCCAGGGAGTATGCTAGGTGCTTGACACACCTCATCACAAATTCTCTTAGCAACCTTATGAGAGATCTATTATTAACCTGTTTTATAGATTAGGGAGCTGAGGCCCAGAGCTGACCTAATTTGCTAAGACCACACAGTAAGTAGTGGAACCAGGATCAAACCCAGGTTTCTGGCCTCAAAGTGTGTTCTTGCGCGTTATTTATTATACCATATTACCAGCATCCTCAGAGAAGAGAGAGAAAGGGTGAAATGAAAAATGTGGTGCTTTCCCTCTTATGAAACAAGTCAAAAGTGGTCTCTTTGTATGGAGAACTTAAGCAAGCATAATCTTTTTTTTTTTTTTTGAGTGTAAGAGGTATGCTTTTCTTTGTGAAGGTGGGTAGGAAGGGAAGAGAAAAAGGAGATTGCTCACAGTAGGAAGAGATCCTCCTTTCTTTCAAAAACTCTAAACCAGAAATAGACTCCCAACCTACTAGTGTTTGGCTTTTGTTTTCAGATTGTCTGCTTTGACCATAATGTCCTGTGAGATGGCCACTAGCTTACTACAGCTATCTTTTACTCCTACTTCAAAAAAGCAAAGTTCTGGGAAGAAAAAGATCTTTTGTTTAGGGTTCGAAGTCAAGTCCAAATATAACAAGATCCCAATAACTTCCTCCACCCTCTAGGGTTTAAAACCAAATTCCCTCTGCCCAGATGGCTTCTACAGAAAGAGCATTCCCCCACTGCTTCCTCTTTTTGTTGGCTGCCCACTGATTACAGCTAATGACTCCCAGCTGTACTGCCTCCGAAGACTAGGGGAAGATGAATCTTTGAAAAATAATTTAATAACAAGACTCTTCCAGGGATAGGTAGGGCTGATGCCAATCCTGTTGGAGCACTCTCTCATTCAGAATCTAGCTGGATGGTGGTGATTCGAAGAGAGGAGAGTTGCTATGTGCGTTTTGAAGCCCCCTTGGTGTTCCTTACAGGAATCTGATTGACTCTATTTCCTAATATTGGTTGAAAAAAATTCATCTCCAAATACTAAAAAAAAAAGTTAGATATGTGTAATATATACTTCTTTAGCTCCAATTCAGAGAATTTGAGGAAATATCTTTTAGGGCTGTGACTTTATCCAAGTAAGACATACTTTAGGATCAGTTTCCTTGGAGGATTTTCTAACATGCTTATATCATACTAATAATTTGATATTTACAAATTTTAAAACTTGGCATGCTGGAGTTTCCCTTTTGTCTTTGAAATATCAGGTTCTTTGAAAGATTTACTTCAAATACTATGGCCCATCAGAGGGAAAAAAAATGATCAAAGGTTACCAGTCATGAAAACTGTTGATAACAGACTTGTTCAGATTGGTTGGTCTTGTCTTCTCCCCACCCTCTTCCTCCTCCTTTTCTTCTTCCCTTTCCTCCTTTGCTTCCTCTTTCTTATTTTTCTTCCTTTTCTTTACTAGCAAAAATAGCAGTCTGAATTGCTGGGTACGCGGATGGGGGAGATCAGTAAAAATTTTACTGACCTAAAATTTGATGGTTTTCTCAAACCATGTTTCATGGCATTTGGAATCCCTCCTCCTCCATGGAGTCTTCTCCCAAAGCTGCAGACAAGATTTTTCCCATATGCCCATATAGAACTAAGTGTGGTGCTGAAGTTAGATACATTAAACCACTCAGTGGTTACTTCCTGTTCTTTCAGAACACTGGCTGAAGAGATCTTGAGCAGTTGATTACTGTGCTGTCTAGTTCTATAGTGATTTCTTTATGAATCATTGTATCTTCCTAGGAGATAATGTAGCTTAGTGGAAAGAGCATGAACTCTTGAGTCAGAGATAAGTTTGAACTTTGACCTGCCCCTTGCTTAAACTTTCTGAGCTTTACTTTCTTCATCTGTAAAATGGAACTTGCAGGGTTGCGATGAAGAGTAATATCATGTTTGGATACTGGTAAGATGTTTTATAGGCCTCTTGTTAAATACTTTAATTATGGTCTTTATTATTATACTCCCTATTCATTATATATTATATGCTTATATATTTATATATAAATATATATGTATATAAAATCTTTGTGGCAAAGAAAGTTTTCATAGGGCTTTCAGTTGGCTCAAAGGAAAAAGAGATAGTGGAATGTGGATTTCTATTATAAGGTGCTTATAATTTCAATCTTATTTTCATCTTGTTTTAATTTTCAGAGTAATCATGAGAGGTAGATACCATTAAACCCATTTTAAAGACAGGAAATTAAGTCCTGGAAGGGTTAAGTCCATTCCAAGGATAATATTTTTGGAGAATTTTCCATCATGGTTATTTTATATAAATTTGAAAACTTGATATTCTGGCATTTCTATTTTGGCTTTGAAATATTGGATCTTCTGAAAGGTTGTGTTCAGGTACTTGTTCCATTCAGGATTCTGTTCTATTCAAGAGTACAATTAAACATGCATAGTGTATCCTAGGGAAGCAGAGTCAACAGAAAAGCCCTGCTGCTTCTTTACAGCTACTACTAAGCATTAAGCCCTTAGAGTGCTGAGAAGATTTGCAGTTTGATTCAAGGGCTGACTCTCTTGGGAATAAGCTCAATAAGAGCAAAAGATAACTTACCATGAGAAACTTATTTAAGATTCTGGTTTCAGTGGAATCTCATTTTTCTCAATATGTGTAAAATCCAGAGAAAAATAGTGCATAGTATACTGTTTCTGCCAGTTTACTAAAGGGGCAGATAAGGAGCTTAGCACTTTAATGGGAGTAGCTTGCCTCTCTCCCTTCCTCCTCCTTCCCTCCCTTCTCTCTGTCTTTCTTGTCCCTTCCTCTCCCCTTCCCTGTCCCCCTCATTCTCTCCTCTTCCTTCCTCCCTTCCCTTCCTCCCCTCTTTTTTGTTATTCGGCTGGGGCTGCATGCTTCACACACTTACCACCTCTTCTTTCCGTAATGAAGCCCCATTTCCTGATTATAGAGGGAGGCATATAACCTAGATTAGGAGAGTCAAATTCTCTCAACCAGGAATTTGGATATTGAATGTAGACACCAGGGACAAAGAGCAAGTAGAGCTGGGTCATGTGCTGGCTGGACCTTAGCAGGGCAGTCCACGGAAGGGCTCCTGCTGCTGACGCCTGGGGCTGCTTGTGGTTCTTTCCCTTCCTAAGGCCTGATGGTTTACCTCTTCCATCATTTGGTGAGCTATCTCAGTATCTTCCCAGTACATTATTTTGATTAAATTAATCAGAGTTAATGTTGCTTAAAACCAGTCCTGTATGGTAGGTATTATACTTCACATTTTCCAGATGAGAAACGGAAGCTTTTTGAGGATAAATAATTTGCTCAAAATCATACTGTTAGGAAGAAGCAAAGCTGGTGTTCAAATTCAGCTCTTCCTGTCTGAAAAGCTGATATTATATGTGCTATGCTTCAGTGGCTTAAAGTGGAAAAAAAAAACAGTTGGAGAAAATATTTACGATGCTTGAGATTCTCCACAAAACTTAACGGCCTTTAGATAAAAGGAGTTCTTAAGAATCAAAGAGGAAAAACTTAACATACTAATAGAAAAACTGGGCAAAGAACATGAATACCTATTTCTCAAAGAATTAATAACAATGTGTTATTCATGTAGAAAAAGTTTAACCCTATCAACAGTGCAGAGGATGCAAATGAAAAGAATGGCGTACCATTTTAAATCTTACTGATTAAAAATTATAAAACTAAGTTTTGCAAAATTTTGATGAAAACCTTTCTCTTGTTATAGGTCAAAGTAAAAATCTATGCAAACTTAAGAGAGAAAAATTTGTTCAAATACATTTAGAATCCCAAATGTGTTCAAAACCTTTTGACTTAGACATTCTATGGAAATAATCAGTGATATACTGAAAGATTTAGGAACTAGGATATTTATCCTAATGTTATTTATAATAGCAAAAGTAAGAAGTAAATTAAATGTCTAAAACTAGATGTCTAGGGTATGATACAAAGTTTAAAAAAAAGTCCAAATATTCATTCACTCAAGAATTATTTATTGAGTATGTACGATGTTCATGGCACCTTCTAGGCATGACGGAGACTGCCGTAAACAATATAAAGTGTCTATTCTCATGAGCTTACATTCTAGTGGGGAGACAACAAGCAAACAAATACATATTATGATCATATCATGGATAAATATAAAGCAGAGTCAAGGGGATAAAAAGTGGCTTAAAGAAGGTGACACATGAATCAAGATTTAAATGAAGTGCAAGAATAAGTTATGCAAAGATGCAGGATATATCCATGAACTATTGCCATAATAATCTTGGGTACAAACCACCACAAAACTCAGTGGTTTAAGATAAGTTAAAATAATTTGTTCTCTCCACATAATTTATTCTCTCTGAGGTAGGTAGACAGGGCTTAGCTGATTCAGTGTGAGCTTGGCATGGCTTGGCACCAAGGTGAAAATTATGCCCAGGGGTGATGACAGAGGCACAAGAGGGCAAACCTCGCCATCCCAGCATATTGCAAACTGTTACCATGTTTGCTGACATTCCATTGCAAATTCCAAAGCACATCACCCCAACAAGCCTGTCAATGGGACAGGGAAGCATATTCCATCTAGAGTGGGAGAGGTAGGTGAATATTTGATGAACAATAATCCAAACAATTCCATGAGAGAAGAACATCCTAGGAAGAAAGAAGAACATGTGCAAAAGTGCTGTGTTGGTAGCAAGCTTAGTCCAATTAGAAGGCTAATGAGGTTTAAATAGAATAGGTGGGGGGGAGAGTGAGAGAAGACCAGGCAAGCAGGCCTACATCCTATAGGGTCTCTGAGGCAAAGGTTAGGTAAAGAGTTTAGATTTTATACGAGGGTATTAGGAAGGCATTGGAAGTTTTCAGCAGACAAATGAGAGTCTAATTTACATGTGAATAACATGACCCTAATTTTATATAAAAAGATATATGTCTGCCGTAAGAAAAAGACTGAAAGTACCCAGATATAAATATAAATATATTTATATAAATATAAATAGCGGCTATCTCTCAGCAGTATGATTATGTATGTAATTTTATATTGAATTATTTATACTTTATCATAGTTTCTAAATATTGAGAATAATCATGAATTGATTTTTCAAACAGTAAAAAAAATTATCTTAAGATTAAAAGGAGATCTCTATAGAGATCTCTTAGAAAATTAATTAGCAAAATACATCAGTAGACTAGTAAGCCACTTTAAGTTCTAATTTCTCTGGTCTCTACACTTGGAAGAACTGGTGAGTTAAAGTCAGATTATATTTGATTATGTTTTGGTTATATCTATATCCATCGATATATAAAATAAATGTATATTTAAATAGTAGCATATCTTTCATTTTATTATAAAATATTTCACACACACAGAAAAGTATAGACACTAATATAACAAAAAATCATGTATTTACCACTCAGCTCATTCCTATAATGATTTTAAAAATTTGCTTCAGATCTATCTTTCTCCCTACCTCCCTTCTCCTTTCCAAGTTGAAATCTTACAGATATAGTTGAAGCCCCTGTAGCTAACCTGATTCCATTTCTTTCCTGCCATCAGCAGAGGTAACAAGTATCCTGAACATGGAGTTTTAATTCTTGTGAATATTTTATACCTGTACTATATGTGTACCCATAAATAATTTATAACATTGCTTTGCCTGTTTTCCATCCTTATTAAACGATATGTTTTGGGCTTCTTTAACTTCTCACTCAATATACATTAATACACATGCTTTGGTGCATTTAAACTGCTGTATTCAACTGTATAAAAAAATCATAATTTATCCATTCTTTTGTTGATGGATCTTTAATTTGTTTCTATTTTTTCTCAGACAATGCAGGAATAAATATTCTTTTTTTTTTTTTTGGTACGCGGGCGTCTCACTGTTGTGGCCTCTCCCGTTGCGGAGCACAGGCTCCGGACGCGCAGGCTCAGTGGCCATGGCTCAGGGGCCTAGCCTGTCCGCAGCATGTGGGATCTTCCCGGACCGGGGCACGAACCTGCATCCCCTGCATCGGCAGGCAGACTCTCAACCACTGCACCACCAGGGAAGCCCAGGAATAAATATTCTTGTACATGTCTCCTTGTGAGGTTTCTCCATAGAATATATACCTAAGTGTGGCATTACTGAGTGGCATAAGTCCCTTTTAAATTTTTTTATTGAAATATAATTCACATACCATAATATGCATACACTTAAAGCATACAGTTCAGTGGTTTTCAGTATATTCAGCATGTGCAGCCATTGATACAATCTAATTTTAGAGTATTTTTATGTTAAGAAATCCAGTACCCACTGGAAGGTACTCTCCATTCTCCCTTCTCCACAACCTCTAGCACGTGCTAACTAATCTTTCTGTCTCTATGGATTTACCTTAGAGTACCTTGGACACTTCATATAAATGGAACAGTACAATATGTGGCCTTTTGTGTTTGGCTCCTTCTTAGCATCATGTTTTCAAGGTTCCTCCATGTTTTATCATATAGCAGTACTTAATTTCTTTTAAGGCTGAATAATAAGTTGTAAGGGTTTTTATATATTTTGGATATTAGTCCCTTATCCGATATATTATTTGCAAATATTTTCTTCTATTCCAGGGGTTGTATTAACATTCTTGATAGTGTCATATGAAGCACAAAAGTTTTTAATTTTGAAGAAGTCTAATTTATCTATTTTTTATTGTTTTGCCTGGGTTTTTTTGGTGTCATATCTAAGAAATTATTGACTAACCTAAAGGTCATGAAGATTTATGTCTATGTTTTCTTCTAATAGTTTATAGGTTTAGCTCTAGCATTTAGGTCTTTGGTTCATTCTGAGTTAATTTTGGTGTGTGGTGTGAGGTCGGGATCTAACTTTATTCTTTTGTGTGTGTTAGCCAGTTGTCCCAGTACTATTGGCAAGACTATTCTTCATTGAATTGTCTTCTCATGCTTGTCAAAAATCAATTGGTCAAAAGCCTATGGGTTTATTTCTGAACTCTCTATTTTATTCCATTTTTCTATATCTCTGTCCTTATGCCAGTACCATACAGCCTTGATTAATGTAGTTTTGTAGTGTGTTTTGAAACCAGGAAGTGTGAGTCTTCTAACTTTGTAATTCTTTTTCAAGATTGTTTTCGAATATTTTGATTCACTTGCATTTCCATATGAGGTTTAGGATCAGGTTGGCAATATGTGTAAAAAAGGCAGCTTGGATTTTGATGGACTTTGTATTGAATCTGTAGATTGATTTGGGGAGTATTTTCGGGTTAAAATATTTAATCCTTCAATACGTGAACTCAATACATGAACTTCAATACATGAACTTCAATACACGTAAAACTCCATTTTACAGATACTCTTTAATTTCTTTCAAAGATGTTTTATAGTTTTCAGTGTACACATTTTATACTTTTTGGTTAAACTTATTCCTAAGTATTTATTGTTTTTGTTGCTATTGTAAATAAAATTGTTTTCTTATTTTCATTTTCAGATTGTTTATTGCTAATGTATAGATATACAATTGATTTTGTACATTGATCTTATATCTTGCAACCTTGCTAAATGTGTTTGCTGCTTCTAATAGTTTTATTTTTGGTGGTACCTTATGATTTTCTGTATACAAGAAGACTATGTCATCTGCAAATAGACATAAATTTGCTTCTTTTAAAAAATGTGGATGTCTTTTTTTTTTTATTTTCTTGCCTAATTGGCATGGCTAGAATCTCCAGTACAATGTTGAATGGAAGTGGTGAGATGGACATCTTCGTATTGTTTCTGATCTTTCAAGCTTTTAGTCTTTCACTATTAAATATGTTGTGGTTTTTAAAAAAATAGATGCCCTTTATTAGATTGAAGGAGTTTCCTTCTATTCCTAGTTTATTGAATGTTTTTGTCATGCAAGGTTTTGGATCTTGTCCATTGCTTTTTCTGTATCTATTGAGATGATCATGTGGCTTTTAACCCTTTATTTTACTAATATGGTGTCTGCATTGATTCATTTTTCTATGTTGAACCAATTTTGTATTTGTAGGATAAATTCCACTTGGTCACATGGTATATATAATCTTTTTTATGTGTTGCTGAATTTTGTTTGCTAGTATTTTGTTCAGGATTTTTACATCACTATTCATTAGGAATATTCGTGTGTATTTTTCCTTTTCTCATTGTGAGTGTCTGGTTTTGGTTTCCAGGCAATATTGGACTCATAGAAGGAGTTAGGAAGTACTCTTCCCTCTTCTAGTTTTTGGAAGAGTTTGTGAAGTATTCATATGAATTCTTTTTTGAATATTTTGTAGTACTGAGTGGTGGAGCCATCTGGTCCTGGGCTTTTCTTTGTGGGAAGTTTTTGGTTACTAATGTCATCATGTTATTTGTTATAGGTCTATTCATATTTCCTATTTCTCTTGAGTTAGTTTTAGTCATATGTATCTTTCTAGGGAGTTGTCCATTTTATTTAGATTATCTGATTTGTTGGCACAAGATGAGGCTTTGATGGAGCTTCAGTTCCGTCCCCCGCCTCCAGTGGCTGCTAGGCTACTGGTTTCCACTGTGATTTCAGGCTGCTGGCTTTCAAAGTTACCATGGAGGTGGGGACAGGGCGATCGGAATAAAAATACTACAAAGGTCACTGTTCTTACTGAGAGTCATATGTTTTTCTTGAATAAACACTCCCTGGATTGCTGAAAGCCTTTGGTTAATTATCAGAGTTCTGAAAAAGTTGATTCTGACAATTTTGCCAGTAGTCTTATTGCATTCACAGAGACAGAATTTTCGATGATCCTACTCAACTGTTTTCACTGACATCACCCCTTGGTCCATTACCGTTTTACCTGAAAATCGAAATCAAATAATAACAGATAAGATGAAGTCCTGGAAAATTTTTTATACTTTTCCACACTATGCCAAAAAATTAATGTTAGCTCTGCTACTCAGAGGGGAAAAGAGTTTTCCAACATAAAATAAAAATAGCACACTTACATATTTGGAATCCCAGCCTATCATGAAAAATAAACGCAGAGTAACAGGCCACTTACTGACCCAGTGAGAAAAAGCCCAGGGAAATTCAGTTAGGAACTCTACCATTTAAAGAGTTGGTAGAGGTGGAGTATCCAAGAAAGGGGAATGACGTGTATGGAGTAGGAAATCAAGTTAGAAGAGTTTTATGTCAGAAAGCAAAGAGGATGTTTTAGTCAGAGGGCGTGAATAACAGTGTTGCATATTTTGAGATGTCAAATAAAATTAAGATTCCATTGAATTTGATACCATGGAAGTCACTGATCACCTTATACAATTGTTTGGATGGAATTAAATGGCACATATGAGAGAGAAGCCAGGTTAGAGTGTGTGAAGAATATTGATATGAAGATAGAGGGACTTTGACACTTGACAATCCTTGGAGAAGTTTTCCATGAAGGGAGGAGAGAGTAATAATGTTTAGTGAGAATGGGGAGAAAGTACATGGGCAAGTTTGAAAATCTGGAGACACTTGAGCATGGTTGACTACAATAGAAAGGGACCAATAGGAAAGAAAAGATTAACCATACAAGAGATACACACTTAATAATGCAAAGTTCTTGACAGAATCAGAAAGGATAGAATCTGGAATGCAGAGGGAAGAACTGGCCTCAGCGAGAGGGATGAAAGGGAGTATGTACGTTGTGTCTTGGGGCAGCACAGGGAGTTCCTGTCTGACGGTTTCTGTTTTCTCCAAGAATTTTCTCTGGATTATCACAATGTTTAGAGCTAATGCTTAAAGAACTTATCCTCTAGTTTGCATCCAAGCTTACTGATGTAAACAATTACAAAACTAATTAAGAGTCCAACTATATGAGCCATTGGAATAATTTTCAGAGAAAGGAGAGGTCAATATGGGCTGGAGTAGCTAGATAAAGATTAGTGGAATTCAAATGCACTGGTATCTGGAGATAAAGGGTTAATATTTTATTTTCTTATTGAATAAATTACTGGAATAGCTGGAAATTAATGAAATTAAGATTTATGGCATTGCAGGGAGGTTTCTGGTCAAGACTGTATATGCCCTTCAAATCATTTAGCTTCCTGCATGGTGCAGTTTTTGCCTATCAACTGAAGGCTTGCAAACCCAAATTTCTTTCTATTCATGGGGTACTATGCAGAAGCCAAGGTTAAACATGCAGAGGGCTTTGCTCCTAGTGGAGTCTGTGTGAGGGTTGATTGAAGATGAAGATGATTCCAATGATGTCATCCTGATCACCTGAGTCTTTGGATGCATCATGTTTGTAATTTGGGAAGGGGCTATAAGCTAACACTTTATAAATGCTTGGAACTTATCTAATTTTAATAGCTTTTCAGGGACATGAAGAGTCAGACTTTCTTTTTGCAAACCCTTTTCCAAGAATTAATACCTCTGATACCTCTGTCTCCTCTGGTAGACCAGTTAGCCTGCCACCCTCTTTTTTTAAACTAAATTTGATTTTTGAGAGATTTAATCTCATTCCCTATCACAACATTATTTTTCATAACAGCAGGAAGAAATTTGATAAACTATTCTAGTTTCTTACATTTGTGAATTTAATTCCCACTTCGTCCAAATGGGCTTCTGTCAGGGGATGAAACCAGATGCACCGAGTTGTTCAGATCTTAAATGTCTCTCTAGCTTGTGGAAGCAATTGCATTAAAAATCTTGATAAATACCGTTGCTGCCTTTCTTGCTCGCTCTGTGTTCCTGCTGCAGTTATACCATTTACACTTGAGCTTTTGCCACATCTGGTTAGAACTCAATGACTGCCCTCCCCAGGCCCCTGTTTTAAGTTACTATCTCCCTCAAGGTTTCTCTTCCATGCATTGAACTTCCATTAATTCCTTCCTTTGATTGAAAAGAGGCAGAGTGATGTAGCAAGAAGAGTATGGGCATTGGTCCCAGAGATGCCCAGGTTTGAATCCTAGCTTTGGAATTTGCTAGCTGAATGATATTGGTTATTTTAACTTTTCCGACACTCAATTTCATTATGCTTACCTTGAAAAGTTGTTAGGTTTAAGTAAAATAACCAATGCCTCTGCATGTGGCACAATGATTTGCATATAGGAGCACTTATTCTGCCTATTTTTTACACTTGTATTTATGAATTGGCTATAATAAAAAAAACAGCAACTTTTTATTCAAAGAGGGCTTATTCAAAACCTGGTTCTGGGGCTTCCCTGGTGGTGCAGTGGTTGAGTGTCTGCCTGCCGGTGCAGGGGACACGGGTTCGTGCCCCGGTCTGGGAGGATCCCACATGCCGCGGAGCGGCTGGGCCCGTGAGCCATGGCCGCTGAGCCTGCGCGTCCGGAGCCTGTGCTCCGCAACGGGAGAGGCCACAACAGTGAGAGGCCCGCGTACCGCAAAAAAAAAAAAAAAAACCTGGTTCTGTGTTCCACCTACCCTCTCTTCAGGCTGTTATTTAACTCCCATTATGATTTCTTAGTTATCAGAGTTTCCCACACTGTTTTTATTACTTTGTATCCACACAGCACTTGATGCTTGTGCTTTTGTACTTTTGTGTGCCTTGATGTGCTTGTGTAATGTGCAGCATACACAGCCTGACGTTCACCTCGCTGGCTCATCATTTTGTGTGGGGTATTGCTTACATGGTCTGCTTATTCTAAGCATCACAGTCTTGACTGCAGAGTTCTCTTGGTTAAGAAATTCAATTATATTGGAAGTGAAGCTCTTCAACCTGGAACTGTATTAAGACAACAGAAAATATCTTTTGAGCTCCAAGGAAACATGTGAGAGGCTTAGTTTGAATTTTTCCACTTCTCCTCTTCGAAATTATATAGAGCAAGTTGAGTGAAAAAAACTTCACAAACTCCATTTTCAGTAAAACCTGGAGAACCAGAGATCTCTTCAACTATGCATTATGTGTACATACTGCCCAAAGCAACTGAAGCCAATAGGAGCAGTCAAGGAGCTGCATGGTGAATGGTGATGGACAATGAGAAGGATGGTGAATAGGGCATTAGCTGTGGTGAATTTCAGGAAAGACAGTAAGTGTTTACTTCCAGACGAGGCGGGCCCCATCCTGAATGCCAACTGCAGTGATGAGCAAGGATGAATTCAGAGTGACCAACTGGTCCAAGTTTGCCTGGACCTTTCCTAGCTTTAGCATTGAATATCCCAGTCTTAGGAACTTCTTCAATCCTTGGACAAACTGAGATATATTCACCCTAGATGAGATGGAACAGGGTGTGGAATTCTGGAGAGATGGGAGGGGTCTGGGGTCCACACAGGTGGCAGACTACAGAAAGTACAAATCAGAATGCACCAACAAAAAGTGGAGATCCTACCTTGGAAGGTAAGAGATATGTCCTGTGTGGCAGTGGCTGGTGAAGAAACTGGAAGATCACATCAATGGAAACCATTCTGAACCTTAAGGGCAAAGGGAATGTGGTTGAATAATAACTGGCATTATTTTTAAAGGAAATAGTCTGTTGCAACAGACAGGAACAGAGAGAGCCCATGAGCTGTAAAGCTTGGCAGACTGGAACTCCTTAGTCCTTCCTTTCTACCCGCTAGTAACCTTTTCAAAAAGTTAGTCCAGGAAAATTAAACTCATTCAAATATGAGTAACAGCAAAAGGAGGTGGAAGAGCAGCTATACAGAGATATTATCAAACTGTGGAAAAGAATTGGAAAATTTTCCTATAGACAATGAAATGCACCAGAAAAGTATTGCTAAGAAGCAGATAAAAATTGTAACTTAACATTACTTGATTATTTAGCAAGTAATAACTGTTATTAATGAAGGGGTAAAAAGCACAAATACAAGAACTCAGGACCAGACAACAGATGATGAAATAATTAAAAGAAGAGGTGCAATGGGATTTGGCAGAAACCATGGAAGAAACAAAAGAAAAAGGAAAAATTTTTTTCAGAAGTCTAAATTAGAACACAAGAAGAGTAGGCACCATTGAAAGCACAGAAGGAGACAAAGTATGGGAAAAGTGAATGAAACGAACAAGAAATACAGAAATAAAAAGAATTAGAGGCAAAATTATAGGAAAAAAACACAAGCAAACTTATACATATGGAGTCTCCCAAGAAGAAAACCAAAACAAAAGAACAGAATGAATGTTTAAAAATACAATTAAAGGAAACTTTTCTAAAAACAATATAAGGCATGAATCTACATATTTAAAGGGCTTACTGTGTACCAGGGAAAATTGATCTAGAAAAGTCAACATCAACACATATCTTAAAGTGATTAGAATAAAGAAAGAAAGTTTTGGACAAGCAGGTAAAAACATCAACTCACTTATGGGGGAATGAAGTTGGGCAGGCATCAGACTTTTCTAAAGATATAAATTAATCCAAAAAGACAGTGGAACAATTTTGTATATTCAAGAAAAGAAAGAATGGGCCAGAGATCTTATATATGACCAAGATGTCTTTCATCTGTAGTTTAAAGACTACAGGAAAACAGTTTTGAATGTGCAAAAACCCAGGAAATGTTATTTTGAGGAAACGATTAGGGGGTGAACTGCCAAATAAACCATGGCTGGGGAAACTTCGGTGAAAAGACTGGCAGTGAACAGTAAATGTATTTAATTGCAGATTGAAATACAAAGCAAAAGAGGAGAAACTCAAGGGGTAAAGTCTAAAAGCAGTGGAGGTGGTTAGGACTCACAGTATCTTTGAAGGGGCAGAACCTTGATTGGAAGTGAGATACTCTCTTCATTATGCAAAAGGTTGAAGGAAAAGCTAATTAGATGCAGGAAGATGGTCTCTGTGTTCTCTGTGAAGTAAAAGTCAAGTCCATACACTGAAAGTAGACGCCTAGTACTGGGATAAAGCTTAGTCCTGTAAGAGAAAACAAAAACAAAAACAAAACAAAATTGTTTGGGATAGAGTGGGAGATCAAGGTTCCAAAGAATCACAGTAGAAATATGTATAAGAAGAGTTTGCTGTTTAAGGAAAACTTACAATGCGTCTGTTAAAGTGAACTATTTGTCATGAGGTGCTTACATTTATTTTTTCTGTAAATTGAATGTTGAATAGTATACAGAAGTTCAGGACAGACTTTTATATAATTTTGTAGCTGCAGATATACTACTTTGCTTGTTTCTTATGCAAATCCATTCACTTAGTTTCATTGTTCTACTATATTTTGACACACTGAGGGTAAGGAGTATCTTCCCTATTGTACTCAGTCCAGTACTCTGCTCTCTTCAGGTGTTTATTCAATAAGATTTGATAAATTAGTAAATGAAACACACCTATATTATTCTGTTCTGCCTAATATTTATTTTCTAACAGTCATTCCTAAGGATTCACATGAAATAATTCTTACTTTTATTTTATTTATTTATTTATTTTTTAAGATCTCTTTTTTTAAAAAAATAATTAATTAATTTATGGCTGTGTTGGGTCTTCGTTTCTGTGTGAGGGCTTTCTCTAGTTGTGGCAAGCGGGGGCCACTCTTCATCGCAGTGTGCGGGCCTCTCACTATCGTGGCCTCTCTTGTTGTGGAGCACAGGCTCCAGACGCACAGGCTCAGTAGTTGTGGCTCATGGGCCCAGTTGCTCTGCGGCATGTGGGATTTTCCCAGACCAGGGCTCGAACCCGTGTCCCCTGTATTGGCAGGCAGATTCTCAACCACTGCGCCACCAGGGAAGCCCCAATTCTTACTTTTAATAGTCACTTAATTTTCAGGCTCTGAGATAGTAAAATACAAACTTGAAATTCCTGGTGAAGCTTAGAATAAAAATTACAATGAAATTTATAAGTGCTAAACTATACATTTCTGACTTAAGCCAAGGTATAACATGTGTCTTAATAACTCTCATCCAGAAAGTCCAGTGAATTTTTTAATAAAATAAAAAGCCATATATGAAAGTGTGTATGGAAGACTGTTCATAAGTCATGCTCTAGATGGGCCAGCCAGGTAAGTATTCAATAGCAGGTATGAATTTAAAAGGCAACTTGGCTAGTCATTTTAAGATGGTTAAAAAATCAGGCACCATAGAACTGTAGGACTGTATTAGCCGAGGATGAAATTCTCTGGGAGCTTTAAATGAAATTTGAATTGTTTGCTTATTGATATGGCCAAAATAATATTTCCAAGGCTTCCTTACCAGTTCCCTACTGACTCAGAAAGAATTTTCCAGAGATATTTTCTCAATCTAATTGCAATTCAACCAATATACACTTCACACTGTTTTCCCTACAAAATCTGAGAAGTTTACATTTGCTTTATTGTTAATTTACTGTGAAAATGTCATTATTCAAATATATCACACTGTTCAGTCTGTGTTTCAAAGAGCACAAACTTTGGAACTGAAGAGCTGGGCCCCAACCTCACTGTAGTATATACTAACCATGGGACCAGAATATAACAATACCTTCTTTCTAGGATTGTTGTTAAATATGAGTAATAGTGTGATAAAACACTTAGCAGAGTGCTGGGTGCTTAGCAAGTGGATGATGAATGGTAGCTATTCTTATTCTTACTATTTCATGGCAAGAAATTTTATTAAGGTTAAAAATCTCAGAGAAACAAAACATCCACAAATCTCAAACAGCCATTTGTTTCAAGCAGCGTTCATGCTATGAAACTCTAGCTCACTGAAATGATTTGGATCCCGTCTAAAACTCACCATAATGAGATTTGGCTTGCACCAGAGAAAAGCCATTAATGACCTAATTGTCAAATCTAATGGCCTGTTTTCAGTCATGTTCTTATTTATTTCCTCTGTGGCATGTGATGCTATTGACTATTCTTATCTTCATTCATTCATTTGGATTCCTCAAAAATGCTTTCTCCTGGTTCTTCTCTTGTTTCAGACTCCTTTCTTGGGGTTAGGGTTTTGAAGGGGCCTTTTCTCTGCTTCCTGGTCTCATCTTCTGTGCACACTTCCCTTACGTTCACCAGGCAGAGTCAATACAGTTCAGCAAGGCTTTATTCGGTATTTAGTATGCACTTGCCCATCTTCCAGGTATTGGGGTCACAAGGACAACGAGATTGGAGAGGTAGAAACTCTCAGTGCTCCCTGTGTTGAATTATTTTCCTTTCTGAACGCATAGGAGGTGATGTTTTTCAGCCCTTCTCTGGAGATTGAGCCAGGTAAATAGTTCTGATCCTGAGATGTGAACGCAGTTCATGGGTTGAGGCATTTAAGAGCCAGCACGCTACTTTCTGTTTCTCTTCCCATGCTGCTGTGGCCCAGGAAATGATGTGTTGACCTGGCAGTGTCACACAGTGGAGGGAGCCTGGGCCCATGATTTCCAGGTGGAAAACATTTCTACTACCTTGCATCAGATTTTGTAGGATTGAGAAAAAAAAACTTGTACTAAGCTGCTGAAATATCAGAGTTTATTACATCCCATTTTATCCAATCCTATATTAAACCACTATAGTATGATATTCTTAGAGGAAATGGGTATATGTATATAAACAGATACTACCAATAAAATGTGCAGAGTGCCATGACGGACTAATCACAGGGTGCTTTTAGAGACTTGAGGAGGGGCAGTGAACTCATTCTGAGTGGAGGGTATTTAGGGAAGATGTGACTTCCTGGTTCTAATCCATTTCTTCCCATCCTTCCTCTCCATCCTTGGGTCCAACCTTAAGGAGATGCCAGGGGAGAGAGGGCTACGCCAGGCAGCAGTGTGCCTGGATTACTGTGATCAAGAAACCAAAGACCCAGCATCCTTTTTTCCCCTCAGCCCAGGTTCATGATGCCTGGGGATTTCTTTCAAGCTGTGATGCCTGAAAAGACCAGATAAGATGTTGAGGATACCCAGCTTCATGACTTTTTTTTACTTAGCTCTGCTCAGACCAAGGTCAGCCAGAGAACTAGCTATGTCTTAAAGCTCTCTTGAATATACACTCTTGAATTAACTCCTTTATTTGTCTTATTATTTCCATTTAGTTCCATATTTTTTGTCTGTGTTCCTAACACCCCACAAATTTCTCTCCAGATCTTCCTGTAAGGTAGAGCTAATTGGAAAACATGCTGCCTCTATTCTGTATTCATTTACATTTGATTTTTCTCATTACAATGCTGTTATTACGAGGTTTGTTTCTATTGCCAGAGAAAATGTTAGTTTAGCTCATTCTTTACCTCTACTTGGCCAGAATCCTTTTGGTATTTTGTTAATTTAAGTTTTTAAAAGTTAAAAACATGTGAGTCATTCTACAGTTATAACTTTTTTTGTTTGTTCTCATTTTCTTTCTCTCTTCTCAAGATGGGGCTGTCCTATAGCTTCTCCCGAATTTTATTAATTTAACTTCTTGATGTTCCCCTCTTCTTACATCTTGGATTTCTCCCATATTTCTCCTCTGATCAGCACCTTCCACTAAGCTGCAGGTTATGTGGGTGAGGTTGAGATGAATGTGGAGTATCTAGTATTTATCCAAGTGAACAAGAGTTAAAATATCATTCCAAACAGAGCATGGGCATGAAACACCATGGAGGTCTTAAGGGAACTGTAAATAATTTGGTACTGAGCAAGCAAATATAAAGACAGAGGTATCTTAATGTCTCATTCCTGGGTGTTGGGGTTAGTCTTGTTAAGTGTTGGCTGAGTTACAACTTAGAATTGGATCCAAAGAGTTTTTAAGTGTTGGTATATGATGTTCACGTCCAAAGCAAACAAAGATTCCAAGACTGGAACATCAATCTTAAGTCAAAGACTGTTAGAAGAAAGTCTAGATTCACCAGAAAGATTAACTATAAATGCTAAACTCAAAAGGCCATAGTGGGATCCAAGTTGAAATCCCAGAGGCAAAAATGTAGAGTCAGGAGAAGATGGCATTGGAGCAAAGTCAGGTATGGATCAATTAAGGGGGCTGAGGCCCAGAGTGAGAGTTCTAAAACCTAGTGGGTATTTATTGTTTGCCTTCATGAACTGGTGGGTTCAGAAGAGGACCATGGTGGCATCAGGTTGTGTTACAGGCCTAGGGCAGGGCAAACATGTAGGAGGTAAGGCTGGAAAGAGAGCTATAGATCATATCATGGAGAATTCTTGGCTAAGGGATCTATAACTCATAGGCCATACAGAATCAGTAAAGGATTCTAAACAGGGATGATATATGGTGAGATTTGCATGGATGGGAGCCTTCAAGCAGCAGTGTGAGGGTTGGACTGGTGGAGCATGAGATAGGAGGCAACAGGATCCCTGATTAAGGGGCTCCTGTAGTTGTTCAGGTGAGAGAAGAGGAGGCTGACTAGGGCAGTCAGTAGGGCAGTGAGCACTGGGTTTTTCCTTAAGGTGGGCAGATTTAGAAGGTAGATTCAATAGCATCTTTGTCTTATTGTATGTGTGGTGGAGGGAAAGGGGGGCGGTCAGAGTTGGCTTGCAGATTCCTAGGTGGATGGTGGAGTCAGCAGCAGTGATAGGGAGGTTGAGGGAGGAGAAGCTTTCAAAGATGTTGATTTAGTTTGGGACATGATGTTTTTGTGGTTCTCACATATCTGGGTGCAGAGGTTAGCGATCCATTGGAACTACAAGTCAAAGCTGCAGGAAGGGAGAGCATAGAGATAATTTGGAAATCCCATCAAAGAAGGCAGACTCTCACCCTGAGAGGCAATAGAGTGAAAAGTGGGCTGAAGACCAATCCTCCGATTTTAGATTAAAGACATGAAAGCAAACACCTGGAGGAAAGAGGGAGGATGGCATCAAGGGCCAATGTGAACAGATTTGTCTTGAATAGCCGAGGAGGCACCTTTGTCCACTGAGTCTGGACAGGCCCAGATGGGAATAGGAACAGCTATAGGTGTTGGGTCAAAAGTTGAGAGAATTCACCTTCACATCTTCCTGATGGAGTAAGAGACATTGTTTTCTGCTATGCATCAGAGCAGAGGTCAGCAGACTCTTTTTCTGAAAGGACAGATAATCAATAGTTTAGACTTTGCAGGCTATCTGGTCTTTGCCACAGCTACTCAACCCTGCTATTCTAGTGGGAAAGTAGCCATAGACATTACCTTAAATGAATTCTGTGTTCCAACAAAACTTTATTTACAAAAGAGGTAGTGGGCTAAATTTGGTCTGTGAGCCAGTTTGCTGACCCTTGTATTGGAAGGTTGAGGCTTGAAGTGAATGTTGGAATTTTGGAATAGTCTTTGTGGGAAATGAGAGTAAGTGTTGATCAGTTGATCAGTGACAGGGAGAGCGTACAGGTGGAGCTGAGGGTCCAACTGACATGTAAAAGGATGCTGGTCCTGCCTGCATTGCTTTGCGAGCGTCTAGCAATTCTTTGTTACTTCCTGCTTTGTGATCCCAGAGTGTTGCTTACACTTCTGGCTGATCACAGATGCCTCTCCCCCTAGATTGTGGACACTTTGAGGGCCAGGTTCTTATCTCACTTACTATTGTAACAGCTTGATTCCCCTCAGTTTTCAGCTAATCATCTTATCCTTTAGTTGTAAGCATTTGCCCCTCACCTCCCTGTGACACAGGGAGAAAATTTTCCTGGACCTGAGCCGCAGTTGCCAGGCCCGTCTCACTTCATGTTGGGTCCAGCCAGCCCCGTCTTATCCTTTGAGGACTGGTGACTAATGCGGTGACTGTTAGCTGGTCAGAGAAGCTGAAGTCATGCAGCAATTATGGCTCCACACACACGCATCCACTGTTTTATCTGTTTTTCTCCCCCCCATCTTCCTGTCTTTGGAACAAAAAATTTCTCTGACTTCACATGGCCAACACAGCTGTCCAACTGGCTGCAAACACAGAAGTGAATGAAGTCAGTGAAAGGATGAGTCACTGCACAACAGTGTCATTTACACTCTCCTCCATCCCCCCGCTTCCCTGCCCCAGACTGGGATGTACTGCTTAGGAAGGAGCCCTTTGCCACATCTCCAAGGGCAATGTGCAAGGAAGAGCATTTTAGGGGAGGAAGTCACTCCCTTGGCTGAGTGGTTTGGTGGTGCTTAAATACTTTCTAGAAAAGGACAGACAACATGCAATTCACAACTCAAATCCATACAATTTAGTTATAGCTTAATAGTGTTTCCTGAGTCATGACACTGAGTGAACCTATAACCAAGGCAAGCTCACAGGAACCAATGGAAATCTTATTCCCTGCTGCTGTTGTCCATATTATTTCATGAAGCATCCTGAAAATGAGTATCCTTGCAGGGCAGAGGGCACTGCTTGATAATCTAAATTGAGGCTCTTAGTTTTTTATCATGATCAGTTGTTTTATTGGGGGTCAGTACTGGCATGGATTTAAAAGCTATGCTGAATAGTAATGTCAATGATGTTATTAATAAACAGTTTATTTTCTCACTGTGATCTCTGCCTTTCTGTTGTGTATTTCTCCCATCGTAAGGATGACGCTGTTCAGAATATGAGACGCTTAGACTGGTTGAAGTTTGTCATAGTTCTCATGTTGACTGTGTTTCCTGCTTTTCATGCCTTCAGTCAACCGGCTGTAATCATCGCCCTTGTATCTCCCTCTTTCAAAGTTCTCTTTCCTCCTCTTTGTGATGGGCCTCCCCGGGGACTGCACTTGGATTCTCAGACTGAGGAGGAGAGAGAGAGCAAGACTGAAGCTAGAGGAGCAGCTGCTGGTCCACCCAGCTGCCAAGGCTTGGCAGCAGGTTCCTGGGGAAGCAGGAGGCACCTGGTTCACACAGGCCCAGCACAGCTGGTCCAGCTTTTGACTGGCAGAGCGTGGCTTCCTTCGTCACCAAAGTGACTGGCCCTGTGATCTTGCTACAGCCTGCTGAAACCGAGAGGGATGCAGTGAAAGCAGTACACCTCAGCGGAGCAGGTGCAAGTCACATTTCACTAATGAACAATGGGCACTTTGCACACAGGGAGGCTTTGATCTGAGAGCTAAAAAGCCCTTCTGTTGGACGGGATGTTGGCTGAGGCAGGCAGCAGTAAGAAGCATTGGGAAGGATCCTTTATCCAAGAAAGTCAGTGTAAGAGCAATCATCAAATAATACTTGCAGAGTGTTTGACTCCATTCTCCATTCTCAGAGATCTCCTTGGGATAAAGTGATGCGTTTGTGGAATTCTTTTAGTTGATTCTGTATCTGGACCATCCCGAAATGAATAAAACATTTATTCTATATTAAACTTAAGTCTGTCTTCTACCCATCAGTTTCAGTCCTGCCTTATGGGATTATATATAAAACAGTTCTATTTGAGGAAGACAGCACCCATGTGAGAGCCTCCCACATATTTGAAGAGCACTCTTAGGTCTTCCAGGAAATGTTAATAGGGCATTTTTAATAAAAATAAATTTATAAATAATAAATAAAATAAGATAAATTGCTATCTTCATGTACTAAATGGTGCATTCCTCCTTCACAGTGACCTCAAAGGCTCTAGGCAAATTTATTGCTCTTCCTCTAAACAATCAGCAGAATTGTAGGTTTTTGTTATGTTAAAAATTTTATTTCACTCATTAATTAAGTAAGTAATTTATTTAACATCTTTATTGGAGTATAATTGCTTTACAGTGTTGTGTCAGTTTCTGCTGTATAACAAAGTGAATCAGCTATATGCATACATATATCCCCATATCCCCTCCCTCTTGCATCTCCCTCCCACCCTCCTTATCCCACCCCTCTAGGTGGTCGCAAAGCACCGAGCTGATCTCCCTGTGCTATGCGGCTGCTTCCCACTAGCTATCTATTTACATTTGGTAGTGTATATATGTCAATGTTACTCTCTCACTTCGTCCCAGCTTACCCTTCCTCCTTCCTGTGTCCTCAAGTCCGTTCTATATGTCTGCATCTTTATTCCTGTCCTGCCCCTAGGTTCATCAGAACCATTTATTTAGATTCCATATATATGTGTCAGCATACGGTATTTGTTTTCTCTTTCTGACTTACTTCACTCTGTATGACAGACTCTAGGTCCATCCACCTCACTACAAATAACTTAATTTAGTTTCTTTTTATGGCTGAGTAATATTCCATTGTATATGTGTGCCACATCTTTATCCATTCATCTGTTGATGGACACTTAGGTTGCTTCCATGTACTGGCTATTGTAAATAGTGCTGCAGTGAACATGGTGGTACATGACTCTTTTTGAATTATGTTTTTCTCAGGGTATATGCCCAGTAGTGGGATTGCTGGGTCATATGGTAGTTCTTTTTTTAGGTTTTTAAGGAACCTCCATACTGTTCTCCATAGTGGCTGTATCAATTTACATTCCCACCAACAGTGCAAGAGGGTTCCCTTTTCTCCACACCCTCTCCAGCATTTATTGCTTGTAGATTTTTTGATGATGGCCATTCTGACTGGTGTGAGGTGATACCTCATTTTAGTTTTGATTTGCATTTCTCTAATAATTAGTGATGTTGAGCAGCTTTTCATGGGCTTCTTGGCCATCTGTATGTCTTCTTTGGAGAAATATCTATTTAGGTCTTCTGCCCATTTTTGGATTGGGTTGTTTGTTTCTTTAATATTGAGCTGCATGAGCTGTTTATATATTTTGGAGATTAATCCTTTGTCCATTGATTTGTTTGCAAATATTTTCTCGCATTCTGAGGGTTGTCTTTTCACCTTGTTTATGGTTTCCTTTGCTGTGCAAAAACTTTTAAGTTTCATTAGGTCCCATTTGTTTATTTTTGTTTTTATTTCCATTTCTCGAGGAGGTGGGTCAAAAAGGATCTTGCTGTGATTTATGTCAGAGAGTATTCTGCCTGTGTTTTCCTCTAAGAGTTTGATAGTGTCTGGGCTTACATTTAGGTCTTTAATCCATTTTGAGTTTATTTTTGTGTATGGTGTTAGGAAGTGTTCTATCTTCATCTTTTAGAATTGCAGGTTTTTTAAATAATGGAAAAGACGGTAGAGATCATCTTTTCTAAGCTCTTATTTCGCAGATTGGGAAATGGAGGCTCATGGATGTGAAGTTGCATAGTAGTTCAGAGCTGAGATGAGAAAGCAAGCCAGTCCAGGTCTTGTGCCTTTTTGTCAAGTTGCCTTGGTGATGTCTGCGATCAAGTGCAGGAGTGACTGTGATTCTGTGGTAGGCAATGTGCAAATTATCCATCCCACTCTTTAAGCACACAGGACGTTCATCGACTTACTTTCCTTTCCCCACAGCCAGGTCTCAGAGGATGACCTGATATGAGACTGTGTGAATTTCAGCTAATGTATTTCTATTCTTGTGAGTATTTGAATTCTTTCCTCTCACTTTTCATTGAGGAGTGTAGAGTGTTGGGCAAGGGATTTGAGCTTCATCAAGTAGATGAGGGAGGGGCAGTTAGGCAAAGGAAAATACCTAACTGGGCATGTGCATTTGAGAGAGGGTTATGCAGTACTGAAGCATGCAAGGAGAGGGGTAGGAGCATGGAGTAGGAAGGGATATATGAAAATCCACGGGGGAAGGTAGAGAGACATGGATTCAAAGCCTAATGTGGAAAGACTTTGAGCCACTGTGGCAGCAAGGGTCCATTGTGTCTGGGAAGGTTTTCTGTATTGCTGTTCTTAGTTAGACTCAGAACAAGTGGGAATACAGTGTTTCAGAGAGACAGACATCACTGTTTTCAAATCGTTGTTATTGCTCGTGGATCAGAAGCCTGTTTAGGTTTATCCTCTACAGCAGGTTAACCGATTCTAGTGGTAACCCTACCGGAGGGATCCCCCACCTAATATGCCTCCTCTCCTTGTCAGAACTGGCTCAGGACCCAAACAAGGTCAAACCTGGGGCAATCACACCTCTGTGATTCTACTGAACAGGGCTAAGAAAAGCAGGGACTATACTGTAGGTGTTGAAAATACTTCACATTTTCCTCTTTTTCGCCTTCTCTCACAGAACTTATCTGTCCCATGTGTCATACCCTCTGGACCTAGCTGTTTGTTAAGGAACTAATCAAATAATTTTGCAAGGAACATTAGGGTTTGCTAAAATACAATGTCATTATCAGGAAACATTTGGTATAGAAGTGGTAATGGGCAAGACAAGTGAATTTGTTGAAGAAAAAAAAGGGGGAAGATTGAGTACCAGGGTTTATGTGTGTGTGTGTGTGTGTGTGTGTGTGTGTGTGTGTGTTTGTGTGTTTGTGAGAGAGAGAGAGAGAGAGAGGGTTAGAGAGGGAGAGAGAATATGAATCAACCTGAAAAAACTATCCCCCCATAACAATCATAGTTCTAAGGCTGAGGATATATTACAGATCCCTCTACTCTATGTATGCCCCCTTAAGTACCTGTAATTCTCTTTACCACTATCAGAAAATCATTACCCTCCAATGGCCTGCTATCTGTTTAGTCTCCACTTTTGCTCAGGGGTTTCCAGAGTACTCTACTCCTCAACAACCTTATTTTTACTAATGAATTATATTTGAATCAGCAGATTGTGTTTTCCTTTTTTTGTTGGAATTTGTTATTTTGAATTCAGTTGGCATTTGCTTCCATTAAAAGAAAAGTTTTTGAGACTATATCCTTCCCCTTGCTATTTTTTTTTTTTTTTTTTTTTTTTTGCGGTACGCGGGCCTCTCACCGCCGCGGCCTCTCCCGTCGCGGAGCACAGGCTCCGGACGCGCAGGCTCAGCGGCCATGGCCCACAGGCGCAGCCGCTCCGCGGCATGTGGGATCCTCCCGGACCGGGGCACGAACCCGCGTCCCCTGCATTGGCAGGCGGACTCTCAACCACTGCGCCACCAGGGAAGCCCCCCCTTGCTATTTTTAACACTTGAAAATATATAGTTGAGTTGACAGTGGTGGCCCGGTTTCGCTGCTTACTTCTACTTTTGATTTGAATTCTGCTTTTTATTCAAAGTCTTCATGGTGGATTTGGGCCCTTTAAATCCGAAATGTTCTTGCTCTTTGGCCTATTGGTGGGCCACAAGCATTGCTTTCCTAGGCTCTGAGTTGATGAATGTTGATTATTTTTCTTAAGATTTTCTCAGAAAAGTTGGGAGGGTTATGAGTCGGTGTTTAGATCGTCCCACAGATTTCACTGTGCTTCCTCTTAAATTTTCCATTTCCTCTAGCATTTAACATTTACTTTGCCTGTGTCTTAAATTCTTTTGTCTCTTTCATAATTCTTTTATTATTTTTTTCTTTGCTGTGGTTGGAAAGTTTGCACCGGGGTTTCAACCTTTATGCTGATGTTTTGCAGTTTGTATTTTTTAATTGTTTTGCAATTTGTATTTTGACTTTTGTTGCAATCCCAAATTGCATAGATGCCTATTCTTGCCCTCAAGATGTAGCTTTATAAACCATTTAGGTTTGCTTGTTTACTCATTTCTTCTTCATTTTCATCCAAAAATTCTTGGGTTTGGGTGGGTGAGCAGATGGTAGTCCTCAAAAGCCTTTCTCTTCCATTTTTGACTCACTGGTCAGTTTCTCATTTGTTTTTTCCTTCAGCATGGCTCAGGTCTCCCTGCCACAGAGTGTGGGGACAATTGGAGAAGAACCTTGAAATCCATCACATGGTGAAAACAAAATTCAAGGAAGAGCATATTTCATTTTTGTGGGGAAGTAGAGAGCAGATGGAGGGAGTTGGAGTAGAGCAAGGTCTTTTTCGCCCACCCATTGAGGTCTAGTCTCATTTTGCACACGAAATTGTTCTCAGCCTGTGGGCCTTGGAATACTTCCTCAGAAATCCCAAAGCTTTTATTGTCTGTCTCTCTCCTCTGTTAATTGGGATGGGGTCTGTATTCCATCTCCAATCAGCTTGAAATCCTTTCAGAATTAAAGATTGTCTCCCATCTCCCCAGCCTCTAGCACAGCAGAGTCTGGAATATAATTGACTGTCAATATACATTTGCTGAACAACTACGTAAATATGTTTTTTCCCCAATACCATGTATGGTAGGCATTCAGTAACTTCTGTTAACAGTTACTAATAACATTTAAAAATCACTGGCCATCTATAGCTCTACACTTTCTTGGCCGTATGAAACCTATCCATTTTTCCTTGATTATATCTAATTCTTGATTTTGTCTTTTGGAAATAAATATTAAAAAACTGGGATTGTTCAGTTTTTTGGATCAGTTTTCTCTTTTTATGAGAACAAGACTATAAGGATAGTTAGCACATTAATTATGTATTTACTAACACACTTGGCTAGGGTGAGTATTAGCTCTGAGATTGTAAAGGAGAAAGGTAGGGAGTCATCAGTTTATTTTATCTGGGCAGAGAACCATCTTACCTTTCTTTTATGTGGTTCCTACATTAATCAGTAAACCAAGCAGCTCAGTGCTAGATCTCTATTCTACTGCGTTCTGTGTAGATGCAAGAAAGGTAGTGCTTTGTTTCCTCTCTTGACGGCAGATAATTCAGGCTAGCCCAGTATTATCCTTGGCAATATAATGATTACTTGAATAGAAAATCATAATTAGATGAGTACTTTAACTGATGCTCACTAGAGATAATTGTGTGTTTAAAGCTAAAATCCAGGGGACAAAATTCAGTGCTTTTGAGCAGTTCTGTTAAAAAGGTAATACTATCCTTGTGTATAAAATGGTGGCATAGCCATTCTTCTCATATCTTAGTATACCTGCCTCTTCTTCTCATTCTCCAGCCATTCCTCTATCAAGTGTTTCTTTGATTAAAATGTGTCATCTTGGATCATCTGAAAATTAAATTGCAGATTACGTCAATAAAAATATCTGCAGAGGGCTTCCCTGGTGGCGCAGTGGTTGAGAGTCCGCCTGCGGATGCAGGGGACACGGGTTCGTGCCCCAGTTTGGGAAGATCCCACGTGCCGTGGAGCGGCTGGGCCCGTGAGCCATGGCCGCTGGGCCTGCGCGTCCGGAGCCTGTGCTCCGCAACGGGAGAGGCCACAACAGTGAGAGGCCTGCGTACCGGGAAAAAAAAAAAAAAATCTGCAGAATTTGGGGTTGAAAAATAATAGAGAAATAATAACTAGATTGAATACCTGGCACATAGTGGATGATCAAAGCTATGAGCTTTATAAATGAATGTGAATGCTGACCACACAGATACAAAATCAAAGGCAGCAGTACGGGAATGTACACGCAGATCAAATTTTTTTTTTTTTTTTTTTGCGGTACGCAGGCCTCTCACTGTTAGTTTATTTTTTTGGTGGTGGTGGAGGGTGTGTTTCTCTAATTAAGTCATTTAAAAGTCAGGTGAAAAACAAACTTTTCTTTTTTTTCTAGGAAAGGAATGAATCCCTCATTCCAATATTGTGGTTATTTATTTAAACATTTTTAATGGAGTATAATTGCTTTACAATGTTGTTTTAGTTTCTTCTGTATAACAAAGTGAATCAGCGATATGTATACATATATCCCCATATCCCCTCCCTCTTGCATTTCCTCCCACCCTCCCTATCCCACCCCTCTAGGTAGTCGCAAAGCACCAAGCTGATCTCCCTGTGCTACGTGGCTGCTTCCCACTAGTTATCTGTTTTACATTTGGTAGTGTATATATGTCAGTGCTACTCTCTCACTTCATCCCAGCTTACCCTTCCCCTTCCCTGTGTCCTCAAGTCCATTCTCTACGTCTGCATCTTTATTCCTGTCCTGCCCCTAGGTTCATCAGAACCATTTTTTTTCTTTTTAGATTCCATGTATATGTGTTAGCATATGGTATTTGTTTTTCTCTTTCTGACTTACTTCACTCTGTATGACAGACTCTGGGTCCATCCACCTCACTACAAATAACTCAATTTCGTTTCTTTTTATGGTTGAGTAATATTCCATTGTATATATGTGAACACATAGGTTGCTTCCATGTCCTGGCTATTGTAAATAGTGCTGTAATGAACATTGTAATACATGACTCTTTTTGAATTGTGGTTTTCTCAAGGTATATGCCCATATATGCCATATATGCCCGTATGCCATATGCTGGGTCATATGGTAGTCCTATTTTTAGTTTGTTAAGGAACCTCCATACTGTTCTCTGTAGTGGCTGTATCAATTTACATTCCCACCAACAGTGCAAGAGGGTTCCCTTTTCTCCACACCCTCTCCAGCATTTATTGTTTGTAGATTTTTTGATGATGGCCATTCTGACTGGTGTGAGGTGATACCTCATTTTAGTTTTGATTTGCATTTCTCTAATAATTAGTGATGTTAAGCAGCTTTTCATGGGCTTCTTGGCCATCTGTATGTCTTCTTTGGAGAAATATCTATTTAGGTCTTCTGCCCATTTTTGGATTGGGTTGTTTGTTTCTTTAATATTGAGCTGCATGAGCTGTTTATATATTTTGGAGATTAATCCTTTGTCCATTGATTTGTTTGCAAATATTTTCTCCCATTCTGAGGGTTGTCTTTTTGTCTTGTTTATGGTTTCCTTTGCTGTGCCAAAGCTTTTAAGTTTCATTAGGTCCCTTTTGTTTGTTTTTGTTTTTATTTCCATTACTCTAGGAGGTGGATCAAAAAAGATCTTGCTGTGATTTATGTCAAAGAGTGTTCTTCCTATGTTTTCCTCTGAGAGTTTTATAGTGTCTTGTCTTACATTTAGATCTTTAACCCATTTTGAGTTTATTTTTGTGTATGGTGTTAGGGAGTGTTCTAATTTCATTCTTTTACATGTAGCTGTCCAGTTTTCCCAGCATCACTTATTGAAGAGGCTGTCTTTTCTCCACTGTATATTCTTGCCTCCCTTATCAAAGATAAGGTGACCATATGTGTGTGGGTTTATGTCTGGGCTTTCTATCCTGTTCCATTGATCTATATTTCTGGTTTTGTGCCAGTACCATATTGTCTTGATTACTGTAGCTTTGTAGTATAGTCTGAAGTCAGGGAGTCTGATTCCTCCAGCTCCAGTTTTTTCCCTCAAGACTGCTTTGGCTTTTGTGTCTCCATACAAATTTAAAGATTTTTTGTTCTAGTTCCTTAAAAAATGCCATTGGTAATTTGATAGGGATTGCATTGAATCTGTAGATTGCTTTCGGTATTATAGTCGTTTTCACAATGTTGATTCTTCCAATCCAAGAACATAGTATATCTCGCCATCTGTTTGTATCATCTTTAATTTCTTTCATCAGTGTCTTATAGTTTTCTGCATACAGGTCTTTTATTCTTTGCCTATAGGTATTTTATTCTTTTTGTTGCAGTGGTAAATGGGAGTGTTTCCTTAATTTCTCTTTCAGATGTTTCATCATTAGTGTATAGGAATGCAAGAGATTTCTGTGCATTAATTTTGTATCCTGCTACTTTACCAAATTCATTGATTAGCTCTAGTAGTTTTCTGGTAGCATCTTTAGGATTCTTTATGTATAGTATCATGTCATCTGCAAACAGTGACTGTTTTACTTGTTTTCCGATTTGGATTCCCTTTATTCCTTTTTCTTCCCTGATTGCCATGGCTAAAACTTCCAGAACTGTGTTGACCAATATTGTGTTTCTTTGATTAGTGGAAGATGCTCTCATTGTCTGTCAGCTACTGGGTGTGTGCACTCAAAGTTAATCTACATCACTAAATAACAAGCATATTCTTTATTATTGTAGAGGACTAGATAGAATTATTGAGTCTTGACCTTGTGCCCTAAGGACCAATAAAGTTACAGTCATTTAGAGATAGTTCCAGAGTTAAAGTTTCACCATTTAAAATGCCCACATCCAATTTTTTAAAGTTCACATTGGTATCATTAGCTGAGTCTTCTTGCTATGTCTCCAGAGACAGAGACAAGGCTCTTAAGCGACATTTGTCCTAATTGCCTTGTTTGTATTAACGTCCCCAGAGCTTTTAACTTGTTTGGAAAGGTTCCTTTTTCTTTGTTCTGCCTCTCGCTCTCCAAATGATTTGAACATCTGTTGCATGTGGGCTCCTTTCTGGGCCTTGCACTGTGACTTTGCTCTTAGGAGTTTTCAGCTGTGGCTACAGAACACTATAAAAATTGATAGAAAAATTTAGCCTGACTCTAAAATTACTTTTTCATGCCCACATCCCACCACTCTCTCTCAAGTGTGATGATTTTCCTGTCTATGCCCTGAGCATTCTCCTCTCCTTGTCTTTGCTCTGTGGTTAACTCTACTTAGAAGGTCTTCTCCCAGCTCCGCCTATTTAAATTTCTAACGATCCTTCAATGATCAGCTAGTAGTTCACCCTCTCTATGAAATCCTTCTGGATTCGTGCAGCTGGAGACACTGTCTCCCTTCTTCTCACTCCCATAGCTATCCCATGACTCCTCGAGGCCATCACCATATACTGCCAGTTACTCTTACTGTGCCTTGGTGTTTATCTCCCAGTATTCCTAGGCTATAAACATCTTAAGAGGGCTTCCCTGGCGGTGCAGTGGTTGAGAATCCGCCTGCCGATGCAGGGGACATGGGTTCGTGCCCCGGTCCAGGAAGATCCCACATGCCGTGGAGTGGCTAGGCCCGTGAGCCATGGCCACTGAGCCTGCGCGTCCAGAGCCTGTGCTCTGCAACGGGAGAGGCCACAACAGTGAGAGGTCTGCGTACCGCAAAAAAAAAAAAAAAAAAAACAGAACATCTTAAGAGGCAGAACTTTGCTTCCTTGATGGTTTCCAACCAAGGGCTGTCTCGAAGAAGTTGCTCAAAAAGTTTCATTTGTGCAAGACACAAATATACTTAGGAATAAAATGATTTTTTTACTAGACTGAATGTTTTCCCCCATTTTCAACTGGGTTTTGAAATCATATAGACACAGCCAGCTGTATAATGTAAAATAATTTTCCCCCCTTCCCAAAACACGATATGTAAACTGTCGAAATCATGAATATAAAGAAGCACAAGTATGTGTGTAGGTATGTGCCTGTGCTTTGGGGGAAACATAAGTTCAAGTTTTGGCGAACTGATTTAAAAATAACAATAACCTCATAGTGTGTGTGGCCTGTTATTTTATGCAAAGTATTTTGTGTCTTGGGAGAGGTTGTCTTGGTGTTCCCTGAAACCTGACACATATATCACACCTCTAAGCTTGGCTTCAATTCAGATTTCCTAGAGTTACAACTCTGCCCCTTATGTGCTGACTCACCACCACTGTTCACTCTTGTTAAGTTTTCTGGCACCAGCACATGTTCTGTGACTTTTTTTGTCTCCAAAGGATACATAGTCACATCAGAGAAGAACTTTCTCCAACTGCTTTCCGCTTAGTGCTGACTAATTCCAGAGTACTTTTAGAGTTGAAGAAAATGGTTCTACACTCTGAGTTAAATTTAATTGCTGTTTCATAAACTTTCTCTGAAATTCTGCTTTTCCTCTTTGGGAAATAAGGGATCTTTATGTTGCAGACTTTTTCATTTGATTCCTGAAACTTCAGTAGGGAATTTAGATATAAAGAAACAAATTCTATTCAGAAAATCCACCCACTGCATGTAATAAAGTTATTTATAACAAGAAAATTCAAAGAAACAAAGCACAGACCCTGCGCTCAAGGAATTAAAGGCATCAACAGATATTAAAAAAAATTAAAGCATGTGTTGTGTCAAAAGGAGTATAATATAGGTTTTATAAAGAAAATAGAAAACGAAGCGTTTAGTAGTCTCAGAAGAATGTTATCACAATTAGATCGTGTGTGAAAAAAATTTGGAGATAGCTTAACGAAAGTGAACATTTCTTTTGAAGGGTGATGTCAGTGGTAGTTACATTATAAGGTTATTGTATGCAATAAATGAGTTAATAGAGATAAGGCATTTGGAATACCGGCTGTCACATGTTAAGCCGTCAGTTTGTGCTATTTTCAATGATCATTTTTCATTTCTGTGAGCTATTTCAAACCTCTTTACAAATAGTTGCTATATTTCCACATTTCCCAAGCAGGGAGAACTACCTGGTAATAGTCATTCCAAGTATATAAAATATGCTACTAAGAAGGATTATGCCACTGAGAGCTATCACAGTTAAGAAAACAAAAATTCTTAAGGCTTCCTTACATGTTCACAACAATTTAAAGGAAGAAAAGTTTAGTATCAGACATGTATTCTGCACAGAACAGATGTCTGATGGACTTTCAAAGACTCACGTAAATTAAGCAGATCTTGTTGATGCGCAGTACTGAACCTAACCGGTTAATTCCCAGATCCCTGTGTAAATTGCCATATAGCTTTGTGCCAGATGAATAATAACAGGAGCTGAGTCTTCTGGATTACCAGAATCAGAAGACATAAACTGAGCATGTTATTTCTTGCTATGTCAACAAAAAAACAAATTGATTACTTGTTTGATGTTGTTATGTCGGTGATAGATAATGTAGGTGCAGCCACTCACTCTCAGTTTATTTTTAATTACACAGCATGGTCAGGGTGTTACAGTGGGGAGAATTTAGCCGTGTGACCTTGAACCAGTTATTGCCAACACTGGGCATCAGCTCCGGCCTCTCAAATTGGAACGTACCTCTGCTGTTCCCTTCCTAAACTAAAATGCTGTGGCTCTAGAGGATAGAATTATACTATGGATACTATAGAAAATGGTTTACCACTCATTTGAAAGTTTCTTTTAAAAGGAATAATTTAAAGTGTGTGTAACAAAGCACAGAGCATTGCTCAATGTTGACTTGTCAAAAGATTACAATTTAGCTCTTGAAATAAACGTTTCCCAAAATAACAGCATTTGGGAAACTTTGAGCTCTTTTAGTCCTTTCACAGGAACTAAGAGGTCTTTCACATCACGAAGGCAGAATACTGAGTAACAGAAGAGACAAGAAGTCCTCAGTCTCCATCTCTCTGCCTGGGGACCCACTGGACTATTATTAGCATGGGATACAAAATAGATTTGGTAAACATTGGAAAAGTCTTGCCAAGCAGCATCTCAAAGACATATGGTCTTTTGTAAGTGCCATGATCAGTATAAACAAGCAAGATGTTCTAATTAAGAAGAAATCTTTGTAAGGCAACTTGTTCTATAACTTAGCACTGAGGTTCTGAAACAGTCAAAACTTTGGGGGTTGGGTAACCCTATTCCTTCTTCCATCCAGACTGAAACAGAGAGCTGCCATCTCTACTTTGACCACTAGAGGGAGGGCAACTACGTGGAATTACTCAGCTAAGGGGGTGGTTTCTCTAAGCGACACAGTCACCCTTGCCTCCTCAACCTGGTCTTCATAACAAATCAATCTATCATAGAAACTGATTTTCTTTGGCTTTTTGAGAGAATGGAAGTGTAGGGGGATGTGTTTTATCAGTGCATATCAGCTCCATCTTTTATATTCAGTGGGGTTATCGTATGGATATTATTTTCTTTTTATAATTTATTATATTATTATTATTATTTGGCTGTGTTGGGTCTTTGTTGCTGTGCACGGGTTTTCTCTAGTTGCAGTGAGCGGGGGCTATTCTTTGTTGAGGCGCACGGGCTTCTCATTGCGGTGGCTTCTCTTGTTGCGGAGCACGGGCTCTAGGGAGTATGGGCTTCAGTAGTTGTGGCATGTGGGCTCAGTAGTTGCGGCTTGCGGGCTCTAGAGCACAGGCTCAGTAGTTGTGGTGCACGGGCTTAGTTGCACTGTGGCATGTGGGATCTTCCCGCACCAGGGATTGAACCCGTATTCCCTGCATTGGCAGGTGGATTCTTAACCACTGCACCACCAGGGAAGTCCTGGATATTATTTTCTTATTTTTATAAACCTCACTAATAAGCTTAGTACAGAGCTGGTTGAATGATGGAGAGAGGGAATAAATGGCCATTCTTCTAATCTGCCCTGCCTTGTGCAGTGTGCCTGGATTTTCCTTTATAAGATTATCTCTTTTGAGTTAAAGAATTGATTATAATGATTTCATGGGATCGAGGTTTGACTAAAGTAACTTTGCTAATCCTCCCAACCCTAACATTCTATGATTCTGTATCTCCTCAACTGGAGTATTAACTTCTCAAGGGTAAGGAACTATGACTTAAATATAACACCTACTGCCAAGGCTGATCCCTTAATGGATGCTCACTATAACAGTTCATGATCAAAATGATTGCTAAAACTGGCTTGTTTATATGATTATTTACCATCTAGGAGCACCATAAAGAATGGGACATAGTTTTGATTCTCAAGGCATATAACTGTATCTCCTTGATATTTTTAAAATCTGTCGAAACTCAGGATGGTAGTGGTTAAACAAAATGGTCAGAAATAGTACTCCTGTTGTCCTCACTATTACCATCTTCCCCAACGTACCTATAAATCTATACCTGTCATAGGTACACATATTCCATACAACACACACACACACACACACACACACACACACACACACACACACAGAGTCTCAGATTCTAAGGCAAAAATCTTTACCAAATGGCATTATGCTAGATAACAAGCAATTGTGTAAAGACTTTCTCATTCTCATAAAGCTATAGTAAGGAGTACAATAAATTTAAAAAAACTATTTATGATTCACTAGCGAGAGAGGTATTTATAGGTCTTTTATAACATCATTCAATTACAACATAAAAAAGTAGAGACTCGGAAAAAGTTTAAAGATGATAGTGGTAGTAAAAATCATCTTTCCTCTTTTTGTTGTTGTTTTGAAACAAAGGAAAAACTGATGCTGAGGAATCACACAAGTACGAGAACTCAGGTCTCTTGGCTCTGAGCCCATTCTGTTATATCCTGCAGTAGAAATATCAGTGCAAGCTGTCCCTAGCATTTAGAAGTTAATATTTCTACCAGATTGTGAAGCTAAACTGTGTAAAGACGTAGAATCTGGAAAGGAAGCTCAGTTGGAAAATATTGCTAAGGGAAAATGAACCAAGACACAAAAAGTAAGGCCTCAATAAAGAGTGTAATTTTAATAGGAAACAAAAATGCCTAAAAATAAACTATGGAATGAGAAGACTTAGTTGTTACTAATTTAGAGCTATTAGTAACAAAGATAATAGACATTAAATAAATACATGGTTTATATCCTGCTTTTGATTGAGTCACAGGAGGAACTATGAATGAGGACATAAGGATAGAACTGAGGCTGCTTTGTGCTTAATTTGACACTGCCCCTTTAATATAAAGAATGCAAAAATATCAAAACCTGCTATAGGGGCTTCCCTGGTGGCGGAGTGGTTGAGAGTCCGCCTGCCAATGCAGGGGACATGGGTTCGTGCTCCGGTCAGGGAAGATCCCACATGCCACGGAGCGGCTGGGCCCGTGAGCCGTGGCCGCTGAGCCTGCGCGTCCAGAGCCTGTGCTCCGCAACGGGAGAGGCCACAACAGTGAGAGGCCCGTGTACTGCAAACAAACAAACAAACAAACAAAACCTGCTGTAATTATCTTAATACTAATAATAGAGTTGCTGGCTCTGTTTGGTGAGACTACAAATTCAATTAATTCCAATGCTGGTTCCAATAAGCTCTTTATGAATCTAAAGAAATTATTAACATGGCAAAGTTTGAAAGATTGAATCACAATAACAATTTCTTGCAAGATTTTTGAAGCTTTGAGCAGGTTTGCTTTCATGAAAATAACAATCTATTAACCTAATGCAGTAGAAAGAGCAAGCTGGGAAGAGAGGGAGCAAAGGGATGGGGGATAACAGGTAGGGAGGAAATAGCACGCCTCGTTCTTATTTACGCACCAAGTGAAAGTCAATGACAATGTGAGGTTTTTTTTTTTTTTTTTTTTTTACGCCAGGCTGACCCCAAGAGGATAAATTCTGTTTAGGATCTATTTTCTAAGACTAGGATATTTGACAACTGAAAAAAGCTGTGGCCTCTTTTGGGTCCATGTGTGCAACTGTAGATAAACTGGCTCCATCAGTCTGTACATTTGGGCACCAAGATTGGACAAAAGTTTTGAACTGGCATACATGGTATTGGTGGTGCTGCTGGTGGCAGCAGTGAAGAGTGCTTCTATAATCTGACAGTAAAGAAAAGAGTGAAAATAATTATTCAAGAAAGCCCTTCAAAAAAAGATAGCAGTAAAGTCTCTACTGGTTAATTAATTGATTAATTTAGGTCTAAATATTATAGGTATCGTGGCATAATACTCCTACTTAATTAGGAATCAATACAGTCTTCAAACCAGGGATAGCTAGAGGCAAGTCTCATCTGTAGCCTGAGTCTTTATACCTTTAAAAAAGTATTTTAGGTTTTCATGCCTGAATTAAATTATTTGTCTCTTCTATTTCACAAGAAGCTATAGGGGCCAGCGTTTTCCCAGTGTCCTATTACACGGTATAAGAGTTGTGCTATCCTTGCTATAAAAATGCCTTCTGCAAGTCATATTGTCACGTTTCCGTCCCTTAGCCATTGAGGATGTTTGTGTATCACATCACCCTAGGCTGGGACAGGTTCCTTCTTGTATGAGTCTGAGCTATTTCTTCAACCACCCTGGCTGATTGACCACGTACTGATGAGGTAACTGGCCAAGTCTCTCTTTGCTGGACATGATAGCTCCCGAGGCTTCACCACCAATACTGCCAGTTTGCCACTTGTCAATTAGGTAAGCTGAGAGCCAGTGCGGCCTATCATTTTTCTGCAGGGTGACTGCTTGGCTGCTCTGCTGGCATCCCATGACTACTTTGTTCTCATGTGTAGATGCTTGTTCTCATGTGTAGATGCTTGCTCAGCATACTGGAAAGGGCTGGTCTTTCCTCCCCTAGTTAGGGACAGGATGGCAGAGCCTGCAGGCAGGGAGCTGTTAGAATGACCATTTCTTAAATACAATCAAGCCCTTTCTTTATGGTCTTTTCCTGTTTCTCTCCCCCAGGACTCCTTTCTGTATCTATCAGGGATTAAAGTGGTGCCTTAGGCACTTCAAAGTTGAAAGGAAAGTTGGAGGGGGGGGGGGGCTTTTGAAAATCCTGTTGCCCCGCTCTCCACTCTGCCCAGTACTTGTGGGTTCATAGGCCTCACTTCCATCTGGTCTGGCTTTCTTCCTGGAGTGAAGTAGTCATGGGACTGGGTGGATTGGCTCAAGGGAGTGGGGAAGCTTTTTTCTTTCTTTTTTTTTTTTTTTTTACATTGTACTTATTTTGAGTCATTGGGAGGGGAATGGAGCTTAAAAATACCCTTTTTCCCTAGTAACATAAAAATGTTCATTATAGTAAGTTTGACTACCGATGAGAAGAGAAAATGGAAGGGGGGTAGTAAGAAAACTGACGTCTTAGGTTCTGAGCAGCAGTTAGATCGGTGTGGTCTTCCAGGCAGTGGGGTTTCTCCTGGCTTGCCTTAGCATGATCAGATTTTATCACCGCCTTTCTTTTCTGGTTCTTGGAATCAGAGAAGCGAGAGGGATGATTTCCCACATTGCCAGGTGGGTCCCCTGTTTTTATCAGGAGACATATGTGGGAGAATTTTTGGAATCTCCCGCTTATTATTGTTCTTTCAAGATCCTAAAAAGAGAAGAGGGGAGAAGTAAGAAATCAGACGGGGAAGTGACTCTGGGCATCCCTAGAGGGAACCTTACCACATAAGGCTGTCCCATGAACACTGCCACCAAGAAGGTGATTTTCTCCAGATCCTGAATTTGACAGGTCCTGAACTTAAAAAGACCCCAGAATCATGACTGTTGCATATTGGAAGTGTCCAGTGGGCCAGAAGAACCTATGACACTATGCGAGCAGTCAAGAGGGAGAGAATTGAAGCAAATGTGCTCAGGTAATCTCTGAAACCCACACTTAACCAAAGGGTCACTGAGAATGACTGACTACCCAGCACCTTTCCACCTGGTCTTGAGCTAAGGCTGCTTCCAGTGAGCCAGGAAAGTAAATAACCTTGGCTTTGGGGTAGAAGAGAATTTGTCCACTTGGTCTCAGCCTGCCTTAGTGATTCCAGTGGCTAGAAGGACAGGACAGGATCTGTGAGAGAGGAAGAATGCTGAGGAGGAATGCAAGGAGTTGTTTCTGGTGATGGAGCAGCTGGCATCCTGCTCTCACTGAGATTGGCCGGCCCAGGAGGATCCTATTTACTGCACAACTGCTGCCTCCATAGTCACTGGGACAGGAGCATTGTGGGCCAGGAGAGGTGAGATGGAGCTGGAATCAATGGAATCATTGCTTTTTGCCCCAGCTTCAAATAGGAGGCTGTTGCCAGCTGCCTGTTAAGGTTGAACCAGCTGCCACCAAGAAAAGGGCCAGCCTCTCCTTCTGGTTCATCTTCAGGAGATGCACCAGCTACAGCCTGCAGGTCTCTCTCTTGGTCTTCTGCCCAGAGGGAATGGACAGGCTGCCAGGTAGGCCTTTGGGATAGTTCTCTTTATGGGAGGCCAGAGGGAGAATTTAAAAGTATGGTGGAAAAAAAAAAAAAAAAGTATGGTGAGGGATTCAGCAAGAACAGGGTAGAAAATGAAGCTAGATTAAAAAAACAATGAGACAAGAGTCTTCTGTGGAATTATCCCCAAATCGAAGAGTTATGAAATTTATCATTTAGAGATATTGGTTAGGTGATCTCTTCCATTCAAGTAATCAAGGGAAATTAAAGCTGTTTTCCCCTTCCTCAGCCCTTATGCTTCCTGTAAGAGATTCCACTCTACCCCCTTCTTTGGATAAATACCCAGGTTTAGGGGTGAATAGTCTCTTGGATGGTAATATAAATAATACCCATTGAGGCCAACTTTCCAACAAACTGCGAGAATTAGCTGGGAGTTTCAGTTTGTTTGCAGGGAAATCTAGAAATAAACCAGGGGTGCTAGAACCAAGGTGAAATGGGCATGAGAGTGGGTGAGGCACCTATGGAGAGGAATATATGCCCTGCTTTGATTCGCCCGTTTGTTCTTGGTTCAGGAAAATACCAAGACTGGCCATTTTCAGGGACTTCTCATGAGGCACTGGTATCCTCTGTAGGTCTTTTGTAGAGTTTTCTGGCTTCTGGCACCAAGGAAACTCCTGGGAGAAGACAAGGCATAATGGATTTGTTGGCTGATTTTGTTCCCCTCGGGAGACAGGTGACTGGTTACAACATAGTGCTGACCTTTGGAGAGCTGACTTTCCATGTTGACACTTGGAGTGATTCACTGGGAGAGAAACCTTGTGGAGTCCCAGAATTTAATGGCTTTTTATTCCATTTTATTTTGTTATTCCCTTTTATTCAGCACAGCATTGGTTTTATTGGCCTGTGGCTCCAATAAAACTGTGCATCACACAGTCGTAGCACTCCCTGTTATGTGTACCTTTGGATTCCCATGTGTAAAGCCGGTCAATGCCACATAGTCTTTTCAGGGTGCACCTCTAGATTATGGCTTCTGTCCAGTTGCTTCACAAGAGAGCAGGGCAATATTGAGAGTGGTAAATATTGGGAGGCTGAGATGTTCACATCCCAGTTTGTTCTATAAAGAGCCACCACAAAATAAACCTGGCTTTGGGGGCACAAACTTTCATTCCCTAGACTCTTCTGTTTATTCCCTCCAAATCCTTTTATCTTGGTTTATGAGTCTAAATGTGATGCTAATAAGCATTCCCCTTGAAAAGCGTCTCTCACACGTTGCCATAAGAGATTGAGATCTTAGCTGATCCTTTTATTGAGAACATCTGGAAAAAAAAATATGACTTGAGTCTCTTTTCCACAGTTCTGGAGGTGAAGTAGTAGGCCCTGGTTTTTGAAATTACCAGCAGCCATAAGGGAGAACTTAGGATTTTGACAGGATAGTGGAATTGGGATTTGAAAAAGTGTAGAAATACCATTTTGAGATACTATCAACACCATAACATTTTCTGTATGTTCCAGCAGAGTCACTGGGATGGTGCTGTTGTAGACACATTGGGCATGGTTTACGGGGAAAATGTTAAGCTGTGAGGCAGTTGGTTTTTCCCTTAGATGATAAGCCAAACAGAAAATCTCAGGAAGATGAGAATACAATGGATGTTGGCATTTTAATAAGTATAGTTTTGGAAACATAATTAGAATCATGCATTTGAGAGGCAAAGATTAATTAGTGGAGTAAATGACATCATATATACATATGTAGCTTATGGCTGGCTCCAGTGCATCATGAATTGGTTAGTATGGGCTCACACATGGAATCACTTACGGCTCTTTGAGTAGGCAGAATGGAAACCTTGTATCCTGGACAACCTACTATTGACATACACCACTGGAAAGCTGGCTATCTTTCTTCCTCTACGTCTTAGAGGAAGAGAGATATGGAGGTCTTCCTCTCCATTCTCGCCCTTGCAATGTATGGTTTCAGTATTGGGTAGTAGGGATGGGGTTGAGGGTAGAAGTGGATGTCTCCCTGTTTCCCATCTTCACATATAGGCTGCTTTGAGGCTGGCTCAGTTCTTTGTAACTTCAAAACTCTGTTTTCCATCTAGGCTGAAGAAATTCCATAAAAAGTTATGTGATTCATGCAAAAGAATGAAATTGGACCCTTACCTAACACCATACACAAAAATTAACTCAAAATGAATCAAAGGCCTAAATGTAAGATCCACAGGTGTAAAACTCTTAGAAGAAAACATAGAGCCAAAGTTTTACCACTTTGGGTTTGACAATGATTTCTGGGACATGACACCATAGGCACAGGAAACAAAAGAAAAAATAGACAAATTGGTCTTTATGGAAATTAGAAAATTTTGTGCATCAAAAGACAATGTCAACAGAGTAAAAAGGCATCCCACAGACTGGGAGAAAATATTTGCAAATCATATATCTGATAAGGGATTAATATCCAGCATATATAAAGGACTCTGAAGCTCAACAACAACAAAAAACAAACAACCCAATTCAAAAATTGGCAAAGATCTTGAATAGACATTTCTCTAAGAACGTACTCAAATGGTCAATAAGCACATGAAAAGATGCTCAACATCATTAATCATAAAGGAAATGCAAATCAAAACTACAGTGAGATACCACCTCACACCCATTAGGATGGCTGCTAACAACAATAGCAACAATAACAACAACAACAAAAATGGAAAATAACAAGTGATGGCTAGGATATGAAGAAATTGGAACCCTTGTGCAAAGTTGGTGGGAATGTAAAATGGTACAGTTGTGGAAAACAGTATGACGATTCCTCAAAAAATTTAAAAATATGATTACCGTATGAGCTGGCAATTCCCACTTCTGGGTATATCCCTCCCCAAATTGAAAGCAAGGTCTTGAAGAGATATTTGTACACCCATGTTCATAGCAGCAGTTTTCACAATAGCTAAGATGTGGAAGCAACCTAGAGTCCATTGACAGACAAATCAACAAGTAAAATATGGTATATATTGGGTTGGCCAAAAAGTCCATTTGGGTTTTTCCATAACATCTTAAGGAAAAACCTGAACGAGTTTTACAACATGAAGAGAGTTACGGAGATGAATGGTGGTGATGGTTGCATAACATTATGAATGTATTTAATACCACTGGAATGTACTCTTGAAAATGGGTAAGGCAGTAAATTTTATGTTATGCCTATTTTACCACAATAAAAAAATTGGAAAAAAGGTATGTGATTACTTACTATGTTGCCTTTTGTACCCTCATTGGCTTTGTATACACATTTTACATGTATACACACACATTTTTATCATAGTTGACAAAACAGTGGATTTAATAAGGTGTTAACTTGGATTTTAGAAAATCTGAGTACTGAACAATAGGTGAAGTTATGTAAATTAATGTATATAAATGAATTAATATATAGGCATTACAATTATGTTGACAAATAGAAAGCACTGAATATGTAATATTAAGTGCCAAGACCAGAACACAGAACTATATACTGTGGTGATCTCATATCTGTAAAAATATGCAGAGAAAATAAACTTACAGGAAATATAACAAAATGTAAACAGTGGTTATCCATTGGCAGTGAGTTTGAAGGTAATTTTTCTTTTCTGTAAAACACTTTCTTCATAAAACATACTCTTTCTATAATCAGAAAAAAATTTTTATAATGAAAAATAGTCATAAAGTGAGTATTTTTTGTTTAGATAACACTGGATGTAAGTGTCTCCTTTACACCTGGTCAAAGGGTTGACTGACTATACCTGAATAATATTTGAGAATCAGATTCCTGATCAAGAATATACCACTATTATGAAATACATGGTTTCTAAAGGTAAATAAGATCTGTCTTACAATATTTTGACTTCCAGTGCCTTGTGCAGGCACATAATCTGCTGTGAATTGGAGGCCTGCCAGCTTGGGCAATACAGCTTAACAAATGAGGTTTATAAGCCTTTCTTCAGTTCCTATTGGTAGCATTTTCTTACTCAGATGTAAATACCACAGCTGGTGAAGTGGCAATATTAATTAACGTTGGGAAGTAGGTTGGGGGATATGAAAGAAGAGTCACTAAAACTGTCATAAGCTTTGACTGCAGGTAAAAAGCAGGTGGAAAGGTAGATAATGCTTTTCCTCCACCCTCTGAGAGGATAGATAATATTAACTGTCAACGTATAGAGGAGAAAAAAATCTTGCTTTAAGAGCTGACCATGGAGTTTCCTTTATGGGAAAGTTCCATTGTTTGGCTTGCTATCCGTGTTGATAATTTTGGTTGAGGAAAGAAGGCCTTCATGGCCCAGTTGTTATGAATGAGAGAGATCTTATATAAACAACTCTGCATGAGAATTGAATAGGGCATTTGGAGTATAGGGGCAAGTGAAGTAAGCAGAGAGGAGAAGGAAGGAGGAGGAGGTTAAGTGTGTGTAGGTCATGGTTGTAACTCAGAGAGTCTTAACAGAAGGCAGGAAAAATTCAGCAGTGGTGGTGGAGCGATGGTGGCAGATGACAGCTACGGAACTTGTCCAAAGAGGAACAGAAGCCTCTCTTCTGTTGATCTGTGCCACATTGTAAATAACCATCCCACTTCCTCAGCCAGCATTACCTTGAATTTTCAGTAAAGAGTCTACTACCTCCCATCGCCAGGTATGAGTATTCTTTTTGGAAGATCATGAAGAGAGGGCTATATTCCATAAATGGGTTGACAGAGAGAGGAAAGGAGAAGAAGAGAGGAGAGAGATATTGTTAGGATTTTAGTAGAGAATTGGAACCAAAGATGTCAAGGAAAAACATAAGTTTCCCAAGAACCCCCAGATGTTGAGAGGCATGCTGCACTGTCCAGGGTAATTAGAATGAGATTTGAGATCACAGTTTCAAAGGCAGGGTCACCCCAGTTGACATCTGTGTTACATTTGTACTTTTAGAGAGGCAGATTATTTTTTTTTTTTGCGGTACGCGGGCCTCTCACTGCTGTGGCCTGTCCCGTTGCGGAGCACAGGCTCCGGACGCGCAGGCTCAGTGGCCACAGCTCACGGGCCCAGCCGCTTCGTGGCATGTGGGATCCTCCCGGACCAGGGCACGAACCCGTGTCCCCTGCATTGGCAGGCGGACTGTCAACCACTGCGCCACCAGGGAAGCCCTAGAGAGGCAGATGTTTAATAGTTAACACTTTCAGATTGATTGATTAATTGATTTTTCGCTAACCAAATGCCCAGCTCAGGAAAAGCTCAGTCTGAAGTTTGGATTTATATCAGTTCATAGGTTTAGTCTTTCCCTGCTTGTTTTAAGTAATACAGTTTGTAGATGAGATTTGCAATTGTCAATTATCTGTTCTCCTGCCAATATTAAAAAAAATAGGCATGGAAGAATATAACCATAAAACATTTAATCAGTTAGAAGAATGAGGTTTATTTCCCCCTACTGGGTCATGTTTTCCAAATAGTCTTCAGAGAGTTTAAGTTGATTAATATTTGTCATGTCAAAACCACATAATTGCAGTTCAGCCCATTAGTATGCCCATAGTCTTACGGCACAGAACAGAGCAATCAATTTATCACTAAAACTTCATTTGTTTACTACCCAAATAAATAAAAGAGCAGGATTGGAAATTATGTCAATGCTGTTAGTAGTGATTTTGGGGGCTCTTATTTTCCCTCAGTAATTGAGGTGTTGGATCCAGGATATTTCTGCTTGTGAGAGCCAAATCCATGAGTATTCTACTGCAGCACATCCCATCAGCCATTAATCAAGGTATTTAGAAGTGAGGGTGAGAGACCTCATTCTGGACAGTTCAGTTTCTTATTCATGAGTTCAGAGAGTTTTCTTTTTTTAAATGCCTTTTTTCCTTTTCCACTCTGTTTTTTATTAGATGATCTCATTTTGGGGGGAGCAACGAGGAAAAATGAGTACACAGGGATTATCTGTGCTTAGAAATGCACGTTTATGGAAGTGCAATTTCAGGTTGAAGTATTATTAGACAAACTAAGTATGGCATACTAAAAAAGCAGTAGAAAGTAGGAGATTTGGCTTTTAGTTGATACTTTATTTATTGCAAGCTCTGTGATGTTGGGCAAGTTACTTAGCTTTTCAACTCCTCCTTATCTAATTACTGGACGGGAATAATAATACATGTCCTACCTGAAGACACAGGACTAAGTGATCACCTGTCTACCTGAGCTATATAGCACTTTCCCTCTATAGCCCCTTACTGTACTATGTTTCTTTTTCATAGCATGTATCTCTACCTGGTCTTTTACTATAGGTATATCTATTTTCTGTTTATCCAAGTAGAAAGTAAGCTCCATGAAAACAGCATTCTCTCTGTGTTATTGTTACCAGTGCTAGGGCAGTGACTGGCACGTAGTGTATGATCAAGAATATCTGTGGAAAAGATGAATCCTAGCTGTGCAACCTAGGATTATAAGATGGAATCTGATGCAGCGTGGTGGTTAAGCTTTGTTATCAAGACGTCATGGTTCAAATCTCAGCCCCACCACTTCCTGGCCGTGTGACCTGGGGTTAGTTAATTAGCTTCTTAGGGTTTCAGTTTTATCTTTTGTCATGGGTAGAATGGGCCTAACAAGAGTACCTAACTCTGAGTTGTTATGAGAATAAATAAAATAATTCATGTAAAGTAAACAGCACAGGGTCTGAATTCATTGTCAATTGTCACTATGAGTTTCTGGATTCATAAAGCATGGACTCAGCTTATCCACGCTAGAATGAAAAAATTAGATGGTGCCACAGTCAAGACTTAGAACGACAAAGGTTTACCGTTGTTATCTCATAATAAATGCTATCTCCTGGTAATCTCAGTTTTGAGGTATAGTTATGTTTGCTGTGTTTGCAGGCTGAATGAAGACTCTTTTACAGTATGACCTCTCGTCACTATCTTATTGCACGGTGAAAGTGACACTCAGGATAGCGGTGAGCCAAGCCGAAGTGGCTGATGAATTACTTTGGAGCCCATGGGTCACGAGGAACCTGAATAGGATCACTGTCTGGGCAGCAGTGATGGTGGTGGTGTTGCTAAAATGGGAAGAGGACACAGTCAGGTGGCCCTGAGCTTGTGTGGGACCCAGCAGGACTGGGTTGTGCCTCTGCTCAGAGCTGAGCCTGTTCCCCTGCTGCCTTAGATCCGTGGAAACCTTGATAGTGAAAGGAGACTAGGGATAAGGAATGGGAAAAGGGAGGAAGCTAACCTTTACTCAGTACCCTTATTTGTCAGGTACTGTCAACCCTGTCAGTAACTTAAAAAGTTGTTATCTCATCCAGTCTTTATCATAACCCTTGAAATAGACATTTTGTTTATTTAATAAAGACCTGAGGCTGAAGAAGGTTAAACAACTCATTCAGGGTCAGCGGCAAGCAAGAGATGATCCAGAAGTTTGAATGTAGACCTCTCTGACTCCAAAGACTGTGTCTTTCATTATGGAGGTCTGACTTGCAGAGAAAGGGTCAGTACTTGGATCTAAGAAACCCATGTGGAGAACCAGCAGCAGAAGGGGACACTGAACAAACTGCCGTCTCCGGTGGCTCCTCTGCCTTCCAGCCCTGCTCAGCATCCAGACTGGACACAACTTAAAGCAGAGACACATAGGCTGATGGAGAAGCAGAGTTCGGGGAATCAGGGAAGTTTTCTCTGCCTCATCCCGGCCCCTCACCCCTTGACTGAGATGATTTAGGTGCTCTTCCTATACATTACCATAAATCATTTGTGAGTGAACCTCGCTCTGTACCTGACACAGTGTTTTCTACCTATTTCCTTCACTGTCTGCCTTCTACTCTAGTATGTGATCTCCTTAGTCATCATTTTGTCCTTAATACCCGATAATATTGCATGTCATGTGGTTGGTGTTCAGAGTTGCTGCAGAGCTGAGTGAAGGTAATGGATGGGAGTAATGGTTGGAGTCGGTCTCGAAAATATCAGCAGCTCATGTCTTACTTCCTTTTATGATGACTGTTTTAATATCTTCCCTCCCATGACCTTCTACCCTCCTGCCCCCTACCGTTCTTTCTTGTACACAGGAATAAAACTGGTTACAAAAGCAAGGCCACTGTTTTCTCTGCTTGAGGGCCTAAGAAGAAGGTGGTGGAGGTGGTGGACCCAGGGCTGTTTTGCGTCGCAGTTAAGTCTACTCTGGACAGGCCAAGAGGTTATGCATAGGTTACGAATGGTTTGCCAGAGCTGGAAAATATCACAGAAGCTGATGACTTGAGAGATGAAGGGTATGTAAGAGGCCAGATCCACTGATCATGGGCAAGAAATAAACTTAGGCACTGAGGTTGCTCCTTAGGGTATTTTCTTTGGTTAAGCATCATATTTTAATTGACTGCCAGCAATTTTTATGTGTATTTTATAAAATCCTGCCCTGAAGCTTAGATTAGGGAGCCAGTTTAGCAGAGCAGTTATGAGCATGTATTCTGGAGGCATTATGCGTTCAAACCTGGTTCCGCCACTTCCTGGCTCTGCTTGACTTTGTTAAATTTACCTAGACTCTGTACCTCAGTTTCCTCATCTGTAAAATGGCAGTGCTCTGAGGACTAAATGAGTTAATACATAGGACACACTGAGAACCAGGCCTGACACTTAGGAAGCATTACTGAGTGCATTATTATTGTAATTGTTAGTACTATTATGCAGCCTTCAAAACTTCACAGCAGCATTGTAATGCGGATTTCAAAACTGATGATTTGCCTGTCCAACAAGATACATTGGAGACCGCTGTCCACAATCGTTCCTAGTTTTAAAGAATGGAAAAAGCAAATGACTAGTGAATAACTTAGTATAGTGGAACAATCACTAGACTCTACCAGATTTAGAGTTGAAAGTTCTACCACTCTAGCAGCATGATCTTGGAAAAGTACCTTCAGCCCCTGGTCTCAATTTTCTTTCCTTTTCTTTAATATGAAAGGGTTGAATTAGATCTACGATGACAAGTAAGTGCAAACAAACTGCTAGTCCACCCACCTGTGACCATGGAAGTCCTGGCGAATAGATACATCAGCATACTTGAGACTGGTAGGTAGTAACACTTGAGAAATTAAGCATTGTAGAACCAGAGAAAGTGACTGTTTTGACAATATGAGGAAGGAAGAATTTTGAACATCCAGACTACTTCCTTACTGGATCTTATTTCAACCACTTGGAAATTTTCTTCCAGAGTCTAAAGAGCAAGATTGCTACATGCATTAAAAATAGACTGAATTTGCTTACTCATAACAGGTTAAAGCACTAGTTTTAGCTTTCTACTGACCCAGAGATAAAGGTTTTGCGAGGGATTTGGGTCCGCAGTTCTGCATTCATCAAGAACCGAATGCCCCAGTAGAAAACTCTAGACTCCTCCCTGTGAAAGCAGTGAGGGAAGGCCTTTGCTACTGACATCAAAGGTGTTCTTTTTTTTCTGAAGTTTCGATCATAACTTCATTGCCATGCTTGTATTACTTATACCATTTATAGGTCCATGTTTTCTGTGGCAGTTCTATAAAAACCAATTTTATACAAACCTGGAAATGGCAAAGAACTCTCTTGCTGGGAAGCGCTGGTACTACTGGAGCAGTTTTGGGCTTTCCTTAAAATTAGATTTGTTTAAGCTTCTCATTTGCAATTTTTTTTTTTTTTTTTTAAATAGGAAAGTCTTTTCTCTTTGTGGTTCTTTGAGACTAGGTGAAACTAGAGCCAAAAGACAGTAGCAGGAGAAATAAAGCAAACCAGTTATTGGGTGGTAGGGATAATAGAGTAAGGTTAGGGAAGTGAGTCTTCTAGTTCTACCAGTTTTGTAAACTTACCCACGCCCCCCACCCCACCCCCCGCCCCCGCTCCCGCCATGTGTTAGCATCCTTGTATGTCTCTGTCATTAAGTTTATCAAAACTTTCCTTGGACAGAATGAAGAAACCTGCTTAGGAACCTGACCTACTCACTAACTCTTAGGGGCAAGTGACTGGTTGCTCTTAAAGTGCCTGCTCATTTGGACAGCAGCCTGCTCTCCAGGAGTGGCCAAGTGTGATGAAATCACTCCCTGAAGAGCTGATTATCACCCGCCGTGATAATCACGGGGCAGCTAACATCTGAGCACTGGCTAAGCATTAAGTGCTTGGCCACGCACACCATGCACTTCCTCTGTTAGTCTCACAACGCCCCTATGCGTTCGGGATGACTGTTGTTCCCATCTTACGGATGGGGCATCTGAGGCTTAGGCTAGTCAGATAACTCAAGTTACAGATGGGCTCATGCAGCTAATATGTCTGGAGCTGGGATGTTGACTCTACAGGCCATGCTATTAACCAATTTATTATCAACAGTATTCCAGCATTTTTCTGAGGACAACATTTGATAAGGGTTGTTTGATGACACAGTCAATGAAATACCGTAATTGACAAGAGGGATGGAGGGGGTCCAGTGTTTTTGTTTGTCCTATAAATGACATACCCTATTTTCTTTCTTTTTATAAACTTATTTATTTATTTTTGGCTGTGTTGGGTCTTCATTGCTGCGCATGGGCTTTTCTCTAGTTGTGGCGAGCGGGGGCTACTCTTCGTTGCAGTGCGTGGGCTTCTCACTGCGGTGGCTTCTCTCGTTGCAGAGCATGGGCTCTAGGTGCACAGGCTTCAGTAGTTGTGGCACACGGACTTCAGTAGTTGGACTCGAGGGCTCTAGAATGCAAGCTCAGTAGTTGTGGTGCACGGGCTTAGTTGCTCCGCGGCATGTGGGATCTTGCCGGACCGGGGCTCGAACCCGTGTCCCCTGCATTGGCAGGCGGATTTTTAACCATTTTGCCACCAAGGAAGTCCCGACATACCCTACTTTCTTGAGCCTCTGCTTCTTCTGTTTGATTATGTTTATGTCTTGAAATCAATGGGTTCTCCTCAAAAGTGTGATAAGAAATCTGAGAAGGAAGCAACCCTGCAGAAGAAAGGGAACTATGACAGGCTGATAGTGAGTGTGGAAATGAAAGCACAGAGGTGTCCCTAAAGTCTAATTGCTAGTATTATACTCCAGAGGGAAACTTTGATACTAAGCATCAAGAATTCAACCCTCCTCATCATTTCACATATTGGGCATATAGTTTGTGCGAGGATTACAACCTGAATCTTTTTAGGTACCTCTGGTTTCTGACACAGCAACAGCCTTTGAATCACTGAGTGTTTTTGTCACTGCTGCTTAATCTCTGATGCAGCCAGTTTATAGACGTGAGGAGTTTTTACTTTATCTGTTCCAACCACACTCCCACTTTCTGCCTTTGTATAAGGAAGAAGCTTTGACTCTGTTGCTCGGTGCACGTGTGCAGATGTGTGTGCCCCGTTGTGTGTGTGCATCTGGACATTCTTGAAGATGCCGGAAACAATGGTGAAAAGTGTGGGAGAGCGAAGACCTTTATTGCGTAACAAACCGAAGGCACCAAGGAGGCCGCGTTTGTCGTGAGTTAAAAGGTTTATACAAAGATTTTCTTAGTAATGTCTAAGATTTAATAGGGTAATTAACCTTTCCAAGTGTTAGTGCTGGATTATGGGATCAGCTATTATCCCTGGCTGCAGAGTAATCCTCTGTGTGTTGCTATGAGCAGGACTAAGTGAAGAGAATACTCAGGTTGCCAAACAAAGATATGGTCGCAGCCAGCTTGTTTAGGTTTTTAAATGCATTTTCTGGTGCAGTTAAAAGAACCCCTGTTTCTGTGAGACTATCATTGACCTTTTACAGCCACTGAGTGGAGGGGAAAGGCAGAGAAATAAATATACATGCTTTGTGCTTTTTATTCCTTAACAACTAATTATTATTTTTAAAATAATGACAGGCATAATCATTGGAGACTTTATTTTAAGCCAGAAAATACAATTTAACAGGAAGAAAGACTTGCAGGAATAGGGCAAAAGGTTTTCATCTAATTCTAAAAGTTCTGCCTCTTTCTCTTTCCTTAATTGAAGTTAGTGAAAACGGCCAAACAGTCCAGCAAGCCAACAAAAATCGAAGGGGAGACACCGCAGCTAATGAGACTTGGCTATAGCCTTTAATCAAGGTTGATTATTTAATGTAGCCAATCAAAATATTGATTACAGATAGATGACTTTGTTATATATGTATATACATACATATATATATGAAAAAAGTTCAGGACATACTATACCATGTGCGTTGAACCCTGAAGGTATAATGATGGTGTTGCAATTCAGCCAGTGGCCTCTGCTCTGGCTTTGCTTAAACTTCCCCTTAGCTTTGACTAGGATTCTGCTCTGACTGTGTAAATGAAGGGGTTATTCAGGACTATATGTCTATTGGTTTGGCAACTGGTTGTAGTTACTGCTAATTTTCCCCAAACTGCTCCAAATATTTTGTTTACATGAACTCTTGTAATTCTCAGCTGTTGTATCACTGCTCAGGTAAAAAATAGTTCGCTTTTGGATTGTTACTCCTTCCCTGTCCATGGGGCCACACTCTTTGTGTTGGCTCCACTGTTATGATTGGCTGCTTGGCATAGGAAGGGTCACTAGGTTTGTTCTTTCTTGAACAGTGTCTGTATTTTGGCCTTAAATTCTACTTAACGAGTGAGATCCAGCAGAGGATGTTGGTGGGTGGTGGGGAGACATTCTGTAATTTATTTGCCTTTTATATAGAAATGATATGAGGATGATGACTTACTCAAGGTGTACCTAGTATTTTCCTGTGTAGGGCAGGGCAATGTGTTCTATGGAGAATTTTAAGGGCGAGGAAAAACTTGCACTGGGTGTTCTGGTGATCTTAAAGTCACATCAGTGCTTTAGTTATATCCATATATATAGTTATGTCTCTCTCTCTATCAAGAGGCCAAACTTCCAGTACCTGAGCTGTTGGGAAGAAGGCCTGTGGAGAAGGGAGATGTGCTCGTGAGAGCAGGATGAAGATCAGGATGCATGTGAATATCAATCGCCCTGCATGCCACCAAAAATGGCTCATGCAGCAGTTTGGGCTGGGGTGCATGCCAGTGTAGTGTAGCCCCCATATATTAGGTGATGCTCGCCAGTAACATTCCCAGACTGCTGCTACCATTGGGGCAAATATTACCCAAGGACAGTCATGATATTATCCAATGAAGGTCGAATAAGAAATTGTGTTTCCTGTCCAAAGGGGATTAAAATGCTCTTTTATTGTCACACCACACAGAATACTGGTCATGGTGGAGGAGGGATGAATCAGGGTGGTATTTGTAAAAAAGTGAGTGAGAGAGCTACAGCATCAAGCAGTCGTTTCTGTTAATAAGTAGAGGCAGCAGTCAGCATTTTGCACACTTTGTACATGTTGCACAGCATATTGATGGGAGAAAAATCTCCTGGAGGAATCAGTTTATAAAGACTCATGATTTAAAATGAGTTGCTTAGCCTTTATGGATGAAAAGCTTGAGCTTTTGGGAAACTCTTAGGGACAAGCATATTGAAGGTGTTCCAGAGCAAGATAGGGACCAGCAGCAGAGGATCAGCACACGCTGGAAAAATTCAGGCTGGAAAGGAGAAGAGACTGTTTGCTGGACGAGGAGGAACTGGTTTTGAAGAAGTAGACGTTGTGTAATCTCTATTATTGGTTTATACAAGTGTGTGCTTGTGGGTCTTACTTCATTGTGTGTGTTTTAACATATCCTCTTGTTGTCTTACTAAAACTCTTAGTGTTGTTGAAAACCCGGTCTGGGTAGACTCGTTTTGACAATTCCAGGCAAGTTTCTGGGTCCCTTAGTGGCCCAGGCAAAGAAGTAGAAGCTCCAATAGAAAGCTGCCATGACAGGTTTAACTTCTGAGTGGATGTGCTCAATTCTGTCACAAGTGGGCAGTCACTATGATAAATCCTCATCTAGACTGCATCTGAAATATTGCCAAGGACACACTGTCAAGGTGGGTGGGTAAGAATCCTTTTATGGGCTTTTTTTGGGCTATTGCATAGGTGAGGAAAATGGGGGCAGAATAAAGAGGGTGAGATTGGGAGAGAGGGTGGGCTTCAGTCCCCTTGACGGAGAGCTGGATAGAATACGACTTCATTCTGCCACAATCATTTCTCTTCTTACTAATGATGAGGTCAAGTATCCATATGATGGAAATCAAAGAATTTTAAAAAAACTTCTTCAGTGGGTTCATGGCAACTCCAAAGCAGGTCACCAAGAATAATGAAAGTAAACAGAGAATCCATCTTCCAATGATGGGAAGAGTGACTACACTCTCACATTAGTTAAAATTAGTTTCTAATGTTTCAAAAAATTTCCAATTGCAGAATCACTTTATGGATGTCAATATATTTATCAACTCAGTTTATGATAGTTCTGGAAATTTCTTCATCTCAAACAGAGGTAAATAATGATGCTACTTTACATGGAGGTTTTTTGTTTCCTTTTAAGGTTTTAAATTTATTTTAAAAGATAATCCATAGCCATAGCAAAAAGTCAGAATAAACCGTAGTAAAAAGCATATTGTCTAAAAACCCAGAACATACAAAGAAGTATAGCGAGGGGCTTCCCTGGTGGCGCAGTGGTTGAGAATCTGCCTGCTAATGCAGGGGACACAGGTTCGAGCCCTGGTCTGGGAAGATCCCACATGCCGCGGAGCAACTAGGCCCGTGAGCCACAACTACTGAGCCTGCGCGTCTGGAGCCTGTGCTCCGCAACAAGAGAGGCCGCGACAGTGAGAGGCCCGCGCACTGCGATGAAGAGTAGCCCCCGATTGCCACAACTAGAGAAAGCCCTTGCACAGAAACGAAGACCCAACACAGCAAAAATAAATAAATAAATTTAAAAAAAGTAACAAATGTTCAAAAAAAAAGTATAGAGTAAAAAATTAAGTTAGAGTGATTTTTAAAAATTTTAAACTTTTTTGAACATAGAGTTTTTGTGCTGCTCTCCTGCATTTTAAAAAGATAAACAGAAGCTTCTTTTTGTTCTGTTCTGTTTTTATTTTTTAGCTAAGGGTATTGGTCAAATTGGTCTACTTCTTGATAGTCCTAGAAACTTTCTAATCTTGGAAAGTGGTGCATCAGGTGGAGTTTTGGGCAAGTTATATGTACAGTTTTAAAAAACTGGTCTACTCTCTTTCTTGGGACTATCCATTTTTGCTTCCATTCATTGTTTTGGTTCCTAGTCGACATGGTTGAGCTTTACACATATGTATTTTATATATATATATACACACACACACACATATGTGTTAGATAGATATATATATGGGTTAACAGAATGGCTGATGGTCCCATTCCAACTCTCAATTGGAGATGATCACCTGAGGGATTTGTGATACTAAATAGGAACGTTAGTTCCCATTTTGCAATCCAGCTCTGGTGTTAAATATACACTTCTCTGGAGCATCCCTCAGCTTGGAATTCTTTCTTCCGCCCCTGCTTCCCCCTCCTCCCTCCATCCCTTCCCTTTCCCTCTTCCCCTTCTCCCTTCTTTCCTCCCTCCCTTCCCCCTTTCTCTCTTGTGTCCTTTTTTCCTTTTTCTTTGCTATTTTGTGTAGAATTCTTTTTTTTTTAAGGTAGATAAGAGCTCTGATTCTTGGAACAAGAAACACAATTTTAGTGCCAAGTGAGGTAATATCATTAAACACACACAATTAGCCAAGGTGCTGAGGAGGAATAATTTATAAATTATGAAATTACCAGGGAGTAATTTTATGAAGAGAAATAGCAATTTTATTATGCTATCTGCATATGTCAACATACACCCACGTGCATAGACACGTGACTTTTTTATTCCCAAGTGCCTACTCATATTATAGGAAGAGGCCTTAGAGATGATTCAGTTTATCTACCTTACATTATAGAAGAGGAAACTAAAGCCCCAAGAAGTTAGGCTACTTGTCCAGGGTCACCAAGATACATCTGTCTGAGCTATATTCACAACCCAGTCTTTGGACTTCTAAACTTCTCCCATTATATCACAGGATTATGTATTATTTGTTTTGTATGTGTTTTTCCCAATCTTATTTTGAAAATAAAATACCTATAGAAAAATTGAAAGAATGTTAAATACTATGAACACCAATATATTCTTTATCAATTGTTAACATTTTGCCACATTGGTTTTTCTCTGTTTCTGTCTGTCTGTCTCTCTGTGCATATGTAAGATATGCATATGCATATCTTTCTTTTTTACACTTTTTACACTTTCTTTTTTCTAAACAGTTTGAAAGGAGGTTGTGAACATCACTCTTAAATAGCTCAGGACATGTTTCCTAAGAACAAAGGCATTCTTCTACATAAGCACAATAAATTATCCCAATTTATCATCGATCTACTATTATTATTATATCACATTCAGTCTATACTCACATTTCCCAACTCTCCTTGTAATGCCATTTAGTTATTCTTTTTTCAATCTAGTGATCCAAGTAAGGATCACATTTGGCATTTAGTTGTCATGTCTATTTAGTTTCTTCTAATCTGGAATGATTCTCCCATTGGTTTATTTTATTTTTTTTTAATAAAGGGTCTGAGTGATTTCCACGATAATGTGCTAGGCTTTTTTTTTTTTTAATATGTTGGGGGTAGGAGTTTATTAATTAATTAATTAATTTTTGCTGTGTTGGGTCTTCGTTTCTGCGCCAGGGCTTTCTCTAGTTGTGGCAAGTGGGGGCCACTCTTCATCGCAGTGCGCGGGCCTCCCACTATCGCGGCCTTTCTTGTTGCGAAGCACAGGCTCCAGACGCGCAGGCTCAGTAGTTGTGGCTCACGGGCCAAGTTGCTCTGCGGCATATGGGATCCTCCCAGACCAAGGCTCGAACCTGTGTCCCCTGCATTAGCAGGCAGATTCTCAACCACTGCGCCACCAGGGAAGCCCCTCCCTTTTCCCTTATAAAAGCCCCTTTAGAGTCTTTTATAACACTGACAGTTTTGCAGAGTCAAGTCCAATTGTTTGGTTGAATTTGGATTTGTCTGGTTGTTTCTCCATGATTAGCTTCAAGATAAACATTTTTAAGCCCAGAGCTCTCCACAGGTGATGTTATGTACTTCCCGTTGCATCACACCAACAGGCATGTATTGTCAAATGGCTCTATTATTGTTGAGACTAATATTTACATTTCTTTTAAATAAATCTGTATGGACATTTAGAGACACTTAAAGGTCATGAAAAACACTATAAGGAGAAAATCATCTCAGCCTGAGAATCCTATATATTTGTGATAGAAAAAGTCATGTAGTCAAAATAGACTCAGAAGCCAATTTTGAATCCCTCAGAGCAGTATGTCCTCTCATGGCTGTGTTTATAGGTACTGATTTATCCAACTTTCTCTGAATTCAGAGCAGTTTTATAACTACACCGAAACTATATTTCATCTGATTAACGCTGGCATTAGCAAAATCCTTAATTAGAGGTCAGTATTCTATAGTGAGAAGCAGAGTGCAGCCTGGGGGCCGAGTTCCATAGAAGGATCGTTAAGGATTGTGCAGCGTTGGAGAAGAGAAGGTACTAGGAGACAATTCACTGGTTTAAAGTTCATCTTTTATTCTTCTTATTAAAAAACAAGTCAGCAGTCACTTATCACTTAATTTTGGAGAGATAAAATGAAATGAATATGTTTTCTTTAACATGTGATTATAAATTTTAGTCATTTCTCCTAAGCTCAGTAGGGAAGTTTTAAGGACTAAAAGGGAATTTCTTCTCTATCCTTGGACTAATGGACTTGCTTTCCTGAACACTTTCATCTTAACTTCTCTGCTTTGCTCTTCGCTTTGTTTTCCTTATCCCCCTGCCTATCAGTCATTTTGTCTCTAGCCCACTGATCAGTTCAATGCAAATCTAGTCTCTCCTGTCCTTGAACCTCATTTTATTATACTTCATTGATGTGTCACCTCTCAGACAACTCTCAGGGGAACACCCTCTGCATTAACTTGTCCTTCTCTTCTCATATACGTATGCCTTTTATACCCCTTATCCTACCTCTACATATGGGATCTGGAAAATTGCCTTTTTCTAAAAGTCTGATATCTGGGATTTAGTTTTCTCACTGTCAGTGTAGTTTTATTAATAAATATATGTTGGGTCACAGCACAATCTTAGTTTCTTCTATATGGGAATCACTTTTTTTCTCACCTCATACTATATATTTCTACCATCTCATGACACTTTTTATTGGAGAAATCACTAACATATTACAAGGCTCAAATCAGAATGGGTTTGCTCACTGCTGCTACGCATAGAATGGTATTAGTTCTGACAGTATGGTTTCATAAAAAGAATTCAGTGTGTTAAGTGTGTATTGATATTTCCTACATTCACATGAATTCTGTGTTCAGGACTCACAGGGATGCATTTCAGAAGTGAAGGGGGGCTGCTTTACATACGGCAAATTATCTTCTCCTTCTATCTCTCATCCTTAATAAAATTTATCAGTCTTGCATGCTCAGGGCTCTGCTATGAGCTAACTATGATTTAACCATTAATTCATGACTGAAATCCTTTCACGGAGCAGTGACAATGCCTTTAAGTATGGCTGGAAAGAACGTATGGCAGAACACAATTAGGAAGATATATTTTTGAAGGGGGGTGGTGGTGGAGAAAAGGAGAGCATTTCTTAGGTTTTACAGATTATAACATAATTTGACTGACTCATTATCTTTCTCCCTCATGTTATTCTGTAATTGGGATCAATTTTCATCATTTTTCTTGACTTTTTAACTGGCTATTATAAAAATACGCCCAGATCCTGTAAGTTTTGGTAAAAAACAGAACCCCTCAACCCATTCTTTAAAATAGAACCTGTTGTTATTCTTTTACTTGTAAAAGTAATTTACACTCTTTATAAGAAATTTAGTATCTAGTGTGTCACAACCATATTATTTTCGGTGTATTTTCTTAGGCTTTTCTTCCAGTGAAGAGTTTTGCTGATTTGTATAACATGGTTGTTATTATATAGACTATGCACATTTTCTTTTTCTTTTTTTGATAAATTTATTTATTTAATTTTGGCTGTGTTGGGTCTTTGCTGGTGCTGCACGAGGGCTTTTCTCTAGTTGCGGTGAGTGGGGGCTACTCTTCGTTGCGGTGTGTGGGCTTCTCATTCCGGTGGCTTCTTTTGTTGCAGAGCACAGGCTCTAGGCATGCAGGCTTCAGTAGTTGTAGCATGTGGGCTCAATAGTTGTGGCGCGTAGGGTCTAGGGTGTGTGGGCTCAGTAGTTGTGGTGCATGGGCTTAGTTGCTCCGCAGCATGTGGGGTCTTCCTGGACCAGGGATTGAACCTGTGTCCCCTGCATTGGCAGGCGGATTCTTAACCACTGCGCCACCAGGGAAGTCCCTATGCTAGTATTTTGATGGCACTCTGGCAAAATTCTAGATGAATTGTTTATCAGGACTCTTCACAAAAGAAAAACTGACCATTTAAAACCAGAATGAGTCCACAAACAATTTATGTCAAAGTAACTATTTTTACATAGGTTATTAGATTCAAAGATGGAAAGAGTTCTGTGAACATAGGCTATTTTATTTCCACAGGGCATGCATTGGAAACTTTTATATTCTTGCAGGCAAGAAGGAGAAGTTTGGGCTGGGTGATAATCCTGTTAGGTGGATTAACAACTGGTTAAAGAGCTCATACACTAGGATACTGATTGATGGGAGCCTTGAGTTGTGTGCAGCAGGGCTCCAATATAAGGTATAGTTTAATGAACATTTTTCTAATTACTAGAATGAAGAGATCAAAGCCTTCTTACCAAATGTGTGTAGGTCCCAATCTGGGAACCTTAATGAATGTGCTAGATGAAGGAATCTTTAAGAAGAGAATCTCAATTGATGGAAAGTAGGCCTACATATAAAGTATAAAGAGCTTAGTTTAAAACAATGAATTGAGCAATTACAAGATGGGAGTCTTCATGCAAGTAAAAGGATTGAGTGTCTTTATTGTCTGAAAGCTCTACATAAGGAAAGAGTATTATATCCTTATTTGAATCAGCAGAGTAGAAGAAAACAGAACCAGTAGTATACACAGACACAGACACACACACAGACACACATAGACACATAGACATACATGCATTAATTGGTGGATGGCTGGTAAGTCTGAAATCAGGCAAGCTAGAAATTCTGGCAGGAGACAGTGTTGCAGTTTTGAGTGTGAAGGCAGTCTGGAGTCAGAATTTCTTTCTTTTATGGGGACGTCCATCTTTTCTTTAAGGCCTTCAATGGATTGGATGAGGCTTACCCACATTTTGGAGGGTAATCTGCTTTACTCAAAGTCTTCCCTTCACAGCAACATCTAGATTGGTGTTTAACCAGACAACTGGGTATCATATCCTAGCCAAATTGACATAGAAAATTAACCATCACAATATTATTCATGTAATATTGAGTTGAGGTGATAGTTATCATATTCAGATCAGTTAATGGTAAACATCTCATAATTTGGGTTTAGTTCTGGGTAAGAGTTTATGAAACTCATTCTCACTGGAACAGGTCAAGCAGTGAGTTTATTGAGTTGGTGAAAAGCTAGGAAGACATGTCATTTAAAGAATAGTTGGAGGAACTGCGATGTACTTAGAAAGAATAAAATCCAGAAAAGCTCTATATTACTCAGAACTCTTTTGGTTAGAGATGACTCATACTGACTTATGCAAAAAGTAAAATGGATTGACTTATGTAAATAACTGAAAAGGTCGGGACTAGGCCTGGCATAAAGTTCAGCTGATATCCAGGTTTCAAACCATGTCGTCTGATCTCTTTCCTCTATCTTTGGCTCTGATTTATTTGGCTTCCTTCTCAGGCGAAAACCCTCTCCATGAGGTGGTGCCTGAAACTTTGAGTTTGCATCGTTTTAAAACTAACAACCCAAAGCAAAAAGAGAGCTTTTCTTTCTCAAAGGTTCTGTAAAGAAATAAGTGGAATTGGGTCTCATTGATTTAGTTTTTGTCAAATGCCCAGTTATAAGCTGTCCATTGGGACAGGAAATTTGTATATGTTTATTGGCCATTCCAGAAGTGTGTAGCTCCAACCCCTGCAAAAAACCACATGGGTTAAGAGTGAGGAAGGTGTGGCACTAAAGGAAAACTAGATGCTGTTGCCAGAAGAAGGGTAAGAAGAAGGATGGGTACTGGCTAGCAAAAAATGATATTCTTCACTATGAATGACTTGATAATTATTTTTCAGACACTTGTAAGGCTATAATGTATTAGAAAGTTTAGGATTTTGCTATTTATCCCCAAAGGGAAGAACTGGTATCAGTGTACAGAAGTGAAGGGGAAACAAGATTTTGTCGTTACATAAAGAATAATATTCTCATAGAGTACGAGTATGGTGTGTGTTGTAAGGTAACTTATGCCTTGTCCCTAGAAGAATTTCTGCAAAAACTTGATGGATATTATAGAGGTGACTCCTGTTTTGTATTAAAGAATTGCCTAGATATATTCGACAATCCTTTCTGTTTCCATGGCTTCATTATTCTGTTTTCTACATATATGTGTGTGCCAGTACATGCACACAACCTTGTGGTTATTAGATCTCCCAAGAGGGAAATTTAATCCAGTTGCCTGATGAGGGCATTATTTAATGTCAATTGTTTTTAAATTGCTACTTCTGTGCCTACTGAATCAATTCCATGTTTCTAGTTCTTCTTAATATAGCATAAGTAGCTGTACATGTGGCAAAGAAGATACAGTGCTGATTAAGGTTAAGGAATTGGGAAGACAGAGGGGTGGGGTTCACTTTATCCTCATGTACAGGTCACTTCCCCAAGCAGATAGAATATTCAATTTCCACTTTAAATTTCAGTTCTAGTACCAAACACTGAGACTGTAAGGAAGAAATAACACTAAAGGGAAGCCCTCAAAGATAATTTCATCATCCACAACACCAGGCTGTTCCTGGCATTATGACTAATAAAACTCAGCTAAAAACATGTTCTAAATATTTTTATGTGCAAAAAATAGAAAATTGTAATAAAATAATGGCTGTTATTTCAAACCATGACTATAGAATGCCCCTGGGACAGAAATGCCTAATTATGAAATAAAACAACTTCTGTATCCCTCAGGCAATGTTTTCAAACTATTGCTCTCTCCAAAGTAGTCACTATAATTAGTCCAATTCCCTAGAAGAAATGAAAAGTGTGGGGGAATTCATTTAGGGCTATAGCTCTGGGCTGTGTCTTGGATTGGGACCAAATGGACTATTAAAATGTGTGTGTGAAATAAGTGTATCAGCACTGTGGGTCAGAGGATTACTTCTAGCAGGAATTACTTGATATTATCTTTGAGTCATGATATTCATATGTTTTCAGCAGGTAGGCTGAGAGTTATGATTTCTAAGACGAGTTGGATGACCTTTGATGGAAGTTTATTCCCAACACTGGTGAGCTGTGCCATCTCTCCATGCCTCAGCTTTCCCAGTTCTCAAATGAGGTTAAAAATGTCTACCTATTTAGAAACAGAAAAGCTTTAAAAAAACTAATGGGCAAGGAGGGAGGAAAAACTTCAAGATTTCTCTTCTGTTTCCCCTGGAAATATTTTAAAGTACTATAGTACTCGATGGGAAAAATACTCTAGAATTATAAAAACCATTATTAGGATAAGTATTTTATATTTTGCTACCTAGAATTTAAATCCTACTAAATTACTTTTAAAGACATTTTTTTCAGAATTATTTTGTGCTTTATTTGTTAGGAAACATTATATGTTCATTCTGTTTTAAAGGCAGGCAGTGCAGTACAGCATTTAAAGATGAACTGGACACTTTCTAGCTTTCAGAGATCAGCACTATTTTTCGCAAGCTAGGATGCTGTGTCTTCTATGTGGATTTCCTTTTCTTGACTTGAGATCTGTAGCTATGGCTTCATCCTCTTGATTTGTTCTCAGAGTGGGAGTTGAATACAATCTGTGTCAGTTAAGGTCCTGGCAGGATATTGGGTAATTTGAATAGAGTTTAATAAGGGGACGATTTACAACAGTGTGTTCAGATTGTAGACAAACCACAAGGTACAGTCCAGAATGACTAGAGGGGTTCTCAGAGCCCTGAAAGGGAGAGAAGTAGGTGGAGAGGGCTGCTTGACAGGAGCTGTGACCTTCAGTCTAGGGACTAATCCATCCTGTGGTGACAGCAGAGAGAAAGCTGGGTGAATGCGTACCTGACCTTCAGCTTTTCCTCTTTCTGATTTCCTGTCTACACTAATGGGTTCTCCTGTTAGAGAGTGTAAGAAGCTTGCTCATGGAATAGTCTACATTGATATCTGTCTACCCTCTGATTTCCTGTCTACTCTAATGGGTTCTCCCCAGGGAACCCAACCAGCAGCCAGAGTGTGAGAAGCTTGCTGATGGAGTGGTCCGTCCAGGTCAGCCTCCCAGGACACACAGTGGAGAAAAGTGCACAGTGGATTCATATAGGGCTAACAGAAGAGATCCGGAACAGTCTGTAGTAGTATCCTTTTCAAAAGGAGAAGTGGAGAAATAGGTTGCTACCATATTTGACTAGATTTGAAACAAAAGGTTTCATTGTCTTGTTACAGAATAAAACACACATTCAGGCCTTTAGTCAAGGGATTGCCTGAGAGTTTATCAAGCCAGGGCTTTCTGCAACAAGTGCTCTGCACCACCCAGTCTTGAGTCTCCTGCTTGCTTGAGTCTGGTTTTTATTTCATCTTTTGCAACATGAAAGCAATTTGTCTGCATTTAGAAATATCACATATTGGGACACTTTGAAAGACTCTTGTCTTAGAATCATCAGTTTTCAAAAGACTGTGGAGATGTAAAGAAGAGAACATTAGAAGACTCAGAGACCTCTGAGGGTGACAGTTCAGAATAAGAGATGATTTTAAAGAACATCCATGGCAAAAAGGAGTATTCAGGAAGATTCCCTGTCTTTTTTTTTTCTTAGAAAATTCAATGAAAATGAAACATTATAAATGGTTAACACTAAGTCCAGAAACCCAGACATCTTACTCTTTTTCACTTTTCTTCTCTCTCTTTCTTTAAAATTAGGCAATTAATTTCTTCTGGTAGGATTTTCTCTATGTCTTAAATATTGGCTTAACTTAGAAAGGCTGAGTAATTTCAATAATCACTTTATAATTATTATGTGATTCTACTATCTTAAAATTTTAATATGTCACTGTACCAAATGCAGTAATTTTATAGGAAACATATATCTTCAAATAAAATATCTTTATGTATTTTAAAGGATTTCTTTAAATACTAAGATATGTCCATTTTTATTTCCTATCAAATTTCTATTCCTTTTCTCTCCTTTACCCTAAAGCTCAAATCTGGGGAAAATGGTTTTGATTAACTCCATGGTTTCAAAGTTTTCACAGTTTACTCTTGGATCACAGATATAGTCTGAGTATAAATAACACTGTATCTGTAAAAAAGTATCTTGAGTCTAGAGTGGAGAGAAGTTATGTGGATTCAAGGTGTCGTTATTAACTAAAGGAATCATTATTCTCTGAATTCAGCCATGGTAGGGGTTGGCGCAAGAAAGACCCTCAGTGAGACGCTCACCTCTAAAAATGTGCACTTTATTTTACAATTAACAAAGTAAACAGGTACTGTTTGAATTGTAGACTGAGTGCCTGCAGACGTTGGGTATGTTCTCTGTGCATGAGATGTACTGTTTGATCCAGGGAACAGTATAGAAATACATCTCTGGCTCTGAGATGCTTCCCAAGAAGATAAAATAGGATTTGGTCTACTAGATTGGACATCCAGTCAGGCTATGATGGTAATTTAAACTTTGTGGCTGCCCTAGAGTTGTGAGCTCACAGAGATTAGTCCCTGGATTGCCCTTCAGAACCCTCTCTACCTTATGAGCCATAGAACTGTTTTCCTTTCTTAGTTTATCATGACCAAGAGGTCACAAGAATCAGAAAAATCTAACTGGAGGTTAGTTGTAGCCAACTGAAGACTGACAAACCCTTAATGAGACTTGAGATAGATCTTCCTTTTCATTTGTTTATTTATAAGAGCTGCAGAGAAAAGAGGTTTATTGATATCTCAGAGCATAATTGGTCTTAAAAAAGCTATCAGTACAGTGGAAACCAAATTGTAGAAGAGAAGTTAATTCGTTTCACTAAGTAAGCATCTCCTCTTGCTTAACTATCCTAAAAAACGAAGCACAAATAAGTTACTAGGAAAGTGTGAAGTCAACTTGATGTGGAGTTTACATTCCCAATCAGACAAATTGGGTTATTTCAGAAGCTCTTTCTGTGTGATGTGGTTGATGTAGGAATCATTGGAATGGAGTGTTATTTTTCTGGTTTATTTTACTTTTTTTGATTGGGTTTGCAGAGGAGATGCAAAAATCAGGAGAAGTTTGTGGTTGACTTTTATTGGATTAATTTTTTAAAAAAATTTCATACCTGAAGGTAGAGCTCTATTTCTATGAAATTGATGTGCTTTTAAAACTAAAACGAAGAGTTATTAAATGTGCAGCCATCTAATTTTGAGATGATGAGGACCTGAGTGAAGAGGGCAGAAGTAGGGATGAAAAGGTGAGAGGGAAGCAAGAGATATTAAAGAAGAGAATTGGCTGCATGTTGGGCTGAGAGGTAAATTGAAGATAATTCCAAGGCTTTGTGTTTGTGGGTAACTCAGAGAATCATATTAACTTTAATAGAATAGAGATGTTTGAGGAGCAGTTATCTTTAGAGGGTAGAGGTGAGGTGGGGAAAAGATATATAGTAGAATCTTGACGTTTACAGATACAACTTTTGCAACATCCAATAGTTCAGACTTTACAAATTTTCATGTATTAATTTGTAATTGAGATGATAACTCCTTCATTGAATTGTTGTGAAGATTAAATGAGGTAACTTGTATAAAATGCTTAGGGATAATGATTATGATGATCATTATCATCACAAAAATGTTAAGAAAGCATTTGAACAATTCCTCTTGTGGTAAGATTTTTACAAATATTAACTAATTTAACACCAATGGCTCTGTGAAATAGGTACTGATATTATTATTTTACAGATGAGGAAATTGAGACATAGTGAGAGGTGAAGCAACTTGCTTGAGGTTACATTAAGTGGCACAGCACAGACTCAATTCAGGTAGTCGGGCTCCAGAATTCAGCTCCTAAGCACTCTCTTCAGTACACTCCGGGGAAAATTAGAACTGACTATTATACAAGACTGAAATGCAATAGAAAATATTCAGTGGTTGAGTGATCCTAGCCAACAGCCCTGCATTCATACCTCAGTTAGTAAATCTCATAAATTTGAGGATGCTCGAAGGATCCTGGGAAAGTCAATGGGTCGATGAGTATAAAGGAAAAGACTTTTAACACTTTGTTATGGAAATTGTAAGGACACATGTTCAGTTCTTTCAATACCCATAACAAAGGAATTCATAGTAATATAATAATACTTTCAGCTATCTTGATATTAATTTATTTGACAAATATTTTTTGAGCATCTATCACAGTGCTAAGCACTGTGGGGCATTTGATGGAGAAGAAGAAAATTCCTTCTCTTAACAAGCTTACTGTATGGTGGCAGAGACAGATGAATGAAATGCAAGTACAATATAGTGAAGTAATTACTAGGTGGAAGTAAGCACCAGCATCCACTAACTTGGTAGTGTCAACTAACTTGGTCATAGGAGGGTCAAATATAAGGCTTTTTGGAAGAAGTGATGTAAAATACAGAACTTGAAAGATGAATAGGAAATGAGTGCAGGTGAAAATGTGAGGGGAAGTGGAGAAATGAGAGAGAATGGATTGTGCCTGTGAAACTGCAAACAGGTCAATATGATTGAAAGATACAGTTTTCTGGGGGTGAGCAACAGGTAGAGATAAAGCTGCAGAAGTGAGGCAGTGGTCAGCTCAACAAGACCTTCTAGGTCATGGTGAGGAGTTTGATAATTAACTTGAGGGAAATGGAACCTATGCTTGCAGAATATCTGGAACATACAGGTATGCTGGTCTAGTACGAATCTGGAAGGGCCTTTGGAGAGTATATTTTTATTTACACCAAATTTATATTGAGCACCCACTGCATATATAAAAGATTGTAAACTATGTGATGGAAAGATAAACTTGTACCTAAATTTTAGCATGCAGCATGCTCTTCTAATGACTGCAGTTTTATTTTGGTGCAAACTTAAGGACACATGTGTACGGTCAGATTTTTTTCCACTACCAAATCACCAGTTATTTGTGCAGGTAGGCAGGTGAACTTGATTTCTAGTCTTAACTGTGCTCTGTGATGCTGGGAGAAATCACTGTAGGCCTTGGTTTTCTCATCTGTACTGTGAGAAAGTTGAAGTAGTTCATCATTAAATTTTCCTCTAAGCTCTAAAATTCACCTGTTTTGGTTTGAAAGTTTTCAAACATTCCAGTCATGTGAAAAGTGACGAAGTTTTACAATACACTATTATTTTATGTTTTTCCCCTGCCTCTCTGGGTAGCTTCAGTGGTAGTTCCGTTGAAGAGAGGGGCTGAAATAATAGCAGGATATTCAAGTCAAGGAAGAATAGAGACCATCATATTCATTCCCACACATTACACATGAGGACCCTGAGGCAACCTAGTTATGCGTCTTATCCAAATTCTAGTGATGGGTCAGTGGCAGAGTGAAGTCTAGAGCCCTGAGGGTTTCTCACCCCAAATGAGTTATTTTTCCTCTATTAGGGGTCACTTTCTTCACCTCTTCCAGGATATATAGGGTGCTGTCTTAGGTAATAAATTTGGAAGAAAGTTTGATACCATGGAAGATTTCAGATGTTCTTAAGTAGAAGTGATTGTATCACTGCTAAGTAAGGGCTGCTGTTTATTTTTCTGGCTTCAAGCTGCTTAAAAAATATACATATATATCATAATATATATTCTGTATATATAATAATATATGTAATAATATATATATATGTATATTTACTCCCTTATTCTTCATGAATGATTACCCCTTTTGCACTAATGTTTCCCTCTCTGGTTTCTCTAAAAGAAAGATCCTTAGGATGGTTTGCAGGCGCTGGGGGGGCAGCCAAGTTTGCATTGAGGGGCAAGGGGAAGGTTTCCCCCAGGTGTCCCGTGCTGGGGGCAGGGGCACTGGGGAGCGGTGTGGACGTGGTCCGAATGGTGACTGGCTGTTGGAATGAGAAAGCCATGTGGATGACAGGCTCTTGGTGCTCCAGCCAGGTGTCAGGGCTGTGCATCTGAGGTGGGAGAGCCAAGTTCAGGACACTGGTCCACAAGACACCTACCAGCTCCATGGAATATCAAATGGCGAAAATCTCCCAGAGATATCCATCTCAATGCCAAGACCCAGCTCCACTCAACGACCAGCAAGCTACAGTGCTGGACACCCTATGCCAAACAACTAGCAAGACAGAAACACAACCCCATCCATTAGCAGAGAGGCTGCCTAAAATCATAATAAGGCCACAGACACCCCAAAACACACCACCAGATGTGGACCTGCACACCAGAAAGATAAGATCCAGCATCATCCACCAGAATACAGGCACTAGTCCCCTGCACCAGGAAGCCTACACAACCCACTGAACCTACCTTAGCCACTGGGAACAGACACCAAAAACAATGGGAACTATGAACCTGCAGCCTGAGAAAAGGAGACCCCAACACAGTAAGTTAAGCAACATGAGAAGACAGAGAAACACACAGAAGATGAAGGAGCAAGGCAAAAACCCACCAGACCAAACAAATGAAGAGGAAATAGGCAGTCTACTTGAAAAAGAATTCAGAATAATGATAGTAAAGATGATCCAACATCTTGGAAATAGAATAGAGAAAATGCAAGAAACATTTAACAAGGAACTAGAAAAGCTAAAGAGGAAAGAAGCAACAATGAACAACACAATAAATGAAATTAAAACTACTCTAAAAGGGATCAATAGCAGAATAACTGAGGCAGAAGAACGGATAAGTGACCTGGAAGATAAAATAGTGGAAATAGCTACTGCAGAGCAGAATAAAGAAAAAAGAATGAAAAGAGCTGAGGACAGTCTCAGAGACCTCTGGGACAACATTAAACACACCAACATTCGAATTATAGGGTTCCCAGAAGAAGAAGAGAAAAAGAAAGGGACTGAGAAAATATTAGAAGAGATTATAGTTGAAAACATCCCTAATATAGGAAAGGAAAGAGTTAATCAAGTCCAGGAAGCACAGAGAGTCCCATACAGGATAAATCCAAGGAGAAACATGACAAGACACATATTAATCAAACTATCAAAAGTTAAATACAAAGAAAAAAATATTAAAAGCAGCAAGGGAAAAACAACAAATAACACACAAGGGAATCCCCATAAGGTTAACAGCTGATCTTTCAGCAGAAACTCTGCAAGCCAGAAGGGACTGGCAGGACATATTTAAAGTCATGAAGGATAAAACCTACAACCAAGATTACTCTACCCAGCAAAGATCTCATTCAGATTTGATGGAGAAATTAAAAACCTTACAGACAAGCAAAAGCTAAGAGAATTCAGCACCACAAAACCAACGCTACAACAAATGCTAAAGGAACTTCTCTAGGCGGGAAACACAAGAGGAGGAAAAGACATACAATAACAAACCCAAAACAATTAAGAAAATGGTAATAGGAACATACATATCAATAATTACCTTAAATGTAAATGGATTAAATGCTCCAACCAAAAGACATAGACTGGCTGAATGGATACAAAAGCAAGACGCGTATATATGCTCTCTACAAAACCCCCACTTCAGACCTATGGACACATAGAGACTGAAAGTGAGGGGATGGAAAAAGATACTCCATGCAAATGGAAATCAAAAGAAAACTGAAGTAGCAATTCTCCTATCAGACAAAATAGACTTTAAAACAAAGACTATTACAAGAGACAAAGAAGGACAGTACATAATGATCAAGGGATCAATCCAAGAAGAAGATATAACAATTGTAAATATTTATGCACCCAACATAGGAGCACCTCAATACATAAGGCAAATACTAACAGCCATGAAAGGGGATATCGACAGTAACACAATCATAGTAGGGGACTTTAACACCCCACTTTCACCAATGGACAGATCATCCAAAATGAAAATAAATAAGGAAACACAAGCTTTAAATAATACATTAAACAAGATGGACTTAATTGATATTTGTATGACATTCCATCTAAAAACCACAGAATACACATTCTTTTCAAGTGCTCATGGAACATTCTCCAGGATAGATCATATCTTGGGTCACAAATCAAGCCTTGGTACATTTAAGACAATTGAATCATATCAAGTATCTTTTCCGACCACAGAGCTATGAGACTAGGTATCAACTGCAGGAAAAATTCTGTAAAAAATACAAACACATGGAGGCTAAACAATACACTACTTAATAACCAAGAGATCACTGAAGAAATGAAAGAGGAACTCAAAAAATGCTTAGAAACAAATGACAATGAAAATGCAACGACGCAAAACCTATTGGTTGCAGCAAAAGCAGTTCTAAGAGGGAATTTTATAGCAATACAATCCTACCTTAAGAAACAAGAAACATCTCAAATAAACAACCTAACCTTACACTTAAAGCAATTGGAGAAAGAAGAACAAAGAAACCCCAAAGGTAGCAGAAGGAAAGAAATCATGAAGATCAGATCAGAAATCAATAAAAGAGAAATGAAGGAAACAATAGCAAAGATCAATAAAACTAAAAGCTGGTTCTTTGAGAAGATAAACAAAATTAATAAACCACTAGCCAGACTCATCAAGAAAATACAGGAGAAGACTCAAATCAATAGAATTAGAAATGAAAAAGGAGAAGTAACAACTGACACTGCAGAAATACCAAGGATCATGAGAGATTACTACAAGCAACTATATGCCAATAAAATGGACAACCTGGAAGAAAGGGACAAATTCTTAGAAAGGCACAAGTTTCCGAGACTGAACCAGGAAGAAAGAGAAAATATGAACAGACCAATCACAAGCACTGAAATTGAAACTGTGATTAAAAATCTTCCAACAGGGCTTCCCTGGTGGCGCAGTGGTTAGGAGTCCGCCTGCCGATGCAGGGGACACGGGTTCGTGCCTCGGTCCGGGAGGATCCCACATGCTGCGGAGCGGCTGGGCCCGTGAGCCATGGCCGCTGAGCCTGCGCGTCCGGAGCCTGTGCTCCGCAACGGGAGAGGCCACAACGGTGGGAGGCCCGTGTACCGCAAAAAAAAAAAAAAAAAAAAAATATTCCAACAAACAAAAGCCCAGGACCAGATGGCTTCACAGGCGATTTCTATCAAACATTTAGAGAAGAGCTATCACCTATCCTTCTCAAACTCTTCTCAAATATAGCAGAGGGAGGAACACTCCCAAACTCATTCTACAAGGCCACCATCACCCTGATACCAAAACCAGACAAAGATGTCACAAAGGAAGAAAACTACAGGCCAATATCCCTGATGAACATAGATGCAAAAATCCTCAACACAATAATAGCAAACAGAATCTAACAACAGATAAACGGATCTTACACCAAGATCAAGTGGGGTTTATCCCAGGAATGCAAGGATTCTTCAATATATGCAAATCAATGTGATACACCATATTAACAAATTGAAGGAGAAAAACCATATGATCATCTCAATAGATGCAGAGAAAGCTTTTGACAAAATTCAACACCCATTTATCATAAAAACTCTCCAGAAAGTAGGCATAGAGGGAACTTTCCCCTCATAATAAAGGCCATATATGACAAACCCACAGCCAACATCATCCTCAGTGGTGAAAAACTGAAAGCATTTCCACTAAGATCAGGAAGAAGACAAGGTTGCCCACTCTCACCAGTATTATTCAACATAGTTTTGGAAGTTTTAGCCACAGCAATCATAGAAGAAAAAGAAATAAAAGGAATCCAAATCAGAAAAGAAGAAGTAAAGCTGTCACTGTTTGCAGATGACATGATCCTATACATAGAGAATCCTAAAGATGCTACCAGAAAACTACTAGAGCTAATCAATGAATTTGGTAAAGTAGCAGGATACAAAATTAATGCACAGAAATCTCTGGCATTCCTATACACTAATGATGAAAAATCTGAAAGTGAAATTCAGAAAACACTCCCATTTACCACTGCAACAAAAAGAATAAAATATCTAGGAATAAACCCACCTAAGGAGACAAAAGACCTGTATGCAGAAAATTATAAGACACTGATGAATGAATTAAAGATGACACAAAGAGATGGAGAGATATACCATGTTCTCGAATTGGAAGAATCAACTTTGTGAATATGAGTCTACTACCCAAAGCAAAATACAGATTCAATGCAATCCCTATGAAACTATCAGTGGTATTTTTCACAGAACTAGAGCAAAAAATTTCACAATTTGTGTGGAAACACAAAAGACCCCGAATAGCCAAAGCAATCTTGAAACGAAAAACGGAGCTGGAGGAATCAGGCTCCCTGACTTCAGACTATACTACAAAGCTACAGTAATCAAGACAGTATGGTAGTGGCACAAAAACAGAAATATAGATCAATGGAACGGGATAGAAAGCCCAGAGATAAACCCACACACATATGGTCACCTTATCTTTGATAAAGGAGGGAAGAATATACAGTGGAGAAAAGACAGCCTCTTCAATAAGTGGTGCTGGGAAAACTGGACAGCTACATGTAAAAGAATGAAATTAGAACACTCCCTAACACCATACACAAAAATAAACTCAAAATGGATTAAAGACCTAAATGTAAGGCCAGGCACTATCAAACTCTTAGAGGAAAACATAGGCAGAACACTCTATGACATAAATCACAGCAAGATCCTATTTGACGCACCTCCTAGAGAAATGGAAATAAAAACAAAAATAAACAAATGCGACGTAATGAAACTTAAAAGCTTTTGCACAGCAAAGGAAACCATAAACAAGATGAAAAGACAGTCCTCAGAATGGGAGAAAATATTTGCAAATGAAGCAACTGACAAAGGATTAATCTCCAAAATATACTAGAAGCTCATGCAGCTCAATACCAAAAAACAAACAACCCAATCCAAAAATGGGCAGAAGACCTAAATAGACATTTCTCCAAAGCAGATATACAGATTGCCAACAAACACATGAAAGAATGCTCAACATCATTAATCATTAGGGAAATGCAGATCAAAACTACAATGAGATATCATCTCACACCGCTCAGAATGGCCATCTTCAAAACATCTACAAACAGTAAATGCTGGAGAGGGTGTGGAGGAAAGGGAACCCTCTTCCACTGTTGGTGGGAATGTAAATTCATACAGGCAGTATGGGGAACAGTATGGAGCTTTCTTAAAAATCTAAAAATAGAACTAACATACGACCCAGCAATCCCACTACTGGGCATATGCCCTGAGAAAACGATAATTCAAAGAGTCATGTACCAAAATGTTCATTGCAGCTCTATTTACAATAGCCAGGACATGGAAGCAACCTAAGTGTCCATCAACAGATGAATGGATAAAGAAGCTGTGGCACGTATATGGAATGGAATATTAGTCGGGCATAAAAAGAAATGAAATTGAGTTATTTGTAGTGAGATAGATGGACTTAGAGTCTGTCATACAGAGTGAAGTAAGTCAGAAAGAGAAAAACAAATACTGTATGGTAACACATATATATGGAATCTAAAAAAAAAAACCAAAAAAAGGTCATGAAGAACCTAGGGGCAAGACAGGAATAAAGCACAGACCTACTAGAGAATGGACTTGAGGATACAGGGAGGGGGAAGGGTAAGCTGGGACGAAGTGAGAGAGTCTCATGGACATATATACACTACGAAACGTAAAATAGATAGCTAGTGGGAAGCAGCCGCATAGCATAGGGAGATCAGCTCGGTGTTTTGTGACCACCTAGAGGGGTGGGATAGGGAGGGTGGGTGGCAGGGAGATGCAAGAGTTATGGGGATATATGTATAACTGATTCACTTTGTTATAAAGCAGAAACTAACACACCGTTGTAAAGCAATTATACGCCAATAAAGATGTTAAAAAGAAAGAGAAAGATCCTGTTTCCTCCTTTCCCCACCTCCTGTTCTCTTACATCAGAAACTAAATGATCTTCCTCTAGTTGAGGAAGCTGGCAGCCTCCAATCTGCAGCCTTTAGATAGCCAGCTAATTAAGGGGAAAGCAGGTGTGGATGGGTCTATTCAGCCTGTAAGTAAGTGCCAGAAATTAAAGTTATTGGTCTGTGAGCGTTAGCAGGTGGATGCAGTATTTTATACCTTTTATAAAGTAGGGGAAAAGGAGGGGGGTTAGAAGGCGTTAAGGGTCGGGAAGAAAAAATGACTTTTTATAACTAAAAGCTCTTCAAAAGAGAATGTGTCTACTTCTGAAACATTGTCTTGTTTGGGATTAATCCTAAAAACATATAATTGCCTGCCCTAAGGGTGTAATGTTTCCTGAGTACGGCTCCATGATCTGTATGGCGTGGGCAAAAATAATTCATGGTCTCAAGCTGATACTGGCATAACTCATGACTGACTGCAGACATAAGTTCCTGTGTTCTTTTGTGATTTCTGTTCTCCATTTCTTACATATGCTCAAATGCCCAGAGTTCCCTATCTGCAAAGCCCCTCACTTAAATGCTGAGAAAAAAATATGATCTATTGTTGCACAACTTAATGCATTACTTAATGAAGCGATGTGGAAATAAAATTTATATGAGGAAATGAATTCCTGGGAGCGTACTTCTCCCTTTGTCATTTCTTTTTTCTTCCCGATTTTTCCCCCTTTCTTTTTCTTTCCTTTGTGTTTAATAATTTATTTTAGCAATTCTTAACTGGAGGACATTTTTCAGTAGAGTGTTATGGCAGAAGACCACAAGAGCATCATATATTATGCATTCGAAATACATTAATACACGGCTGAAATGCTAACCCGTACAATGGAATAATTATAGTGTATCTTCATTGAAATTGTACACATGGCTTTGTGATCACGCTCATTAATTTAGATCTAAATGAAGCAAAATTATTCTGCATGGCTGCTGAGTTAATTTATGTGATATAAGTAAAGAAAAGTTAAATAAAGTGTGATGGAAAATGAGATTGCAGGCAAGCAATTAGGTCCAGAGGAACAGGTTCACTCATCTCCCCAGGCTTGCTGCCCTCTTGTTTACAAAAATTATTCATGTTATTGCAAAAATTTGTTCATTTTAAGACTGTATCATGGAATGTCCTGATGGAAGTTCTGAAGCATCTTATTCACAGCTAAATTTTAGGGGGGAAGAGTAATGTACCAGTATGATGGTTGCTTTTGCTTGGAGCTATTCAAGTATCCAGGTAAAACAACACAAATTTGTCTATTGATGTGAGCCTGAACTCCTGACATAATGGGAAAAATGCTTTGCTCTAATGAGTAGTATTTTTAGGGATCTGAAAATCTTACAAGTAGAGTGCATATTGTATATTCTCTCTAGTAGTCAAAGAAACTTTTTTTTCAATTGAGGAGGAAAAGGTGTCACCATGATTTTTTAATAGTACAGCAATTTATGTATGATGTGTCTTCGGAAAAGCTACCCCATTGCCTGCTACCTTATTTTAGCCCGTTTCAGGGTTTTTCAAAGTGGTAACTAGTTTCAGTTTTGTGATCAGTGCGATAATAGTTGTCTTACAAGACAGAGGAATGATTATATTTCTATATTTAGAAAAGAAACCGATTATGAATCCAAATGCCATTTGAAAGCATCCACAAAAGCCTCTCTCCTTCGTTTACTATACTTCGTTTACTTCGTTTACAGTCTACTTTGTACTCCTCAGATCCATTGTCTCACAGAACCAGTTGTAAAGACGGTGTAAAGACTTTTGGTCAGAAGGAAAGAGGAAGAGAAGATAATAAAGAATTTAATGGAACAGAGACTTGCACATTCTGAATTCATTTAACAAATCTCTACTTTTTATTTTCATCATGAAGGGAGCAAATGTCCATTTCCCTCTTTGCCTTTCATTTTATTCTGCTATTGCTGATGGTTTTCTTTCATGCTGCTTTACTTGGTGTAGAAAATACAGTGTCAAGGATTCAAGTAAATATACGGTTAAATCTTTGTTCTCAAGATTCCAAAGATCAATGGTAATATTTTCTGGCACAAATATTTAAACTTTAATCCTATAGAGTATTTTATTTGTCCTCTCTATTCTGTGTCACATGATTTATGCAATCCTTGTCTTGGCTTGAGGCACTTGAAAATAAGGTCTTTTTTTGCATATCAAGGAGTGTATGAAGTTCCAAATATTCTCTCAGGTATTATGAGATCAGTTGGGGGAAAAGTGCTGCCTCAGCAGAAATGCTGTAGCTGTCACTGATTTGTGGAGACATCAAAAGGGAAATGAAGGGAGACCAAAGACTGAATAAAGCAGTCATTACAACTATAAGTAATCCCAAGAACAAAGTTTTACTCATTTATAGTTTCCACAGTTTTAGAGAGTTAGTGCCTGGGGTTTTTCCTTGGCCCCTTCTGTTTGTGTACAATTATCTTGAGACTGATTTTCCAGCAAATAGTATGCTCAAAAATGGGAGTAATTCATGAGAATGTATTTATTCAGTGACTCATTAAAACTACATTCACATTTTTACTAAGTGATACAGTTTTGATTTTCTATGTGAACTGTTTGGCATAGCATTATTGACTTATATTTGCTTTGAATATTTATACTTAATGCTTATGAAGCTTTGGCCTCTATTTCCTTTAAATCATCAGTCTAACTTTAATTTTTGTTTCCTTAATATAACTGCCTTCTTCTACCTCTCTCTCCTTTTTCTGTTACCTCTAGTTCCTTGTCCTCTTCTTAGGAGATAGGGAACCAACCCAGTTTTACCTAAAATTAAAAACTCTTGCCTTGGAAAGCATGCTCTGCAACTATTCATGATTCCCTGTGCTGACTCATCATTCTCTCCCAGGATCTCTGCACCACCCTACATCCCTAATGGTGTCCTACCTTAACCTTTCACCTGACTCTGACTCACTTAACTCTGGCTTTAGGGTCCAGGAGTACATGGTAAGTAGTTTCTCCCTGTTATGGGTTGAATTCTGTTGCCCCAAAAGATATGTTCAAGTCCTAATCCCAGTACTTGTGAATGTGACCTTATTTCTAAATCATCTTTGTGGATGTCAGCAAGTTAAAATGAGGTCATACTGGATTAGGATGGGCCCTAGTCCAATGACTGATGTCCTTACAAGCAGAGGGAAATTCGGACACAGACACACAGGAAGAACAACATAAAGACAGAGGCAGAGATTGGAGTGATGCATCTATAAGTCAAAGAATGCCAAGAATTGCCAGCAACCACTAGAAGCTATGCAGAGGCACAGACATATCTTCCTTTACAGCCTCTAGAAGAAGTGAACCTGGCTACCACCTTGGTTTTGGACCTCTAGCTTCAAGAGATGAGAGAATAAATTTCTGTTTTTTTTGAGTGACCCAATTTGTGTTAATTTGTTATAGAAGCCCTAGGAAACTAATTTAACTTTCTTTTTATATATTTTAAAAGTTATGTAGTTTTTTTTCTAGTTTAAAAAGAAAGAGAAAAAGAGGTTCTTTTTTCTTGCTTCAATTACTATGACACTTTTACTGTACTTTAGGCTTCATTGAGATAAAATTGACATATAACATTGTGTAAGTTTAAGGTGTACAATGTGATGATTTGAGACGTATATTTTGTGAGTGTTTATCACAATAAACTTAGTTAATGCATCCTTTACCTCATATAATTACAACTTTGTTGTTATGATGAGAACATTAAAGCTGTACTCTCACAGCAACTTTCGAGTACACAATACAGTTTTGTTAACTATAGTCACCATGCTGTGTATTAGATCCCCAGAGCTTATTCATCTTATAACTGAAAGTTTGTACCCTTTGACCAACATTTCCCATTTCCCTCATCCCTAAACACCTGGCAACCATCATTCTACTCTTTGTTTCCGTGCATTTAATGTTTTTATGTTCTATTTATAACTGAGATCATACAATATTTGCCTTTCTCTGTCTGCCTTATCTCATGTAGCATAATGCTCTCAAGGTCCATCCATGTTGTTGCAAATGGCAGGATTTCCTTCTTTTTATTGCTGAATAATATTCCTGTGTGTGTGTGTGTTTGTGTGTGTGTGTGTGTGTGTGTGTGTGTGTGTGTGTGTGTGTGTGTATCACATCGTCCTTATCCATTCATCTATCAGAGGACACAGGTTGTTTCCATGTCTTAGCTATTGTAAATAATACTGCAGTGAAAATGGGAGTGCAGATATCTCTTAGAAATCCTGATTTCATCTTCTTTGGGTATATACCCAAAGTGGGATTGCTGGATCACATGGTAGTTCTATTTTTAATTTTTTGAGGAAACTCCATAATGTTTTCCACAGTGGCTGTACCAATTTACACTCCTACCAACAGTGCACCAGGATTTCATTTTCTCCTCATCCTGGCCAGCATTTGTTACCACTTGTCCTTTTGATAATAGCCAATCTAACAGGTATGTGGTATATCTCACTGTGGTATTGATTTGCATTTCCCTGATGCTTAATCATGTACCTTTTCATGTACTTGTTGGCCATTTGTATGTCTTCTTTGGAAAAATGTCTATTCAAGTCCTCTGCCCATTTTTTAAAGCAGGTATTTTTTTTTTTGCTACTGAGTTGTATGAATTCCTTATATTTTGGATCTTAGCCCTTTATCAGATGTATATATGGCTTGCAAGTATTTTCTGCCATTTTTCAGGTTGCCTTTTCATTTTGTTGATTGCCTTTTGGTGTACAGGAGCTTCTAAGTTTGATGTAGTCCCACTCGTTAATTTTCACTTTTATTGCTTGTGTTTTTGGTGTCATATCCAAAAAAAGCATTACTAAGAACGATGTTGAGGAGCTTTTTTTTTTTCTTTTTGCGGTACGCGGGCCTCTCACTGCTGTGGCCTCTCCCGTTGCGGAGCACAGGCTCTGGACGCTCAGGCTCAGCGGCCATGGCTCACGGGCCCAGCCGCTCCGTGGCACGTGGGATCCTCCCGGACCGGGGCATGAACCAGCGTCCCCTGCATCGGCAGGTGGACTCTCAATCACTGCGCCACCAGGGAAGCCCTCAAGGAGCTTTTCATCTTATGTTTCTTCTAGGAGTTTTACATCCTTAATCCATTTCAAGTTAATTTTTGTGAGTGGTGTAAGAGAAGGGTCCAATTTCATTGTTTTGAATGTGGATATCCAGTTTTCTCAGCACCATTTATTGAAGAAACTAGTTTTTCCTTATTGAGTATTATTCTTGGATACCTTGTCAAATATTGGTTGAACATATATGCATGTATTTATTTCTGGGCTCTCAATTCTGTTCCATTGGTCTATATGTCTATTTTGAGGCCAGTACGATACTGTTTTGATTAATATTGCTTTGTACTTCAGTTTGAAATCAGAAAGTGTGATGCTTCCAACTTTGTTCTTTCTCAAAGATTGCTTTAGCCATTTGGGGTCTTTTTTGTTCCATGTGAAATTTAGCATTTTTTTTCTATTTCTGTGAAATATGGCATTGGAATTTTGATAGAAGTTGTATGTAATCTGTAGATTACTTTGGGTAGTATGGACATTTAAACGATATTAACTCTTCCAGTCCATGAATATGAGCTATCTTTCAATGTGTTTTTGTCTTCTTCAGTTTCTTTCTTCAACGTCTTATGGTTTCCTGTGTATAGATCTTACATTTCCATGTTTAAATTTATTCCTAAGCATTTTATTATTTTTGATGCTGTTGTAAAATGGGATTATTTCCTTTATTTCTTTTCAGATAGTTCATTGTCAGTGTATAGAATCCATTGATTTTTGTATGTTCATTTTGTATCCTGAAACTTTACGACGTTTATTAGGTATGGCAGGTTTTTGTTTTGTTTATGTTGTGGAGTCTTTAGAATTTTCTTTATACAAGATTATGTAATCAACAAACAGATAATTTTAATCCTTTCTTTTTGATTTGGATGCCTTTTATTTCTTTTTCTTGCTTGATTGTTCTGACTAGGACTTTCAGTATTATATTGAATAGAAGTGGTTAGCACAGGCAGCCTTGTTTTGTTCCTGATCTTAGAGGGAAAGCGTTCAACTTTTCACCATTGAGTATGATGTTAGCTATGGGTTTTTTGTATATGGCCTTTATTATGTTGAGGTACATTCCTTCTATACCCAATGTGTTGGGAATATTTATCATGAAAGGATGTTGTATTTTGTCAAATGCCTTTTCTGCATCTATTCAGATGGTCATATGATTTTTGTCTCTCATTCTAGTAATATGATGTATCACATTTACTGATTTGCGTATACTGAAACATCTTTGCCCCCCAGGAATAAATCCCAGTTGATTGTGCTGTATTATCCTTTTAATGAGCTCTTGAATTTGGTTTCCTAGTATTTTGTTGAGAATTTTTGCGTCTGTATTTATCAGGGATGTTGGCCTGTAGTTTTCTTTTCTTGTAGTATCCTTATCTGGCTTTGGTATCAGGGTAATGCTGGCCTTGTAAAATGACTTTGGAAGTGTTAACTGTCTCTTCAATTTTTTGGGAAAGAGTTTCGTAGAATTTATCCATGAAGCCTTTTGGTCCTGGGCTTTTGTTTGTTGAGAAGTTTTGGTTACTGATTCAATATCCTTACTTGTTATTGGTCTGATCAGATTTTCTGTTTTTTCATGATTAAGACTTGGTAGGTTATGTTTCTAGGAATTTATCTATTTCTTCAAGGTTGTCCAATTTGTTGGTATGTAATTGTTCATAGTAGTCTCTTATGATCCTTTCTATTTCTGTTGTATCAGTTGTAATGTTTCCTTTTTCATTTGTAATTTTATTTATTTGAGTTGTTGCTCTCTTTTTCTTGGTAAGTGCAACTAAAGTTTTGTCAGTTTTGTTTATCTTTTCAAAAACCCAACTCTTAGTTTCATTGATCTTTTCTATTATTTTTCTATTCTTTGTTTCATTTATTTCTGCTCTGATTTTTGTTATCTCCTTCCTTCTGCTAACTTTCAGCTCAGTTTGTTCTTTTTCTAGTTCCTTAAGGTATAAAGTGAGGTTGTTTATTTGAGATCTTTCTTTTATCTTAATGTAGGCATTTATCCCTATAAATGTCCCTCTCAGCACTGCTTTTGCTGCAACCTGTAAGTTTTGGTATGTTGTGGTTTCATTTTTGTTTGATCCCAAAGCAGGGTCTTCTTGGGTTGCCCCAAAAAGCTGGGGAAGCTGATTGTTCACCCTACTCTTTCTTTCCCTGTGAGGGGAACTCTTTGTAGCCAGGGAGTTTCTTCTTGGCACTGAGCAAGGCCAGGTTGGGGGATGGGATGATGCAGGTAAAAATGAAACTATTTTCCTTCCCTTTTTGTGCGGGAAAGTTTTTTGTTTCAATATGTTTTTGAAGTGTCTCAAGTTTTTTGTTTCATTATGTTTTTGAAGTGTCTTAAGTAGACTCCAGAGCTCTCCAAGTATGTTTTGTTTGTAAATATCTGTCTAAATGTTGATCCTTGTGGGGAGATGTAGGCTGGGGTCTCGTACTCCACCATCTTGCTGACGTCACTCACTATGATGCTTTTAACTAGTTACTGTGAGTCAGAATCATGGAAGCTCACAATTCAAGGCAAGGGAGCTAAGGGATTGTCTAACTAGAGTTTCATGGCAGGCAAGTGATTTGCCAATAGTCACACTGTTAGTAGTAAAGTAGAAAGAAGACAACCTGGTATGATAGAATATACACAGATCTTGGTGTCACATAGACTTCGGTTGGAATCCATCTCTACAGCTCATTACTTATAAAAATTTTTAAACTCTTCTGGCCTTTAGTTTCATCACTGGTAAATGGAAGAAAACCACCTGCTTCTCAGGAATATTGTATGGAAAAAGGAATTGTCTTAGTTAATTCAGGCTGCTATTAAAAAAATAGCATAGATTGTGTGGCTTAAACAACATTTATTTCTCACAGTTCTGGAGGCTGGGAAGTCCAAGATCAGGGGGCAGCATGGTCAAGTTCTAGTGAGGGTTCTCTTCCTGGCTTTCAGATGACTGCCTTCTTGCTGCATCCTCATAGAGAAGAGAGGGAGAGGGAAAAGAGATTGAGAGAGAGCTCTCCAGTCTCTTCTTTTTTTTTTTTTTTTTTGCTTTTGAATCAGTATATTAAGGAGACATTCATACATTTCAAGAATTGCTTAAATTCTGATATCCAGATTTAAGCTTGTGAACATATGACTTTAAACATACAATTAAAGCTATTCATAATTTGCTATTCTACTAACATTAAATTACAGTTACTTTGGAGCATAAGTTAAATGGTTTAAAGTAAGCCTGTAACATACCTTCAAAACACCTTCCTAACTCATACATGCAAAATACTTCTCATCACTCTAACTTCTAAGTTACCCTGCTCCAGAAGTGACTACTCTAAACTAAGGCTTACTGTGGTCCAAAGAGAAGGAAGAAAAAAAAAAAGTAACCAGGACCAATAGCTAGATATATTAAAAAAAGATGGCGCAGCAGAAGGGAATGCAATCCTACAAGCACAAGCCCTCAAGAAGCAGCATGTTATATGATAAACCCCTTCTTTAGAAAGGTGTCATTTCTATCACTGATACCACAGGCTAAATTATATAGCATGCCATCTTCAAGTAACAGTTGAGGCAATAGAATAAATGCAGAGGCATCACAATGAATCCCACTTAATACCACTATACAGACCAACACTTCTCTACAAATTCTTCGTCTGACTGCCAGTTCAATACAATTTTAACTTCATAGCTTAACAATTAAGGGTCATACACTGAAGCCAATGCATATACCTGGCATTTCAGTCTAAGCTATTCCATGTACATAGCTGAAATCAATTACAAAGTATGGCCTAACAACTGCTAGGGGAAATTTTTTAAAGTAGTTTTTACAAATATTAAACTTATCTTGCACACTGAAGTCATCATACATACAGGGCAAAGTCAGAGCTTTTATATTCGAGTTTATTCTTCATTTAACTTTTAAAACACTACTATAATTGAATATTAAAACAAACAATAGCAAGTAGTGAGCATGTTATGATTATAGTCCTTCAATCAATCACTACTGCAAGTAAAATGCCAGCAGTGAGTGTTATTCGCTGGCCCCATTAGGAGGTCTGACACTGAACACCACCCCGGAGATGATGTTCATCATCCTCATGCTTCTCCATTGTAATGGCGCCGTCTTTCCTGATTTGGATCAAAGTCCACTAGTTCTACCTGGTCCATTTCATCAGTCTCTTCTACTTCCTTCCTCTCAGGTAGGAGTTTTTCCAGCAAAGAGAGTTTATCCGAGGAGAGAAAACCATTCTCAGGAAAGTTTACCTTAAATTCAATGATTAGGCGACCCTTTTCATATGGTCTACGATAAATTGGCATGCCTTCATTTAGCACACACTAGATATCTCCATGCTTGACAATCTGACCTGGATGAGAAGTGATGACTATGGTTCGGTTGTCAAGAGTAGATATTGGCTTTTGGAAGCCACACAATGCCTCAACCAGCTGTATGTCCATACACATGAAAAGGTCTCCTCGTCGAGTAAAAACAGCATGGTCCTTCTGATCTAAAACGATGATAATATCTCCTGATTCCAGTCCTGGTTCTTGGTCTCCTTCACCATGGAATGTTAACTTCTGGCCATCTTTCATGCCTTTGTCAATATGAACTTCTAGAATTTTCTTCTCTCGAACTATCTTCCTTCCATTGCAGCTCTTACATCTATCTTTAGGACTGATCCGCTCCCCATGGCCTTGGCACTCCATGCAGATAGACTGAATTTGCTGAACCATTCCAGGTCCTATCTGATGAATTCTTATTTGCATTCCAGTACCTCGGCAATTGGGACAGCACTCTACTGCTCCTTTCTTACCACCTCGGCCTTCACATTTGTCACAAATCACATTCTTTTGCAGAGCTAGTTTTCTTGTTGCACCATTATATAAATCTTCTAAGGTTACTGTGAGTTGATGCGCAACATTTTTACCTCTCCTTTCTCTCTGCATCCTGCCTCCTCCTCCAAAAAACATATCGAAGATGTCCATGGGGGAGCCAAAACCGCCACCTGCTCCACCTTCTTTAATTGCCTGCTCTCCTCCTTTGTCATATAATTCCCTTTTCTTTGCATCAGAGAGCACTTCATAAGCTTGAGAAATCTGTTTAAACTTCTCTCCTTCATTTGGATTCTTATCAGGGTGGTACTTCAAGGCCAGTTTCCTGTAAGCCTTTTTCAGTTCTTCTTGGGTGGCATTGGGTTTGACCCCCAAAACATCATAATAAGTGGTTTCTTTCACCATTTCTTACAGTCGGTGAGAGGGCCGATGCCGGTGTGGGGGAGCAGGAAGGAGCGCGTTGCCGTGCGCAGCTCGGGCAGCCGCCGCTCCGCCGCCTTTTCACCGAGCGTTCTCTCCAGTCTCTTCTTTTAAGGGCACTAATCCCATCATGAGGATCCTACCCTCATGACCTCATCTAAACCTAAACCTAATTACTTCCCAAAGACCCTGCCTCCCAATGCCATCACTTTGGAAGTTAGGACTTTAACACATGAATTTTGGGGTCACACACATTCATCTCATAACCTGAATAATAACTTAAAGTCCCTAAAGAAACTGGCTATGGAATACTTGACAAATGTATGTTTTCTTCTAACTTCCTCTTTTTGTCTGTAAGTAGCGAGTGAAATTTTCCAGCTCTCTGTGTTGGGGCATTGCATTAGATCATTTTCTTTGTGAAGTGGTGCTGGTATCTGGTAAGTGACTGCATGTTTAAGATACCCATAGTATCCAAGGACTGGTACATGCCAATACTCTCTTTCACTCTGGCAGTAGAAAGCTTGAAAATGGCAGTAATTGTTTTTATGTTTACAACAGTTTTTATGAATGTTTGGAGAGACAATTTTTAAGTAGCTTGTTGTACCTCTTCCCTGTTTAGAGTCACTACTGAAGCCTTACTAGAAATGGGAAGTTTGCATGGTGTAATGGAGAGAGCACTACTTTAAGTCAGTGCTTAAATCTGACAAATTTGAATCTGTATTTAGGCTTCATCAGATACAGTTTATAGTGTTTGGAATATTATTTCACCTTCATGAAGTTCGGTTTCGCCATATCTCAAATGGAGCTGAAAGTTTATTTTTAAGATCAAATGGGGTATATGTGTGTATATATCTATATATCAGTGTAAGGAATTGAGGAGGGAAAGAGCTATGACAGAAAGGCAATGTTCTTGCCATATAATATGTGAAGATAAAACCCTAAGCTACTCACAGTGTGACTGTGTGCACGTCACTCATCCCCCATGGGACCCTAATGCAGTGTCTTGATTCATTTGAAATCAGTGTGTATTCACAGAATGCCTGGCCTGTTTAACACAGCATAGCTGAAATCAGAGCTCTACCTTATGTCAAGGTTTTATCCTACCAGGTGGTCTTTGAGTTAATTAGCCATCTTGAATACTGTGCAAATGTTTTTACTGAATTCTTAAAATAAGACCCCCAAATCTCCCACTTAGCTTGGGACTATGCAAAAAGAGTTTACTGAAGCATGTCCAGATATTTCATAACTAATGTACTGTTTTTACCTTTATTAGCAAAGGGCAAACAGAATTCTAAGTCTACCCTTTAGTTACACCCCCTTAGTTCCTATAAATGTCTTAGAAATGTCCCCAGTCTCAGGAAACCTTGGTATGAGAAGCTCTACTTAGAATCATTATCTTGGATAGGTAGAATGAGTTAGCTAATCTTCACTGCATACTACCACAGGTCATGCTGTGGCAAAAGGAGGGTAGCAGACACACACTTGGATGACCCCCTAATGATCACATCCTTGTGTAATCAACTCCCCTTGAGTGTGAGTGGAAGCTGTGACTTGCTTCTAACTGATAGAATATGGCAAAGGTAATAGATGTCACTCCTGTGATTATGTTATAGTATAAAATACTGTCTTGCTGGTAGACTAGCTCTTGAGACTCTCTCTTTCTCACTGGATTTAAAGAAGTTGGCAGCCATACTGGGGGGGAGCGGTGGTCCATGTAGCAAGAAGCTGGGGGAAGCTTTTAGGAGCTGAGGGTGACTTCCAGTTGACAACCAATTAGAATCCTGGGCCCTTGGTCCTATTGTAAGGAAATGAATTCTGCCAACAGCCTGAGTGAGCTTGGAAGTGGATTCTTCCCCAGTCCAGCTTCCAGATGAGATGATAGCTCCAGCTGACACCTTGATTACAACCTTCTGGGGCCCAGAGCTGAGGACCCAGTTAAGTTGTGCTTGGACTTGTGATCCACAGAACACATGACAAAATGATACGTATTGTTTTCAGTCTCTAAGTTTGCAGAAATTTGTTACCCAGAAATAGATAATTTATATAATAAAGTAGATATTCTATTTTATGCAATTTTCTCTCTCTATATATATTTATAATTGGAAAAATAGATTTGTATTCTATATTTAAAAATATTTTCAAGTTACTTTCTTTTTAGTATAAGAAGCAAAGAAAGCAGTAATAGTATCTTAGCAAATATTATAAACCACATCTAAAGTACTATGCTCTTAAACCTGCTCTAAGCCTTTAAATGTACAAAGCAGGTGTGAACTTTAAAAACAGTTTTCTACCCCATGTGTGTAGTCTGCTACACTAACATTTGGGGTTGGGAGGGAAAGGAGACGTTATGAAATGTTCATTGATGTGTGATACACTGATTGCATATGACAACTTCCTTTCAGCAAGATATAGTGCATTCAACCATTTTGAGTTTTATTTAGTATTTTTTCTCCCAGAAATCATTATAGATGCTTTTAGTTTGGTAACAGACAGATTGGCAAAAAAATAGATGATTGGCAAAAGTCTGGGCTCTGGAGACCTCATGAATTAGGTATTGCCCTTGTACAGCCTCAAAGAGTTTCCATAGGTGGGAACTTGCCTTTCTTCTTGGTGAGTCCCAATATTCTCCCGGGTTAAGCGCGGGATAGGAAGCCGGGGCCCAAGTACTAAAGTTTAATGAGCCGGTCATGCAACAACAGGAGATCCAGCTCCTCGGAGTCTGAGATGGTTTCTACTTCACAGCACAAAGCCACTTAATAGGAACACATAAAACCTTGCTTCTATTTTTTCTTCAAGAGAATGTACAGAATTTATCAGAAAAGGGAATACAACTCACATTCACAGAGTGTTTCTTCTTTTCAAACAGCGTATCAATGAATACAGGCATACCTTGGAAAAATTGCAGGTTCAGTTTCAGATCACCACAATAAAGCAAGTATCACAATAAGGTGAGTCATATGAATTTTTTGGTCTTCCAGTGCATATAAAAATTATGTTTACACTATACTGTAGTCTATTAAGTGTGCAATAGCATTATATCTAAAAAAATACATACATTAATTAAATACTACTTTATTGCTAAAAAATGTTAAGTTTCATCTGAACTTTCAATGAGTCATAATCTTTTTGCAATAGTTACATCAAAGATTGCCGATCACAGATCACCATAACAAATACAATAATAATGAAAAAGTTTGAACTCTTGTGAGAATTACCAAAATGTGACACAGACATGAAATGAACAAATGCTGTTGGAAAAATGGTACCAATAGACTTGCCTGACACAGGATTGCTACAAATCTTCATGCCTTAGCTGCATGATGGAACCTCCTGAGAGATTTAAAAATCCCGATGCCCAAGTCTTACTACAGAATTATGTCAGAACCTCTGGGGCTAGGTTGAAGTCATCAGTTATTTTTTTATTTTTTATTTTTTGTGGTACGTGGGCCTCTCACTATTGCGGCCTCTCCCGTTGCGGAGCACAGGCTCCGGACGTGCAGGCTCAGCAGCCATGGCTCATGGGCCCAGCCACTCCGCGGCATGTGGGATCCTCCCGGACCGGGGCACGAACCCGTGTCCCCTGCATCGGCAGGCGGACTCTCAACCACTGCGCCACCAGGGAAGCCCCATCAGTTATTTTTGAAGCTTCTCAGGTGATTTTCAAGGTGAAGCTAGTGTTGAGAATTATAGGGACTTTAATTTCTATTTTAGACTCACATTTTCACTGTAGTCACACATTTGATGTCTTGAACTGAAATGTAATTCAGGTAAAACTCAGGAAATAAGCAAAAACACACAAAGAAACTGATAAAACCAAAGGACAAAATAACAGCAGCAGGACTTCCCTGGTGGTGCAATGGTTAAGAACTGCCTGCTAAAGCAGGGGACACGGGTTCGAGCCCTGGTCCGGGAGGATCCCTCATGCCACGGAACAACTAAGCCCGTGCACCACAACTACTGAGCCTGTACTCTAGAGCCCATGAGCCACAACTACTGAGCCCCCGTGCCACAACTACTGAAGCCCACGCACCTAGAGCCTGTGCTCCACAACAAGTGAAGCCACCGCAATGAGAAGTCCACTCACTGCAGTGCAGAGTAGCCCCTGCTCACCACAACTAGAGAAAGACCACATGCAGCCATGAAGACCCAACGCAGCCAAAATAAATAAATTAAAAAAAAATAACAGCAACAACTATATACTTTTATTCTCCCAAAGGTGCATTTACTCTTTCATCAGACACTTTATGTGCACCTATTTTAATTTTCATACCCTGCTAAGGACTGGTATTGAGGAACAACGACCCAGGCCCTGACCATACAGAATTTTGATGTATATAAATCAATAGTTATAACTTCAATAGTAGAGTTATTATTGAGTAATAAGTAGAGTGTTAGATAAGCATAGAAATGAGGAATATAATACAGATAGGGCTAGGGTTATGAGAGCCTATGGAATGAGTTGATACTTGATTTGAGTCTCAATGGAAGGAGATTGACTCAGATGGAAAAGCAGGGGAAGAGCATTAATAATATGATGGAACAGCATGTGTGAAGGCATAGGGGCAAAGGAAAAACATGGCCCTTGTAGGCAGAATAATGTCCCCCCCGCTACTCCCAAAGGTGGCCACATCTTAACCCCTGGAACTTGTGGACATGTATATTGCATAGCATGGGGAAATTAAAGTTGCAGGTGAAATTAAGTTTACTAGTCAGCTGACTTTAAAATAAGGAGGTTTTCTTGGATTATACAGATAAATCTGTATAATCTGTATATCAGATAAACCGGATAAATCACAAGGATTCTTTAAAGTGGAAGAGGGAGACAGAAAGGAGGTCAGAGTCAGAGAGAGATATGAAAATGCTACACTGCTGGCTTTGAAGCTGGAGAAAGGGGCCAGGAGCCAAGGAATGCAGATGGACTTGAGAAGCTCAAAAAGGCAAGATATCAGATTTTCTCAAAGAGCCACCAGAAGGAATGAAGCCCTACCAACACCTTGATTTTAGGCTTCTGACCTTCATAACTATGAGGTAATAAATCTGTGTTTTTCAAGCTACTAAATTCTTGGTAATTTGTTACAGCAGCAGTAGGAAGCTAATACAGTCCCTTGCAGGGAACTCCAAGTGGAGTTACATTTGTGATAAAGTGTTAATGAGCTGTTGAATGACTTTCAGCAGGGTAGGAAATGAAGCAGAATCATATTGTAGGAAAGCCACACCTGTAGCAGTGTTGATAATGGTTTGGAATAGGGTTACATGCAGAAGGGAGCAGGATATGAATAGAAAGATTAGAGGGGAGACTAATGTAATTTGAGCAAGACTAGTAAAAAGAATGGTAATAGTTGCTTTTTTTGAGGACGTCCTTATGCATAATGTTGCATTTTACACCTTAAATTCTAATTTTTAAATCTTAAAAAGACCCCTCTCAAATGAAGTTTTAATACCCACATTTTATGGGTGAGGAAACTGAGGCTCAGAGAATTTAATAAAGTTGCACAGGATTATACAACTAATTAGTGGTGAGCTCAATTTGGAACCAGGTCTGTTGACCTCAAAGCCCATGGATTTTCCAGTATATCACTGTATCCAAAAAGAAAGATAGCAGCTAACCTGAGAATGAATGAGAAGATTTTTAAAAGTGCAGGAAATCAGGGCCACTGGAAACAGTCTATAGCACTAGAGAAGCATTTGAGGGTTTTAGAATAGTAAATGAAGTTCAAGAAAATGAGCCTCAGTCATGAAGGGAAAAAAAGGTTAAACACTGACTTTGCTTTTTTTCTATTAAACATTTAAACTGTTTATAACTGTACCATCAACATTTAATAAGGATATAAAATATTTGCTGTCTTTGAGGGTCCGTACTGTTTAGTACCGTCTGATGGGTGAGGATTTAGCTGATATAAATCAGTGCAGAGTGGGTGCAGCTGGGTGTATTAGGTAATAGAGTACAACACCAAGTGGAAATCAAGAAAGATGGCTTGATTTCTGGGACATGTATTTCTGTAGGATAATAAAAGAAGTCACGGTCAGGGAAGTTCATAGATGTACTCAAACATCTACATAATTATGAAGGATGACCACGTGTGTGGTGGATGAACTTCAGCTCCTTTAGTATGTTGTCAAAAATCCTAACATTCTAATTGTTCTCAATAAGGCTGAGGATCACTGAACTATGCTTTGTTCATTTCTGCTTCTTCAGTGCCTAATAGGGATTTGTTAACTTGACTAAATGCATATTAAAGTACATTTTTCATATAATTATTACTGGTTTTGGTTATATGCTGCTGCCAAGATTTTAGCCCTAATCAATTATAGCTCCAGTCCATTTATTTAATGATATCTTAAGAAAATCTAAATTCTTAGTTCGTACTATTAATTCATAATGAATATTGCCTGAGATAAGAGTGACTTTGATTGTGCTAGAATGTTTACTTTTATAATCCAAAGAGATTATCATTAAATTATATTTGCTTCCGTGGGATATGGTGTGTGCTATAACTGTGATGTCTAGTTTGAGTGTGATTTGGCTCACAAGGCCACAGTGGTGTGAATGTTTTCTGTGGATTCATGCAAAGAATTGAAAAAGAACATCTGAAAGGAGAGAAAAGCATAGATAGGGCTTCACCTCTTTAATCTCAAAAATGAACACACACCAGTGTTAACATGGACAGAGAGACACGAGATCCCCAGAAAGGAGAGTGAAATTGATGAGCTGACTCAGAAAATGCAGAGCAAAACAAAACAGCACAGACTAAAAAGTAGAAAAGCTGTCAATAGGTCAGAGGTTTAGAGATGCTGAGTTGAAGAGATATGACAGACTGCTGAGACAAAGAAATTCTGCTCACTCATTACATGGATCAATAAGAGGGAGGCCATTAAAATACGTCCTCTTGTATGTGTTATAATACATCTGTCTAAAATCAGGCTCACTTCAGTTCCCAGACTGTTCATCTTTCAGACACAAGTCTTTTTTTTTTTTTTAATAAAGTTTCCCTTTATTTGAGATTTTTAAAAAAATTTCTTATTTATTTTATTTTTGACTGCGTTGGGTCTTCGTTGCTGTGCACGGGCTTTCTCTAGTTGCAGCGAGCCGGAGCTGTTCTTCGTTGCACTGTGTGGGCTTCTCATTGCGGTGGCTTCTCTTGCTGTGGAGCATGGGCTCTAGGTGCGCGGGCTTCAGTAGCTATTGCACGTGGGCTCGGTAGTCGTGGCACGCGGGCTCAAGAGCACAGGCTCAGTAGTTGCGGCACAGGGCTTAGTTGCTCTGCGGCATGTGGGATCTTCCCGGACCAGGGCTCGAACCCGTGTCCCCTGCATTGGCAGGCGGATTCTTAACCACTGTGCCACCAGGGAAGCCCCAGACACAAGTTTTAAATCAAGCTTAGCTTGTGCTGAATCCTCAATATACATGCTTTCAAGGATTAGGTATGCATTAGGTGTTTATTAAATGCTGAGATTCAGTGAATACTATAGTAGCTAACATTTAGGGCAATTGGATTTTTTTTTTACCAGTTTCTGGAGGTCCTCTTAGTTCAGGGGTCCCCAAGTGCTGACTCAGAGACTAGCTGTCTCAGAATCATTTTGAAAGAATATATAAAATACAGCTTTGTAGCTCCCTCCCCTGGAGATTCTGATTCAAAGTGTCTGAGAGTGCCCAGGCATCTGTATTTTTATAAGTGCCTGGAGATACAATGCAGGTGTTGGCAAACTTTTTCTGTAAAGGGCAAGAAAGTAAGTATTTCAGACTTTGTGGGCCATGTGCTCTCTGTTACAACCACTCAACTCTACCATTGTAGCCTGAAAGTAACCATAGGCAACACGTAGACAAATGAGCATGGCTGTGTTCCAGTAAAACTTTATTTACAGCAGGCAGCAGGTTCCTCAAACAATTAAACATAGAAATACCATATGATCTAGAAATTTCATCCTAGACATGTACCCAAAACATCAAAAGCAGGGACTTGAACAGATACTTGTACACCCATGTTCGGAGCAGCATTATTCACAATTGCCAAAAGGTGGAAGCAGCACAAGCTTTTATCAGTAAATGAACAGATAAGCAAAATGTGGTACATACATACGATGGAACATATTCAGCCTTAAAAAGGAATGCAATTCTGACACATGCTACAACATGGGTGAACTTTGAGAACATTATGGAAGTGAAATAAGCCTGACACAAAAGGACAAACATTGTATGATTCCACTTATATGAAGTATCTAGAGTAGTCAAATTCATAGAGAAAGAAAGTAGAATCATGGTTACCAGGGGCTGGGGAGGGGAGAAATGGGGAGTTATTGTCTAATAGATACAAAATTTTGGTTTGGGATGATGAAAAATTCTGGAGATAGATGGCTGTGATGATTGCATAACAATGTGGATGTACTTAATGCCATTGAATTGCACTGAGGAAACGTAAATGGTGGATGTTTGTTATGTATATTTTACTATAATAAAAGTAGATTAAAAACATAATTAAGGAGCAGAAAAACAAAAAATAAAGAACAAATGGCAGAAGACACGGATTTGACTCATGGTTATAGTTTACCAGCCCTTGGTCTAATGGTTAGCCAGCGTAGGGAATCACCAGTAATAGTTTATTTCCTTTTGGATTTAGTATGGCAACCAAACCTTCACTCTTCTTTGATTTGAATTTTTTTTTTTTCAAAAAGGAGAATCTCTGGTGTTTAACATTGTTACACAATCTTTGCCAACTTCTACGGAAAACAAGTTTCTCTTAGTGTCATATTCAGATAAAATTACATACTGTATTGTTATGATCTACTTTCATCTTCCAAAATCCATCTGCCACTAAATACTAGATAAAGTTTTCCAGGAGGAAATATTCCAAATGCATTGTATGCCTTCACTGTTTATTTCTCTCTTTGTCTATGTGTCCTTTGCCCTTGATTCTTGTGTCAGTTAAATTGCTTCTCTTCTTGGGCTTCCCTGGTGGTGCAGTGGTTGGGGGTCCGCCTGCCGATGCAGAGGATACGGGTTCATGCCCCGGTCTGGGAACATCCTGCATGCCACGGAGCGGCTGGGCCTGTGAGCCATGGCTGCTGAGCCTGTGCGTCTGGAGCCTGTGCTCCGCAACGGGAGAGGCCACAACGAGAGGCCCGCGTACCGCCAAAAAAAGAGAAGAAATTGCTTCTCTTCTCATACAGACAGAGAGGCTGGAAGTGTTCCTCCCCAACTATTCCTTGTTGAACAGTGGCGTGGAAGTCTGTCTCTGTCTTCTATGGAGACAGTTTGGCGATAAGTATTCTTCTCCAAATGCTGTTGATTTACTTATCTTTCCCCAATGATAGTTTAAATATCAAACTTTAACAAAGTGCCTATTCAGTTAACGAATTTGGAATGAGTGAATTTGTACAAATTAATATGGTTTTATTATTTATAAAGGAATCACCCACTATTTTTATATATAAAACTGGAATGATGTTTAACATGAGGCGATCATGGCTGTTTTATCTATAGAAATTTCTTCAATACAGCAAAATTTTGTACTTTAAAGACTGACATAAGAGTGAAAAGATGTAAAATTAGTTCCCTTATTCAGAACAACATCCTTCGTTCCCTCAGTTTTCTGACCCAACATCTGAGAGAAGTCAAAAAATTACATGTTTCCTAAAAGCTTTTGCACAGCAAAGGAAACTATAAACAAAACAAAAAGACAACCCTCAGAATGGGAGAAAATATTTGCAAATGAATCAACGGACAAGGGATTAATCTCCAAAATATATAAACAGCTCATGCAGCTCAATATTAAAAAAACAACCCAATCCGAAAATGGGCAGAAGACCTAAATAGACATTTCTCCAAAGAAGACATACAGATGGCCAAGAGGCACATGAAAAGATGCTCAGCATCACTGATTATTAGAGAAATGCAAATCAAAACTACAGTGAGGTATCACCTCACACCAGTTAGAATGGGCATCATCAGAAAATCTACAAACAGCAAATGCTGGAGAGGGTGTGGAGAAAAGGGAACCCTCTTGCACTGTTGGTGGGAATGTAAATTGATACAGCCACTATGGAGAACAGTATGGGGGTTCCTTAAAAAACTAAAAATAGAATTATCTTGTGACCCAGCAATCCCACTACTGGGCATATACCCAGAGAATACCATAATTCAAAAAGACACATGCACCCCAATGTTCATTGCAGCACTATTTACAATAGCCAGGTCATAGAAGCAACCTAAATGCCCATTGACAGACGAATGGATAAAGAAGATGTGGTACATATATACAATGAGATATTACTCAGTCCTAAAAAGGAACGAAATTGGGTCATTTTTCTAGAGATGTGGATGGACCTAGAGACTGTCCTACAGAGTGAAGTAAGTCAGAAAGAGAAAAACAAATATTGTATATTAACGCATATATATGGAATCTAGAAAAATGGTACAGATGAACTGGTTTGCAAGGCAGAAATAGACAGAGGTAGAGAACAAAAGTATGGACACCAAGGGGGGAAAGTGGGGAGGTGGTGGTGGTGATGGGATGAATTGGGAGATTGGGATTGACATATATATATACTAATACATATAAAATAGATAATAAGAAAAATAGCATGTTTCAATTAGTTTGGTAAAATAATACATTTATTATTTAGGGAACAGATTAATACTGAAAGAAGTATACTGATTCAATTGGTAAGTTCTTATTTTTATTTTTTTGCTCTGTTAGAGCAAAAAAATCCCTTTTCCTGTATTTGTCACTATTGCTTACACACCTCAGATTCCCACAACTAATGGTGGGAGTAAGGAATTAATGTAAGAAGGGGTGTGTGTGTGTGTGTGTGTGTGTGTGTGTGTGTGTGTGCGTGCGCGCGCATGTACGTGTGTGGATGTGTGTGTGTTGTATACTGAACATGCAGTTGCAAAGCCGTTTAGCTTGAGAGCAGTCAAAGTTCACATACATCTCCATGTGTTGTACAAGTTAAAGTTTGTGTACCCAGCCTTATCATGTTCCTAAGTTTCACTTCCGTTCCACTGACAGATTCTGGAGTGGGACACGGTTATACAATCTTGGATAGTCTTCCAAGAGTTGGCTGTTGTTTTAGAACTTGTGTCGCTGAGGGACATATCTGTGGTGATATTGAGGCCATCTGAGTGAGTCTTGGCCTTCACAAATTCGTGTGCTTAAGTACAGGTACTGATGTGCTTCCTTCATTCCCACACTTATGCAATAGTAAGAATCAGCACTTTCCTTGTCCGTGTAGGCAATGTGCTAGAGGTGCCAGGGGCAAGGAGATGAAGAAGGCACGATTAGAGGAGTAAGGGCCTTGACCTGGATTAATGATGGTGGAAATAAAAAGGAGTGATTGGAATAAAGAGTTGGTGGATGAGATAGCAGAGATTAGAAAAACAGCAATGGTAACATTTTACTGGTAAAGGAGCTTCTTCTGTATGCCAGGTCTGTGCTAATTGCCTAAACTCTCTCAGTCCTTAACAACACTATGAAGGTTCTGTTATTATGCCCATTTTACAGGGAGGTTGAGTAACCATAATTACAGAGCTACCAACTGTTGGAGCTGGAATTCAAACTCCGAGTTTAATTTCAGGGTCTAAGCTCTTAACCATATGACCAATCTATCGCACCTCTTAGAATGCTCGTCTTTGTATCTGTTTCATGTATTATTTCTTAAGCAGTTGGTGTCTAACTAGAAAGAAAGGTGTAGCAAATCCAGATCCAAAGTACAAGGTCATCATAATTAGTAAAAAAGTGACAATACAGGGGGGCGTAGCATGGAAGTAGATCAAGTATAGATGGACTATAATTTCTAACTCAAGGAAGCTTGTACTGATAGATGTATCCGTGGGAGTATTGCTTAATCTCTCTGAGCCTCATTTTTCTCAAGTGTGAATGGGTGTTAATTATATTATATAGTTTATAGTATTATGAGAATTAAATGAGATAATGCATGACAAGTGCCTTGCAGAGGATAGGATCTCAATAAAGACTGCTCTATTTTGATAATGATTAAGATGAAATGTGCTGGCTAACTCCATACTGCAGAGTTATTCTGTTATTTGATTCTGGTTAAATAAATGATTGGTGATTATTGTTCATCATGTTTTTCTGTGGAACGCTTATTTGCTTGCAGAAGGGCTATGGAAGTTGTGAACTAACATCAAAACGAAAAAGCGTGAAAGAAAATTAAACAGATATTTATTGAGTAATCAAACTATCACTGATTTTTTTTTTGTGGCAGTGATAGAACATAAACAACGTAATTTAAATTGCATTTCAAATCATAACAATAATTTGCAGTGTTTTAGAGAACATATTTCCTTCCCAAAGATGTCTGAGTGCTTTGCTGAAATATCTTAAAAACTCCCAGGGCTGAGTTCAAATTATGGCCCTCCCATCTCCTATGTATTGGCTATGGGGTCCTGGCAAGTCTTTTGCCTCCCTATGCCTCTTCTGCTTCATCAAACAAAACGATAATAGGCTCAAATTAATGAAGACCTTAGTGTCAGGCATTTATTTCACATTAATAACAACTAGCCTCCTCTTTTCCATTGACTCGCAAATAATACCAAACCCACTAAGAAAAAGTTTTCTTTATTCTTTCCACAAAACAAAAGATTGTCACAGAGGCCTCAATATCTGGGTCTCTTGTTTGTCATATCGGTTTTGAAAAAACCCTGCTTTCTTCAAGAGTGATGAGTCCAGCACCTTAGTTAAACAGCTTGCTTACAGGTTTTGTGATTTTAAAAAAGGAACACATTTCACAAATGAGAAACCTGTCTTGTAGCTGGTAGCTCTGTGGTGCTAGGTGACATGGAAGGGCATTGCTCTCTTTCTTGCCCAAAGCAAACTTCTAGGGCCATCTTTGTGACTCAGGTCTGATAGCCAGTGGCCAGCTGCCAAGAAAGCTAAGGCTGGAGGAGCTACCTTCAGCTTCTTCCCACCCTGGAAACTGGTCAACCTGACCCAAGCATATTGTTGGTGTTTTATTGAAAGGGTCGATTTGAGGAATGTTGGGTTTGCCATGCAGTGTCATGCCTCAAAGCCTTGGTTTCCAGCCTTTATTTATAAGCCTAATTGTTGCTATGGAAATTCAATATTTAAAGAGGTAATTATTGCTGATCTTGTTGCATGTGTCCGTTTCTGATGTCCAGCTGTTAGCTCTTTAGCTCCAGTCTAGCAGATTAATTACTGCTATTGATTACTTTGAGCTTCTCTCTTCACACCTGCAGTCTGTGTAATTAGCTGGTGGCCTCCTCTGAAAATTAGAAGCAGTTTCATTCTGGCACTTTGCCATTTCCCAGCCATGTGCACTGCACTGATGAACAAAAGCAAATCTATTTTAAATAGAGATATCTGGGTAATGAACTCTTTGTGTTTTTGAACTATCCGTGGATAATTCAAATTACCCTCTGTTAGCAAATATTGTAACTCATTTGATGACTATCTGCAAAGAAAAAATTCCAAAACACTGGTTTTTATTCCCATTTCCACCTTGTAGAAATTTGCTCCTGTGTGTGGTTTAAAAAAATCAAAACAACTTTCTAGTTCTGCTGCCGAGGGTAGTGGGGTACTGGAATAGATTTCCTAATGGAGCCCAGTGGAAGCAGATGAGTTTCACTCGAGTATTCCAGGCATCCAGATATCAATGTTCATCCTTTCGTTAGATTCACACTCCTAGTCTGAGAGACAAATCACCATTCTTGGGAGTCATTGTTATACATCGGGGATAAAAAATTTCCTATTAAAAATGATTTAGACAGAGATACGAGAGAGATATTATTGCAGGAGTCTTCAAAATTTTCTTCCCAACTTTATTTCAATTAGTAAGATACTTTTCCTTTCTGTTCATTGGAAACCAAATCTGACATTGCCAATTACCAACATCTAGACTTTTGCCTCCAATGTCCTATGATGATACTTTCTTATCTGTCGTGTGATGCTGCCTAAACACTCAGGAAATACAAGTTGGTAGTAGAATTGGGAGTGGACTTCCCAAGTAATGGCATGCAGTGATTACTAACATGGCCAGCTGTTCTTTTCTATGCTGACAGGGTCCCACTAATGTTCCCTTTAGCTATTTAACTTGTGTTGAGTTATTATACTAAGGGTTATTGCTTATTGTAGGAAAAAATAAAGTGCTTTCCTCCTGCCCATGGCATGCATCTGCCAGCTTTCAGTTGACGCTTTAAGTGGATACGTATGTCCCAAAGCCCACCCAGCACATGGAAGGAAAAAAGTTCAGAAAGTTATTACTTGTCAGAAAGATGAAAATATGCCACTTATCTCAAGCAAATGCATTTGTTGGGTCACAGCAATGTGAGAATGCTTCATCAGCTCCAATAAAACTTCTGTGGAAGCAACGAAACGCAGCTTGCTTCTGTCTGGGGAGTCAGGTGGGAGATGGGCATGAAGCGGGAAAGAGTAAGAAGAGTAAGGGCATTCACTCATCAACTCAATGGACCTTTGGGGCATCTAATGGGGAGGCTGAACACTGGCCCTCAGACCAGAAGGTCCCCAGCTGGAATCTCATCATTTCCACTGTTTCCAGATTAAAATTTAAATTGTGTGCTGCCATTTGGAGGCCTTCTGGGCAGGGTCTCACAGAGTCACCAGTTATTAGGAATGTCTCCTATTATCGCAACCCTAAAAGCTATTTGAACAGCAGCCTAATGTGATTGTGATTTCCAAGGACCATTTGCTGTTATTGCAGCTCTGCTCAGATGTGAGTGGGAGCAGCTAACCAAAGTTGCCTTCTCACAGTACCAGAGAGGAGAGTCTGAAGCACCAGAGAAATATTTTGCTGGCCATAAATATAAATTCACCCCAAATAAACAATCTTCTGTTTCCCCAGTTTGGGCAAGGTCATCTCTAATTCTGACAAATAGTGACATCTTTCCCTACCAGAGTATAAATTTTAGAAATTCGCACTAATTACAATTTCAACTCAACTGGAAATATGAAAGTTTTAAAGGGGTGTAAAATACAAAGTGGTAGTTGTATAAAACATTCCATACATAAGAGATTATATAAAGCCTTTCAAATGACAGGAATTTTTGCATACATATGCATGTATGTTTATACATATATAAATATATTTATTTTGGATTTTTTGTTTTTGCAAAATTCAACATGCTTAACCTATGAAAATCTGAGGCTGTGCAGAGTATATGTATCATGAAGTTGGACATGTCACAGATCTCGCTGGTATACGGAGCTGCTTCGGCCATTGGTTTTCCAGCACCAGCAGAAGAGAAATAAAAAGTCTATCAAGTTAGGTTTTTTAAACCTGATTTTTGAAACCAATTAAGTTTTATAAATCATGATGAAGGCTAAGTATTGTTGTTGTTGTGTTCAAAGTTACAGGGAGTATTTAACAAGTGCTCTATTACACCATCATAGGGTACACGAAAAGGCTAAGTGAAATGAGAAATGAGAATTTATCTAGTAAATAATAAAAATACTGTAGCTGACATGTATCAAGTGCTTGTCATGTGCATTGTGCTACGTGCTTTGATTACATCATCTATTCTAATCATCACACAAACGTATGTGTATTATGGATGCTGTTCTCTGGATGATGGGGACACTGTGATGAGGATGAAGCTGAGAGATTACATAACTGGACCATGGTTAGATCTGGTAAGTAACTTCACTTGTCTACCAAGCCAGACTTTTTACTACTTCTGGACATTTTATTCCAGCTATGCAGCCTTGATGATATTTTGCTCCATTTATCTGGATTCTTTAATATTTGGATCAGCCAAATGAAAAATCTACTCATAAGCCTGGTGTCTTTGGGCCCAACTAATATTACTTAAGCCCTAGTCTAACATTTTGATTTTCCTCAATTTATTGTGACTTATTACAAGTAGTTGTGCTAGGAGTGGCAAGATCGTGTTATCTTGTCTGTAAGGAGAGGGCTCACGTTAATGAAATGTGGGGATGGAGCAGAACCAGGCATTTGTGCAACTGTTGCCTGATCTGGGTCAGGCAGAATGTTCAGTGACTGTCTTAAGTTCTCCTGTGGGGAAGCCTTTTTGCTGGAAGAATCACAGACTAGTATTTATTCTGTTACTAGAAATGCAGGGAAAATCTCCCTCCCCCCAACTTTGCTGTTGTGTCTTTCTTACTGTGTACAATTACTCTTGTTTCACTTGGATGCCTGAAAAATTTATTTTTTAAGGAAACAATCAGAATAAGGTCTCCCTCTTTATGTATAATATGCATACATAGAGTGTATTTTGCTTTTTCTTAAATATATTTTGTTATATATGTGTGTGTGTTGCTGTTATACACACACACACACACACACACACACACACAGTTCCACACAGTATTTCTAAGACGTTTTCTGGCAAGGGCTTTTGAGAGAATGAAGGGCAGAGCCTTCTCAGTGTCAGTATATGTGTAGATATCTTCAGATTCTATGAAAGCATCTTCATTTTTTCAATCATGGATTACTGTTTGAAGGGGAGCTGTTTTATGATTTGTAGCACACGTCAGATAACCTTCACGGAATTCTCTTGTGAAAACATAGCAAGTCAGATTTTCCTGATCTTATGTTTTCCCTTTCTATGTCTAATAATATCCCATCCTTAGCATCAACTGTCACCCTAATGAGCTGAAACTACATTAGCAAAATCTTAGGCAGATAAATTGACTCAGACCTTGGTTTGATGGTCTTACTTAAGACATTCAATTAATTCTGTTTTGCTACAAGCTAATTTATGACTTTGTACTTATTCAAAAAAAAAGTTGAAGATACAAAGCTGTGGGAGACAAAATAATGAATTATTCTACCTTCCTTCATGTGCTCATCATGTGCTCACTACAGTAAGGGAAGAAGAGAAAGAAGAAAGACATACTTTTGATGTTCGGTATGTGGCTATTTTCTTGTCATATCAGACAGTCTTTAATTGGTATAAACATATTTATATCCCTCTAGGAGATACTAATTAGTGTAATAAATGTTGGCTTATTAATTATTGTTAAAATTTTTTTTATTTACCCAGTAAATAGTTTTTATCACTTTTTTTCCTTTCCTGTCTCCTTCCCTTCCCCCCCACCCTCCTTCCTTCCAAGGTGACAGTTGGTTTAGTGTGGTCGTAAACTTGTTTTCTTTGTGGTGTATAATGACTGGCAACTTGATAAAGCTGTGATATAGTAACAGATATTATTATCCACTTTTCTATGGAAAATGTTAATAATTGATCTGTACACGTTGAGAGAGAAGAGAAAGATCTGAGAATTTTAAAGTAATTTACAGCCCTGTGCCACACTTGGTGTGTTTCTAATGAGCTTCTCTGGATCTACAGGTAGCAAAAGTTTTTTCTGCTGATGTGTAGGGCAACTTGTCAAGACATCTTGTAGGGAATTGTGTTCAGAGAAGGTCAGCCAGGGAATAGAGTTGCATTAGGTGATGCTGTGGTACATAATTGACTTACTCTGTCTCTGGAAAGTGATAGAAGGTGAGGTTGAGAGGAAGCTGCCCCTTCTCAATTCCCTCTCCCTATTTTTTACTTTATTAAAACTGCTTTTCTTACACCTCCTTCTACTATTTCTCTTTCTTTTTGGCATTCTTGCAGTCTAAAATTCTAACTGCCACTCATGTTACTTTTGCTGCTGAATTAAACATATGAAATGTTTCTTATAACAATCAGCACCAAATGTCCAGACTGCTCGCTTTTATAAGCCTATATTTTTCGTGTATTTTCCTAAGGGCAAGCAACAATTGTGTTCCTCTCCCTAGCATGACAGCCAGGGCTATTGTGTGAGACAGGTTAATCTTGCTATGCTGCAAAAGAAAGCCATATTCCTTGAGATTCTTTGCTGTGGTTTTTTGCTATCTCCACTCCTATACTTTGGATGACTAAATGTATCCACCAATCTCAACAGATGTTTCCCCACCCTGGTAATCGATAACCATGAACAAAATATGCATTAAGCAAAGTCATAGATTTTCCAACATTTCTTCTTATGCCAATTGGGAAAAAATAGGTACCTAAAATGGGCAAATATCAGTCAATTGAAAATAAACTCAGTCTTCATGGTATGAAGGAAAGTAATTGTATAGTGTATTTATTTTGCTGCATTTAAAAAAACGTACTTTGAGGTACCTGCTATATTGCACAGTATTTTATGAAACACCTGCTTCATTCTATCCAGAGAAGTCCAGAAAGTGGACTTGTATAGAATAAGTTATAAAATCAATTGCTGATAAGGTGATGTAGGTATTTTAACAATGTAGGTGAAAAGTAGAGGCAAATTAAGACAGTAAGTATACAAAGATACTCAAGAAATTGATTTTTTCTTTTCATTGTTGAGAAGGTTTCTAAGGCTGTTTTGTGAGGCTTTGTTTATACACAGGCTGTGCAGTGTTCTTGCTGGTCTGATTTACCTTGCATTTTCCTATTGGAACTTCTGGAAAGAGAGCTTCCCTCAATTTTTCATAGGAGGAGAGAACCTGAAAATTCTTTCAAAGCTGTCAGTTCTGTCTACTGTAAAAAAGGACATGGAAGACTAGGTGCCTCAGGGCTTAGCATGAGTTTGTCCCGTGTCACACTGGAGCGCGCCATTGGAACATCTTGCGTCATGTCTGGTTTTAGAGTCTGAAGAAATATAGGGAGCGAATGAGAGGTGGTTCTCTTGAGCTCTTGGAAGTAAGCCATATATCTGAGGTTATAGCTTAACTCCCCTGATCATCTGGATGTTTAAAAGGTTTGATTTTTAAAGATCATTTTATGGGGAAAATGGTGACAAAGGCAAAAAAGGTACTGTGTTTTTTTCCCCAGAGGTCTCCTGAGAAGTGCGCTCATGCCCATTTCTCCAGGCTGAATTGTTCTCTGGCTGGTAGAGACAGTGGGAGATAGATTGGCAAACACGGTGTGTCCAGGCACAATGTGCTTGTGGACAGAGGACATCTTGATCATTTCTCTCTGCCATGACTCTTCCAAGTTTTACTCTTCTATAATCACCCTGAATTAGATACTAATATTTAAGTGTCTTCTTAGGGCTTGGCAAAATTAAAAATAAATTTGCCGCCAAGGAACCAAGAAATTAAATATCTACTACCAGGCATGGCAAATTTTCATGGACTTCTGTATTAGATAAGTCTTTATATCTCTGACTAGCATGATTCAGCACGATTACATTTAATGTGGGCCAGGCTATAATACCCCCGTCCTGCTCTCCCAGAGTTTTAAAACTCCAGGACAGCTACCTCGGCTCCCTCCTCTTGCACCCTTTGCCTTCCAGACAATGTTTTGCCTGTTGACTTGATGATCAAGACTGGCTTGACTTTCCGGATTCACCCTACATGTTGTTTAATCCTCTTTATTATGTGCAATGTGAAACCATTATTCATTCTGCCATTTAAAAGGTAGGCATAGAAATATGTCGTATTTAAGTCCTGATGTTAATTTAAACTTCCCTGTATAGGGTATCTTCTGGCTATGGCAACTCCTGCAGATTTTCGCATTTATACTTTTATGCATAATTAAAAGAAAAAGACAAAAGTTTGAGTTAATGGTTATTCCAGCAATTTCTAGTAAGGAAATATTGAATGTGGTTATTCCAACTATAGGCTGAAAAAAAGGTTTATATTAAAGTAAAAATTTCTGGCTATTACCTGAGTTCTAAAGTGATAAATTTGAAGACTGATCTTCAAAATAATCTGTCTCCAAATTTAGTGAAACAATAAACTAACTATTCTAAGACATGGTCAGAGAATGGATATTTGGGTTAAACAAAATTGACCCTAGAAAGGACCATGTAGCATGGATAGTATTATTTTGCATAGGAGGAAATAATATATACTTGACTAAATCGATATGGAAGAGAATTTAATCTTTTATTTAGAAAGCTTTTGAATTTTGAAATACTTTACAGTTATTATTAGGTACAATACTTATTATATTGACTTTTATGGAAGGTATACTGAGTGTATATAGAGTATATATTTTAAAACTTGGGTGTCATTATATTTAAATAGTTGGGTATTTGCAAGAGATGGTGACGTTTTCCTTTGGATGAAGGTATAGTGAGGGCAGTCCTTTCCTCCCGTCCCCTCTCCTCTCCTCCTTTCTCCTCTCCTCTCCCTTCCCCTGCCTCCTCGGTTCACAAATATCTATTTTCCCTTCTCTGAGCCAAGTATGGTGCTATGGAGATACAGGACTGAATAAGACATACAAGTCAGTCACCATCTACTTAGTCTCTTAAACCTAGAACGAGAAAAGTCATTCTTAATTCTTTTTTTCCTCAACTCATATCACCTCAGAAAGCGTGTTGACTCTACCTCCAAAATATGTAACCTGGATCTGTTATACCAAATCAACTATTATACTCACCTGCTCTAATCCAAGGCATCACCGCCTTTCACCTAATCTAGTACAATTTCCACCTAACTCATCTCCCAGTATCACCTATGGCCTTCTTTATCCTTCACCTTCTAATAGCTAAAGTGATCTTTAAAAATATAAATCAGATCATATAATTTCCCCCATTTTTTTAACCCTCCAGTGGCTTCCGTTGTTTTGTATCATACTTATGAATTCCTAATTCCTTCCATTGGCCTTACACACTGTGCCCCCTGCCCACCTTCTAATACGCCATTTCCCAGGGGACATTCATGCTGTTTCAAGCTTGTGTCTGCCTCAGGATCTTTGCCTTTGATTTTTCTTCTACCCAGAATGATCTTATCTTTTGTCTCTTATCTTTATAGCTGGCTTTATCACTTCATCCTTGTCTTCGCTCAGATGCCAACTGCCTAGAGAGGACTTCCATCACTTGTCCCCCTCCCTGCTTAGTCTCCATCTCTATCACATTGCATTGTTTTATTTTTCTCTTGGCACTATTGTTAATCAAAATTATTTAATTCATTTATTTGTTTAAACACTTCTTATTTTTCTCTTCAACTAGAATGCAATCTCTATGAGAGCAGGTACTTTCTCTATTCTGTTCATTATTATATCCTTAATGCCAAGAACAGTGTTTAACACATTGAAAGCACTCAATAAATGCTTTTTTGTATAAATAAGGTCTGTGCCCATGTGGATCTTTCACTTTAGTGGCTAGTTTCCCATTTCCTTTTGTAAACCTGATAAAGCCTGGTGGCTTCTATCTAAGAAACTTGTTTCAGTAATTTTACAAAATTCAAGTCTAATTTAACAAAGACATATTAGTCTGTATGGGTTGCCATAACAAATACTGCAGACTGTGTGGATTAAAACACGAAACTTTTTTCTCACAGTTTTGGAGGCTAGAAGTCCAAGATTAAGATTCTGTCAGTGTTGGCCTTGGCAGTGATTTCCTGGATATGACACCAAAAGCACAGGCAACTAAAGAAAAAATAGACAAGTGGGACCAAACTAAATCAAACTAAAAAGTTGTGCACAGCAAACAGTCAACAAAATGAAAAGGAAACTTATGGAATGGGAGAAACTATCTCCAAACCATATGTATGATGAAGGGTTACTATCCAAAATATATAAGGAACTCTTATGACACAGTAACAAACAAACACACAAAACAAATAACTTGGTTAAAAAATGGGCAATGGAATTGAATAGACATTTTCCCAAATGAGACATAACAAAAGACCAACAGATATTTCCTATCTGTATGAAAAGGTGCTCAACATAACTAATTATCAGAGAAATATAAATCAGAACCTCAGTGAGATATCACCTCACATCTGTTAGGATGGCTTTTATTTAAAAAAACCAAAAATTATAACTGTTGATGAGGACGTGGAGAAGAGGGAATCTTTGTACAGTGTTGGTGGGAATGTAAATTTTTGCAGCTACTAATAAATAGAAACAGTATGGAGGCTCCTGAAAAACTAAAAATAGAACTATCATATGGTTCAGCAATTCCAATTCTGTGTATATATATCCAAAGAAATCGAAATCAGGATCTCAAAGAAGTATCTGCATTCACATGTTCATTGCAACATTATTCACAACAGCCAAGATATGGAAATAACCTAAATGTTCAATAAATAACATGTGTCATATATATACACAGTGGAATATTATTTAGCCATGAGAAAGAAGGAAATTCTGCTGTTTGTGACAACTTGGGTGAAACTTGAGGGCATAAGAGAAATATGCCAAACACAGAGGGAAAAATACTACATGATACCACTTATATGATGTATCTAAAATAATAAATTCCTTGAAGTAGAGAGTAGAGTGGTGATTGCCAGGGGCTGAGTGGGGAGGAGGAAATGGGAGGATATTAGTTAAAGGGCTTAGACTTTCAGTTATTCAGGATAAATAAGCCATAGGGATCTGCTGTATGGTGCAATACCTATATTTAATATTACTGTATCACATACTTAAAAAGTTGCTAAGATGGTAGATCTTCTGTTAAATGTTCTATCACACACACAAAAAATAAATAGGAGGGTGGAAGGATACTTTTGGAGGTAATGGGTAGGTTTATGGTATAGATTGTGGTGATGGTTTCATGGCTATATACTTATCTCCAAACTCATCAAGTTGTAGACATTAATTATGTACAGCTTTTTGTATGTCAAAAAATTTAAAAATTAAGTGTGCCATCAGCATTGATTTTTGGTGAAAGCTGTCCTCCTGGCTTGCAGATGGCCACTTTGTCACCGTGTCCTTACAGTGCACACATGGAGAGAGCTCTCTGGTCTCTCTTCCTCTTCTTCTGTGGACTAGTCCTATTGAATTGGAATAGGTTCCCACCCTTATGACCTCAGTTAATCTTAGTTACCTCCCTAGAGGCCCTATCTCCAAATATAGTCACATTGGGGCTTCAACATAATGAATTTTGGGGAGACACTTCAGTCCATAGAAAAGGGTGAGGAGAAAAGCACTTTCATTTAGTTGCTTAAACTATAATGGATTTGTGCAATTCTGCACAGGAACAAGTTTTTTTTTTTTTTTAACATCTTTATTGGAGTATAATTGCTTTACAATGGTGTGTTAGTTTCTGCCTTATACCAAAGTTAATCAGCTATATGTATACATATATCCCCATATGCCCTCCCTCTTGTGTCTCCCTCCCACCCTCCCTATCCCACCCCTCTACATGGTCACAAAGCACCGAGCTGATCTCCCTGTGCTATGTGGCTGTTTCCCACTAGCTATCTAATTTACATTTGGTAGTGTATATATGTCCATGCCACTCTCTCACTTCATCCCAGCTTACTCTTCCCCGTCCCCATGTCCTCAAGTCCATTCTCTACGTCTGCCTCTTTATTCCTGTCCTGCCCCTAGGTTCTTCAGAACCTTTTTTTTTTTTCTAATTCCAGATATATGTGTTAGCATACAGTATTTGTTTTTCTCTTTCTGACTTACTTCACTCTGTATGACAGTCTCTAGGTCCATCCACCTCACTACAAATAACTCAATTTTGTTTCTTTTTATGGCTGAGTAATATTCCATTGTATATATGTGCCACATCTTCGTTATCCATTCATCCGTCGATGGATACTTCGGTTGCTTCCATGTCCTGGCTATTGTAAATAGTGCTGCAATGAACATTGTGGTACATGGCTCTTTTTGACTTAAGGTTTTCTCAGGGTATATGCCCATATATGCCATATATGCCCATATGCCATATGGTGAGTCATAAGGTAGTTCCATTTTTAGTTTTTTAAGGAACCTCCATACTGTTTTCCATAGTGGCTGTATCAATTTACATTCCCACCAACAGTGCAAGAGGGTTCCCTTTTCTCCACACCCTCTCCAGCATTTATTGTGTAGATTTTTTGATGATGGCCATACTGACCGGTATGAGGTGATAACTTCATTGTAGTTTTGATTTGCATTTCTCTAATGATTAGTGATGTTGAACATCCTTTCATGTGTTTGTTGGCAATCTGTATATCTTCTTTGGAGAAATGTCTATTTAGGTCTTCTGCCCATTTTTGGATTGGGATGTTTGGTTTTTTGATATTGAGCTGCATGAGCTGCTTGTAAATTTTGGAGATTAATCCTTTGTCAGTTGCTTCATTTGCAAATATTTTCCCCCATTCTGAGGTTTGTCTTTTTATCTTGTTTATGGTTTCCTTTGCTGTGCAAAAGCTTCTAAGTTTCATTAGGTCCCATTTGTTTATTTTTGTTTTTATTTCCATTTCTCTAGGAGGTGGGTGAAAAAGGATCTTGCTGTGATTTATGTTATAGAGTGTTCTGCTTATGTTTTCCTCTAAGAGTTTTATAGTGCCTGGCCTTATATTTAGGTCTGTAATCCATTTTGAGTTTATTTTTGTGTATGGTGTTAGGTAGTGTTCTAATTTCATTCTTTTACATGTAGCTGTCCAGTTTTCCCAGCACCACTTATTGAAGAGGCTGTCTTTTCTCCACTGTATATTCTTGCCTCCTTTATCAAAGATAAGGTAACCATATGTGCGTGGGTTTATCTCTGGACTTTCTATCCTGTTCCATTGATCTATATTTCTGTTTTTGTGCCAGTACCATATTATCTTGATTACTGTAGGTTTGTAGTATAGTCTGAACTCAGGGAGCCTGATTCCTCCAGCTCCGATTTTCTTTCTCAAGATTGCTTTGGCTATTTGAGGTCTTTTGTGTTTCCATACAAATTGTGAAATTTTTTGTTCTAGTTCTGTGAAATATGCCATTGGCAGTTTGATAAGGATTGCATTGAATCTGTAGATTGCTTTGAGTAGTAGAGTCATTTTCACAATGTTGATTCTTCCAATCCAAGAATATGCTATATCTATCCATCTGTTTGTGTCATCTTTAATTTCTTTCATCAGTGTCTTATAGTTTTCTGCATACAGGTCTTTTGTCTCCTTAGGTAGGTTTATTCGTAGGTATTTTATTCTTGTTGTTGCAGTGGTGGGAAATGGAAGTGTTTCCTTAATTTCTCTCACAGATTTTTCATCATTAGTGTATAGGAATGCAAGAGATTTCTGTGCATTGATTTTGTATCTTGCTTGGATTCCTTTTATTTCTTTTTCTTCTCTAATTGCTGTTGCTAAAACTTCCAAAACTATATTGAATAATAGTGGTGAGAGTGGGCAACCTTGTGTTGTTCCTGATCTTAGTGGAAACGGTTTCAGTTTTTGACCAATGAGGACGATGTTGTCTGTGGGTTTGTCATATATGGCCTTTATTGTGTTGAGGAAAGTTCCCTCTATGCCTACTTTCTTCAGGGTTTTTATCATAAATTGGTGTTGAATTTTGTCGAAAGCTTTCTCTACATCTATTGAGATGATCATATGGTTTTTCTCCTTCAATTTGTTAATAGGGTATATCACGTTGATTGTTTTGCGTATATTGAAGAATCCTTACATTCCTGGGATAAACCCCACTTGATCATGGTGTATGATCCTTTTAATGTGCTGTTGGATTCTGTTTGCTAGTATTTTGTTGAGGATTTTTGCATCAGTGTTCATCAGTGATACTGGCCTGTAGTTTTCTTTCTTTGTGACATCTTTGTCTGGTTTTGGTATCAGGGTGAAGGTGGCCTTGTAGCATGAGTTTGGGAGTGTTCCTTCCTCTGCTATATTTGGGAAGAGTTTGAGAAGGATAGGTGTTAGCTCTTCTCTTAATGTTTGATAGAAGTCGCCTGTGAAGCCATCTGGTCCGGGGCATTTGTTTGTTGGAAGATTTTTAATCACAGTTTCAATTTCAGTGCTTGTGATTGGTCTGTTCATATTTTCTATATCTTCTTGGTTCAGTCTTGGAAGGTTGTACATTTCTAAGAATTTGTCCATTTCTTCCAGGTTGTCCATTTTATTGGCATATAGTTGCTTGTAGTAATCTCTCATGATCCTTTGTATTTCTTCAGTGTCAGTTGTTACTTCTCCTTTTTAATTTCTAATTCTATTGATTTGAGTCTTCTCCCTTTTTTTCTTGATGAGTCTGGCTAATGGTTTATCAATTTTGTTTATCTTCTCAAAGAACCAGCTTTTAGTTTTACTGATCTTTGCTATCATTTCCTTCATTTCTTTTTCATTTATTTCTTATCTGATTTTATGATTTCTTTCCTTCTGCTAACTTTGGGGTTTTTTTGCTCTTCTTTCTCTAATTGCTTTAGGTGTAAGGTTAGGTTCTTTATTTGAGATGTTTCTTGTTTCTTAAGGTAGGATTGTATTCCTATAAATTTACCTCTTAGAACTGCTTTTCCTGCATCCAATAGGTTTTGCGTCATTGTGTTTTCATTGTCATTTGTTTCTAGGTATTTTTTGATTTCCTCTTTGATTTCTTCAGTGATCTTTTGGTTATTAAGTAGTGTGTTGTTTAGCATCCATGTGTTTGTATTTCTTACAGATTTTTTCCTATAATTGATATCTAATCTCATAGCATTGTGGTCAGAAAAGACACTTGATACAATTTCAATTTTCTTAAATTTACCAAGGCTTGATCTGCAACCCTAGATACGATCTATCCAGGAGAATGTTTCATGAGCACATGAGAAGAATGTGTATTCTGTTGTTTTTGGATGGAATGTCCTATAAATATCAATTAAGTCCATCTTGTTTAATGTATCATTTAAAGCTTGTGTTTCCTTATTTATTTTCATTTTGGATGATCTGTCCATTGGTGAAACTGAGGTGTTAAAATCCCCTACTATGATTGTGTTACTGTCAATTTCCCCTTTTATGACTGTTAGTATTTTCCTTATGTATTGGGGTGCTCATATGTTGGGTGCATAAATATTTACAATTGTTATATTTTCTTCTTGGATTGATCCCTTGATCATTATGTACTGTCCTTCTTTGTCTCTTGTAATAGTCTTTGTTTTAAAGTCTATTTTGTCCGATAGGAGAATTGCTACTCCAGCTTTCTTTTGATTTCCATTTGTATGGAATATCTTTTTCCATCCCCTCACTTTCAATCTGTATGTGTTCCTAGGTCTGAAGTGGGTTTCTTGTAGACAGCATATATACGAGCCTTGTTTGTGTATCCATTCAGCCAGTCTTTGTCTTTTGGTTGGAGCATTTAATCCATTTACATTTAAGGTAATTTTCAGTGTGTATGTTTCTATTACCATTTTCTTAATTTTTTTTGGTTTATTATTGTAGGTCTTTTCCTTCTCTTGTGTTTCCTGTGTAGAGAAGTTCCTTTAGCATTTGTTGTAAAGTTGGTCTGGTGGTGCTGAATTCTCTTAGCTTTTGCTTGTCTGTAAAGCTTTTAATTTCTCTGTCAAATCTGAATGAGATCCTTGCTGGGTAGAGTAATCTTGGTTGTAAGTTTTTCTCCTTCATCACTTTAAGTATGTCCTACCACTCCCTTCTGGCTTATAGAGTTTCTGCTGAAATATCAGCTGTTAACTGTATGGGGATTCCCTTATGTGTTATTTGTTGTTTTTCCCTTGCTGCTTTTAATAATTTTTCTTTGTATTTAATTTTTAATAGTTTGATTAATATGTGTCTTGGCATGTTTCCTCTTGGATTTATCCTGTATGGGCCTCTCTGTGCTTCCTGGACTTGATTAACTATTTCCTTTCCCATATTAGCGATGTTTTCAACTATAATCTCTTCAAATATTTTCTCAGTCCCTTTCTTTTTCTCTTCTTCTTCTGGGACCCCTATAATTTGAATGTTGGTGCATTTAATGTTGTCCTAGAGGTCTCTGAGACTGTCCTCAATTCTTTTTATTCTTTTTTCTTTATTCTGCTCTGCAGTAGTTATTTCCACTATTTTATCTTCCAGGTCACTTATCCGTTCTTCTGCCTCAGTTATTCTGCTATCGATTCCTTCTAGAGAATTTTTAATTTCATTTATTGTGTTTTTCATTAATTGTGTTTTTCATCACTGTTTGTTTGCTCTTTAGTTCTTCTAGGTCCTTGTTAAACGTTTCTTGTATTTTCTCCATTCTATTTCCAAGATTTTGGATCATCTTTACTATCATTTTTCTGAATTCTTTTTCTGGTAGACTGCCTATTTCCTCTTCATTTGTTAGGTTTGGTGGGTTTTTGCCTTGCTCCTTCATCTGCTGTGTGTTTCTCTGTCTTCTCATGTTGCTTAACTTAGTGTTTGGGGTCTCCTGTTCACAGGCTGCAGGTTCCTAGTTTCCGTTGTTACAGCCTTGTTAAATGTGTCTTGTATTTTCTCTCTTCTGTTTCTGAGATTTTGGATCATCTTTACTACCGTTACTCTGAATTCTTTTTCAGTTTGGTTGACTATTTCCTCTTCGTTTATTTGGTCTTGTATGTTTTTACCTTGCTCCTTCGTCTGTAAGATTTGTTTTTGTCGTTTCAATTTTTTTTTTTTAATGGGTGGTACTGTATTCCTGTCTTACTGGGTGTTTGGCCTGAGACATTCAGCACTGGAGTTGGCAGGTAGTTGAATAGAGCCAGGTCTTGGTGCTTAGATGGGGACCTCTGGGAGGCCTCACTCCCATTAATATACCTTGGTGCCTGAGGTTCTCTGTTAGTCCAGAGTTTTCGACTTGGAGCTCCCACCATCGGAGCTCAAGACTGACCTCCGGCCTGGGAACCAAGATCCTGCAAGCTTCATGGCATAGTAAAAAAAAAAAAAAAAAAAAAAAAGAGAGAGAGCAAGAGAGAGAGTGAGAGAGGGAGAGGAAGGAAGGAAGGAAGGAAAGAAAGAAAGATAGAAAGAAAGGGAGGATAAAAAATAAAATAAAATTAGAAAGATAAAAAATATGTTACAAAAAATAAAACTATAATTGAAACAACTGCAGCAAGGTAAAATAAAACCACAACAGAAAAAAAAAAATGGCGGGTGTGGGGGGAACAAGCCAAAAGGAGAGAACATAACGAAGTATAAAGCATAAAATAAAATTAGAAAAATAAATGATTTATTAGGGAAAATAAAAATATAAAAGGATCAGAACAATGAATCAGCAAGGTAAAGCATAACCCCAATCTAAAAGAAGAAAAAAGAAGAAAAAAAGGAAGCCTTGGCTAGGGGGGCAGAGCTTAGGCGGGGGTGTAACTTAGGCATAGGTGGGGTTTAGGGTGGGATGGGGCCTAGTCTCAGGACCTGCATGGAAAGGGAGAGGCAGCACGTCCAAAGGAGGGCCTCTGGAGTGTGGAGTTCTGGAGTTTCTCATCCTTTCTTCTTTAGGAGAGAATTTTGGGTGAGAGGTGATTCCCTTTAATTCCATTTATTGCCTATTTCGGTCGGTATGGATATTTAGGGGGTACTTAGGATGGTTTCTAGGTAGTAACATTTGCATACTGTTTAATAAGTAACATATTGGTGGGACTAGAAGATTTGGAAACTCTCCACCACCTATACTCTGTTTTTATACTCCATTTTTAGGTATTTCTTTACTTATGTTACAAGGCTTCCTTTATGTTAAACAAATAGGAAAATTAGCTGGGCAGAATCATGTATGAATTAAGTTACTGTCTTACTTTATGCCTTTTCAGGAATCTGAAGAGGAATAAATGGTACTACATGGGTAACAGTTTTCAGCGGCTGAATAATTTAATAAAAAATATTACATAGATATGGCTATGATTACATATGCACAGGATAAAACCCAATAAATATTTAGGATAAGCCAAATTGATATAAAGTTAGAGAGGAGATTGCTTAAGCACTGAGAAGTTGCTGGAGCAATTGATGGTAGATTGGAATTTTTGAAAACCTTCACATAGACTTTGACAAACCGGTTGCTGCACTTCTAATTATGACAATGTGGGAGAAAGACGAAAACATGATGACACATTGATTGCCAAGTCTAACTTAAGAACCCATATAAATATTATGGAGTATAAAGAAATTGTCATACACATAGTCAAATGGAATATATCTAAATTTGAAAGTGAATTGGCTGGGATGGGGTGAGAGTGTTTTTCACTAGGTTTAAAATGTTTTAGAAACTTGAAGAAAGTAAAGCTGCATGTCCTGTGAGATCTAATTCTTTTATATGGGATCCATCTGAATAAATGAGCATTTTTTTAAGTGGCCAATACTGTGTATTCCAGCTGCAGACTAAATGATAGCTTCATTTCAAGCCTCCTGACTGCCATGGAACCATCTGGTGTGTGCTCATGTGTAGGAGTAGGTGAGACTCCAGCTAACACTAAAGTCTTAAGGTAGTCTAAGTTGTTTCTTATTTACCACTTCATATCACACCTGGGTACAGAGACAGAATTACAACTGAAGTCCGAATCTCTTCCACCTATATTTAAGTGTATTCTTTTCTGCTTTTTCACTTACATAAAGGTGTCCATTTTTAGGGAAATAGTTGGAATGGGAAAAAAAAGCAGTTATATTTGAAGAAATCTAAACTCTAAAGTGGGAAAGATTTTATTTCATTCACACTTGGAGGTTTTCCCCAATTATTGCTTTGGATCGAGGGGAAAAAGGTTTGCGTATGCTTCTGCCCCATGTGCAACTTTGAGCAATGTTCATATGTTATTTGAAATGATTATGCTAAATGTCTGTGAGAACTTGAGTCTTGGTGTGGATATATAGTGAGTCTATGGGACCCAAAAGAGAAAAACAGTAAGAAGATAGGAAAGGCAAGGGAATTTTGAAAATGAAGAGCTAGTATGAGATGGGCAAGTAGGGAATTAAATGAGAAATTGGGTGGTTTGAACAGATTGTGTATTATATTTTCCTCTCTGAGACCCCTAAGATCTCTTCTTATACATTGCATGGGGAAAAATAACCTTTGCTTTCTTTTCAGCTTCTTAACTATGCACTTTCATCATTGATGTATGTTCTTTTAAGCTTGGCTCAGAAAAGAAAGGGTAATATAATACAGGAACTCAGCATAGTGACTGGACACTGGTTTTGGATCTGCCACTGGCCAGGAAAGACACAAAGTAGATCATTATTGATGCATACTATTAGTGCTAAAATATACACAGGACTACAGTTGAAAAGATTAGTAGAATACCTAGCACATCATCTTTTCTCTTTTTATAAATCATGCTACAAACAGAAACAGCATCTTTCAGAAATGAAGACTGTCTGGACATGTGGCTGTGCTGTAGACAAGCTTGGTCTAGGGGCTTGTAGTCATTGCTGCTTTGTGACTTTGAGACCCTTGATTGTGAAGTATATTTACAGACTGCAATTTACTTCTAAATAGCGTCCTTTGTATTCAAGGACCTGTGGAGGCTTGCAGTCTGTGATAAAATTGTTTTCTTCATATAATTATACGACAGACATCACTGTATCTGTCAAGATTTTGGTCAGTAGAGCCAAGCAAAATCCATGTGTTTGAGTAATGAATTTAGACACATTTTGTTTGTGAGAATGACTTTGTTATGTACTCTTCCCCTATCCTACCCCAACTGAGAAACCTACTGGCTAACATATATAATTTCGAAGTGGAAACATCTTGGCTTTTAAAGTCTGAAGCTGCTAGTCCATAAACATTGAGCATTTCTTACTGATGACACTGTGTTATGTCTGATGGGGCATCCAAAAAGATAAGGCATGATCTTAGCTGAAGGAAGCTGCCGGCTTGGGGAAGTCAAGCTAAAATATGGATTTAAAAAAATAACTAATTTTGTAAGATATTTTGTGATAAAGTACCAAGTATATGCTATTTAATAAGTAGCTTTGTTATAAAAGGCACATACCTTGACTGCAGAGTTTAGAATGAACTTCATATAAAATGGAGCTAAGTGTTTCTACCAGGAGGTTTGAGAGCCCTTCTGTTTATGAACTGGTATATGGATCATTCTGTTTCTGAACCAGATAACTGTGAAAGATCATTGAAAGCAAGTAGATGGAACCTGTACTGGAAGTTAGAGTTATTAAAAGTATTATGAGAAGTGTGGATATTTGAGGCTTACTCTTGAGGAACAAGTAACAAGTATTTAGATATTTCCACATTTGTGACATCATTTTTATGTGATCTCATTGGGCGATTCATAAACAGGTCACAGAAGTTGGAGAAAAGCCAACAATTTAACCCTTTGTTACATCCACTGATTTTGCTCTACCCTATAAGAGAACTCTGCCCATCAGAAAACCAGTTAAGACAGGTTTTGCCTGTTGCTCTGCCCCCAGAAAATATAGTATGTAATTTCCATGCAAAAAAAATGCATCAAAGAGAGAAACACCAGCTTGGTGACACCCTCATAATGGAGTATGGCCAAGGCAATTGTTGATCTCTTATGGCTTTTTGAAGAGTTAGCTCAGCAGTTAAGCTCTGGATAGGTCCACCCTTCTGTTATTGAGCCAGCAATCTGCTCCCTCCCAATGAATGGAATAAAAGCTGAGAGGCAGAATTTCATCTTTGTTCAGCTTAGAAACCTGTCTCCTATAAGCTGGGTCCCTTTCTTCTCCATTAAAATCATTTACTACCAAGGAGCGAAAAAAAGATCTTGAATGTGTAGCATAATGATCATACCATCAGCTATAAACCTCACTTGGCAAATTTTTTTGTCTTTAATTGAGTACTAGGAGAGCCTCAATGTGAATGCTATGTGCAAATCCATTATTCTTAGAACTGCTACCTAAAATTAACACTGCCCAATGGAATTCAAAAAATATTTATCAAAGAGGCAACAGAGTAACAATTACCATTATCCCCAACTAAACTCCTCCTCCGCCATGTTTTCATCAAGAGAGCTGTGTTGTTACTTCAACAGGCACAGTGTTGTGGTGACTTTTGTGATACAAATAAAGCAAGACTAAAATTCTAATTGTGAAATTTAAAAGGAGAGTAATTGCTTAGTGTTGGTTAATTCCATCTTTGTGTGATGACAGCAGCTGCGTTTCCCTGCCTTGTGTATTTTAACAGATGGCATTATTTCTTATGGAGTGTTACAGTAGCAACCGAGGTGATACTGAAGGAAAATTCTATGACAGTGTGTTAAGTAAGATATTATTGACAACCCTGCTGCACGGTGAGGCAGAACTGCACGTCGTGGATCTCTTCTCACCTCTGCAGCCCCCACCAAATGGTTTCCATTTGCAGCATGTGGGACCAGAACAGAAAGATGAATGGAAAATTGTGTACTTTTTCAAATTCACTTGTTTGCATATCATTAATAGGCTTGGGATGAAGGCCCAAATTTGGCAAAAAGGTGCATTTATCAATCCAGTATCGTACTGTTGTACCTTTCTGCCAAAGGTAAGAAAATGGAGAGGCACTGGTAGACCTGAGTTCTAGCCCAGAATCTGCTACCAGTCACTAGTCTCTGGATTGTTTTCATTTGTGTAAAAGGCTGCAGTTGGACTACGATGAAAGTCTCCAGGGCCCTTTCTACTCCAACTGTCTGTGGTTCTGAAAGTCCCGAGCTTTGTGCTTTCGTGGCACAGAAGACAAAGTGAATAGAATGGAATCTAGATTACTCTGTGTGCTACTGATATTGATGTAGTATAGTGTGGATAAATGACAAATGGGTCACAAATCAGGAGATCTGGCCATGGTTCAGCCATGACACAGGTCAGTGAGTTAGACTGTGTCAGCTTCCTGACCTCCTTCACAAGGAGGTAGTAGTCAAGGTCTAATAGGATTATGCTACTGAAAGATGATTAATTAATTCAATAAACATTGCATAACTTCCCTGCACTAGAAACTGTGCCAAGTGCTGGGGGTTCAGTGATACGTAAAGCATGGTCTTTGTTTTGGAAGAGGTGGTTTAGTTGGAGAGACAGATAAATAAATGGGTAATTACAGTAGAGTATAACAGGGGCTTTGATGGGCACAAGTACAGGGTGATATAAAACTATATAGTAGGGGCAGCTCGGGGCACAGAAGGTGTCTGGGAGGAAGTGGATACTACGCTATGGCAAATATAGGTAGAAGAGGGAGGGACAAACAATAATAATATGACAAGAAGCTTCTTGAACCAAGATTCAGAAATCATTATGGTTTGGTTTTCCTTCACTACTGGTCTTAAAAGTAGGAGCCCACTAGAAACTTGCATCTTGATGGGCAAGGAATGGTCTTATTTAACTATTCTTGTAATAATTTATATATATCCTGCCTCATTTCTAAAACAAATGGTTTTAAAGGCTTGAAAAATGATATTTAAGAGAACACCACCATTAACTGTTAGACTCTAAACAGGAGCTTGAAAAATCCTCTCCGGGCTTTCCCCTTCACAAATGCTGTGTGAGATCCCAGGATTTTTACGGTGTGCTTTGAAGGGAGGTATAGATGGATCTACTTTGATTGGTAAATGGAGAAATGAGAGTGGCTTTATATATAATGTGAACTTTTGGTTTTCTTTTATAATCGACAAGAAGGGCTGCCAGCTTGTTGCTCAGTGAATAATAAATCTGACTCACCGCCTCTCCCTGTAGGCTGACCCTCCTCCATACTAATGTTTGACATTTTACAGTTTAATTAAAATCACCCTTTAAACAGCACACCACCAAGAGAATGATGGAATTTCTTCCTGCAATATGATGCTGAGTAAAGGGCAATTCACCAAGTCTGCCATTGTCTGCGCCACTTTCCATGGAGCTACATGGAGACCTAAGAGTGTTAGTGAGATCTTTGGTGAGAGTGTGGGTGAGTGGGAGAGAAGAGACCCCCTGACTTTGGGAACAGAAACTGACTCACATCTCTGAGCTTGGTGAGAGGATGTCCTGCTACCTCATTTCTCCTTTAAGTCTTTGTTCTTTCATGAAACTGCAAACAGTAAATGCCATGGTAACCTTTGTGAACCCACCTACTTCTGCAGCAGAGTTAACTGTATTTGTATTTTGGACCCACAGTACCCTCCAAGTTAAAAGAAAGAGCCACAGAATAGGACGGTGGTCTTTGCTTGCGGTTTGATATTATAAACTTTTACGTATTTCTAGTGTTCAGACCTAGAACTCCAGACCCCCATCTTTGCCTCTCCTCTTGGATGTCTTAAGGGCACCTGAAACTCAATGTGGCTACACTGAATGAATGTTATCTCCCGCTTCTCTTAAATCCTCCCTCTGGGGTCTTTGTTTCAGTGTTTCAGAGTAACAACAGTGTTCTTTCTCGTGATTCTTTGTGGAACAGCAATGTTTACGTTTGGATGCAAGCCTTGACCCTCCTTTGCACCTTCCCAGTCCCTGCAAGGAACCTGGGCATCAGCTGGCACCAGGACCTCAGAGGGGAAGAAATTTGATTTGTTCTCAGTACAGAAAGCTACTGTGTTATTTCTCTCCTGGACAAGAAGGGGAGACAGAAGAAAGAGGAGGAAATTGAGGCAAAACTAAGAAAGAAGGAAGGAAAAGAGGAAGATAGGAAGGAAGAGAGGAAGATAGAGAGAAATTGAGATGAAGGGACAGTGAGTAGAGGCGAATGGATATTTTAAGGAAAGAAATGTTTGAAGTTCTCAATGAAAGCTGTTTGTTCTAAAATATAAACTCTTCTTCATCTTCATTGTGAAATCTTGTACAGGATGTAAATAAATGTGTGTGTGTGTGTGTGTGTGTG